>NC_071389.1:147891069-148193568 GCF_022682495.2 Desmodus rotundus
CCACCAGCCCCCTTGGGGCGGTGCTGAGCCCAGGTTCCGGAGGGACACACTGGACCGGGGAAGAGGGCAGAGGGCGGAGTAGGGCGTGAAGCAAAGGGGCAGTTACCGACAGGGCGCGGGACGCCTGAGTTCCCGCCCAGGAGAGAGGACGAGGGAGGAGCCGATTCCACTCCACTGGACTGGGGTGGGTCAACTAGGCCACAGGAGGAGGAGGGAGGGAAGAATGACACTGACCGGGACTGCCCACTCCCCTAGGGGACTCTGAAGGGGTCTATCTGGGTGCGAACTTGTGTGTGAGAGTGGCAGTCCCGAGCGTTTATATCTTGTTTTTCAGGGTTGTCGTAAGGTTTTAATGAGAGGACGTATATACAAACTCTGTAAGATGCTAAGCAAATTTAAGGTGCTGTTGCCAGTTTGTGCCTTTGTACCCCGAGATTATGTATTTATGTGTTTTTTAACATCTACTTGTGTATCTGTGTTTCTGTATCTAGGGTTGTTTGTAAGTCACTATGTGTGGATTTAAAAATATGTACGTTAAGAAAACCACTGACTTGTCAAGCCCTGCCAGAGGCCGGCAGAGCCCCGGCGGCCAGGCAGCCCGAGCTGCTGAAATGTCTGTTCTTTGCTTCCCTCCTACTTCTACCACCCCCAGCTCCCCTCCTACTCCCTTCCGTTGAGAACAAGGAATTTCCAGTCTTTAGCAAAAGGAGAGACAAAGAGCCAGGCTAAGACTATGAGCAGCAGTAGAAAAACAAAGATAAGGGCCGGGATTGGGGGTGGGGAGATGACAGAAGGTGTAGGACAAATACAAGTATCTTCATTTCTTCCGTTTCTCTGTGGGCCCCATTTTCCCCAGGGTGGCTGAGGACCACTTCCTTACCCAACTCACCTGCTCCCCGCACCCCACCTCAAGAGTTCTCAAGAGGGGAGCAGAGCTACTATCGATTTGATTAATTGACTTATTGTCTGTAAATAATTTATTAATCAGCTAGTTATTTATTAATCATTCCTAGGCATATGTAGATTTTCGTCTAGCAGATTGCACTGCCCACTTCACCCCTCCCTCCAATTTTTCACCAGGCCAAATCAAGCTCACTCAGCAAGGCCTGGCTCAAATATCACCTTCCTGGACCCTCTCCTTCTTGCACCCACTCTAGGCAGAATTAATTCCTCCCATTCCCTAGTGGCCTCCTGGCTCTCTGTACACATTTCAATTATAGTTGCTTGTTTCATCCTCAGCCTAGGACATCCTCTGGGTCGGTCTGGTATCTGGTAGGCCCTCTGAAATGAATGGGTTGAGATGGTATTTCCAGGTCTGAGTGACTTTGAAAAGGGTAATTGACCCAGATTTTACTCCAAAAGGAGCTGGATCTGGGCCAAACATGTTTAAGTGGGAGCTATGTGTTTTCCATATCTCCTTCCTTAAGTTTCCAGTGAGTCTCACAAGTCTGGTTCCTTGGTTTTCTAAAATGTCCACTATTCTGGTGGATTAATTCATGCCCAGCTGCTAAAGAAAAGATTGAAATCTTTGCTGGTAATAGAAAGATATAAAGTAATGATGCTCCTTTTTTCCTCTTTCATTAACCTGTTAGAATTATAGTTTAAGGAATGTTGTCCTTCAATTTAGTCATCTTACAAGAGATGCTTCACCCCTCAGACAAAGGAACTACCTTTAAGGAGTTCATAGACTAGTAGGAAAGATATATAGACAAATAATTACAGTGTAGAACTATAATAGGGGCACAAACAATGACAGAAAGATAGGGTGCAAGTGGTCTATTCTGCCTGGGGTTGTGAGGCACAAGTTTAGGCAGCCATCCAAAGGAGGTGATGATGATGCAGCCTAGGATTTTGAATTCTGAATAGATTTCTAGGAGGAAGAGACCGTCAAGTCAGAGACAGCAGGATGTAAACTTACATGGAGGTATGAAACAGAATGATATGTTTGAGAAACTAAAAATTGTTCGCTATTTCTGGATGGGGGGTGGTGGTGGTAAGAAAAAAAGGGAGCCCATGAAAGTGTACAAGGCCATTTCATGAAGGTTATAGACTAGGGCTTCCCAAACTGTGGTAATGGACCAGTTTTTTAAAATTCCAATCTGCCATGGCTGGTGTGGCTCAGTGGATTGAGCGCTGGCCTGCAAACCAAAGGGTCACCAGTTTTATTCCCAGTCAGGTCACATGTCTGGGTTGCAGGCCAGGTCTGCAGTAGGGGATGTGCAAGAGGCAACCACACATTGATGTTTCTCTCCCTCTCGCCCTCCCTTTCCCTATCTCTAAAGATAAAGAAATAAAATTTAAAAAATTCCAATCATTTATTTATTTATTTATGTCTTAGTCACTACATCTATTAATTAAAAAATGAGTTATTAGAAAAATGAAATAAAATCCCCATTTTATTAGATTCAACAAATATAAAACTTCTGTCAAATTACTATAGAAGTTTCTAAATCCTTACATTTAATTTTGAAATTGTTTCATTACAGACTGGTAACACACTTTGAATAGTACTGCTGTAGTTGTATCTTCACATCTACTTTTTGGATCATACTAAGGACCCACCCTGGACTTCATCACAGAAGATGCTGCGGGACCGTAACGACTTTGTAATACGGGAGTTACAAGTTCAGATCTGCATTTAGGAGTAGTGTGGAGGAAGGTTTTTATGGCTGCAAAAACAGCAGAGAGGTCAACATGGAGGAAACTAAAGTGGTTTAAGTGAGCGATTACAAGGTGCTGGACTTGACAGAGAGGAAAGGACAGATTTCAAAAGATTCAAATCAATAAGACCCAGTAATTGAGTGGCTGAGGGGTTGGGGAAAGAGAAAAAGGGTTAAGGTGACTCTTGGGCTTCTGGCTTGTATGATGGAGTAAATAGAATGGAATGTTCCTTCTCAAAATGTTGGGAATTGTCTTCATCAATTATTCATTGTTTGCAATCCTTTCCCTAACTTAAAAAATTAGGAAAAAAAGTTTTTCAGAACTCATTTGATGACAAAACCTAATTTGACCTGAACTTACTTTGTGGCAAACCTGACCTAAACTTAGATGAGGTTATTTATAGTTTTTGTTTATCATATTTAGGTTTATCACAGTGTGAATATTCATATATCTCAGTGCAGAAATATTAATTGGTTCGATTACAGGGTACTGTCCTAGACCCCACTGGAATTGTTCTTTTATATTGTATATGTACCAAATTACCTTTCTAAAATTAAAAAAATTTTGAAACACATTTGCTACCCACATTTCCCACCCCATTTACTCATCAGTGTTAGTTTGAGTTCTTTTGGTTATTTGCATAAATCAAATCCACCTGCTGATAATGAATATTCATTGCAATGTATGCTGTAGACTCTGAAGATGATTCTCAAAGTGTTTTGAGCAGTGTCTTAATTATTAAAACAATGCTAAAAACATCTTGAGTGATTACTGTGAAGTGAGAGAATTCATTTGGATGGTAAGGGGTGTTGTGTTTATGGAAAACCAGTCACATTATTGTACACTTCATTTTTACATTTTAGCAACCAGTGGGCAATGATCTTCTGGAATTGGTTCCCAAACTTGGAATTAGTTCCCCAGTTCTCTGGCCTTTAGTCAAAACCAAAGCATGAGCTCTGAATGGTGAGAACTTGGAAACTGGTAGAAAATGAAGTGTGTGTGTGTATATACACAAATTATTTTTAAAACACTTTTAGATTTACAAAATAATTGAAAAGATAATACAGAGAGTACCCATATACCCCATGCTTAGTTTTCACTATTATTATATTAGTGTGGTATATTTGCCACTTTTAATGAATCAGTATTGATGTATTGTCATTAACTAAAAAGCTATGGTTTATTCAAATTTCCTTAGTTTTTACTACTTTTTTTTTTTCTGTTTCAGGATCCCATGCATGATACCAAATTACATTTGGTTCTCATGTCTCCTTAGGCTCCTCTTGGCTGTTACAGTTTCTCAGATTTTCCTTGTTTTTAATGACCTTGACAGTTTTGAGGAGTACTTGTCAGGTATATTTTCTAAGGTTTTATTTATTTTTTAGAGAGAGGGGAAGGGAGGGAGAAAGAGAAGGAGGAAAAGACCAATTGGTTGCCTCTCGAATGCTCCCAATCGGGGCCAAGGTCCAAATCCCAGGCACGTGTCCTGACTGGGAATCAAAGTGGCGACCTTTCAGTTTGCAAGGAGTACACCCAACCCACTGAGTCACACCAGTCAGGGCTTGTCAGGTGTTTTGTAGGATGTCCTCTGTTGGAATTTTTAAAATATTTTTCTTGTGGCTATATTAGTTTTACGGGTTTGAGGGGGGAAAACCACAAAGATAAAAATGCCATTTTCATCACATGCTATAAAGGCTATATAATATCATTGTGATTTATTGCTGTTGATATTGACCTCTCTAAATCAGCCAAGGGACTGTGTGTGTGTGACACAGGATGACCATTGTCTCACGGTGGCCTAAACTTTCCTTTATGAGGATAAAATTTCTTCTTTTGTCCATGGCTCAGCCCCATTTTGACTTTAAAAAATTCCTTATTTCTTCCCTTACTGGTGTGGCTCAGGTGTTTGGGCATCGTCCCTCAAACTGAAAGGTCACCAGTTGGATTCCCAGGCAGGGCACATGCCTGGGTTGCAGGTTCTGTCACGTAGGAGAAGTGACCAACCCGATTGATTTTTCTCTGGCATCGATGTTGCCATCCCTCTCTTTCTCCCTTCCTTCCCCTCTCTCTAAAAAATGATTTAAAAAAATTCCTTGTTTCTGAAAGATTGAAACTTCTCCGGCAGTTACCGCCTTCCCTGAATTTCTCAACTCATTAGTTTCCATCATGGGTAGTGTTCCTATCCACCACTAGCAGATCCTCTTAAAAAATAAGATGTTTCAACTTCTACTAACAATTAGCGAACACCTGTTACGTACCAGGCACCCCGCTAGGCCAGCACTGTGTGAAACCATTTAATGGGAAGCAGCTTCATGCGTGGAAAAATCTCAGGCTTTGTAGTGGTAAGACTTGGATTGGAACCACGGCCCAACTAACTATGCAGTCTTGGTCAGTTTCTTTTGCCTCGCTGAGCCTTGGCTTCCTAAGTGGAGATAATATGTTTCACAAGATGTTACGAGGAATAAAAAACTCTTAATCCTCACATTCATTTCGCTTCCAAAAATATTCCTATGACTACATTTTAAATCATTTAAGGCTTACTTTAAACAATTGTTCAGTCAGGGCCCTACTTATAAAGAGCTCTGAATTATAAGTTTTCCATAACAGAAAGCTGTGATAAAAAGGAAAGGAGGAAAAACAGAAGGAGCTTGAAAGAGTTTCCATGGATATACCAAGTTTTTTGTACCAAGCCTCGCCCATCCTGATTTTCTATTGGCTAAACTTACCATCAATCGCACCAGTTGTAAATAAACTGGAGACGGAAGCTTGTTGTTAGGGGGTGGAATCTTCCTGTCTCCATCGCTAAGATAAGAGCTGTTTTGTAATAGGCTGAAACTGCTGCTCCCGCCCTCTCGCATGAGTTGCTAAGAGGCGGGATTTTAGGGTACGCCGGGAATGCTTGCTTGAAGCTCCGCCCATCCAATTGGTTGTTATGGGGGAGGGTCTTGTAGCGGATAGGTTGCTGGCCCTGCCT
Source organism: Desmodus rotundus (assembly GCF_022682495.2). Classification (NCBI taxonomy): domain Eukaryota; kingdom Metazoa; phylum Chordata; class Mammalia; order Chiroptera; family Phyllostomidae; genus Desmodus; species Desmodus rotundus. Next base: position 147,896,705 of record NC_071389.1, read on the forward strand.
GTTCGGGATTAGTTGTTGGGGAGAGACACGTGAGGAGGCGGTGTCTTGAGACGACTATGGCGGGAGGAATAAAAGTGGCGGTCTCTGCTGCAGTTGGTTCCGGGCCCTGGGTCTGGGGGACCGGGTGTGGTAGGGCAATGCGGCTTCTCCTTGTTTTCTCCGGCTGTTTGGTCTGTGGCTCAGGTACCGCCCGGGCAGCATCTACCAAGGGGGCGGGTGCCGAGGGGTTTACATTTAGAAAAGTGGGGAGCGTTCCCGCGCGCGGCCAATTTGCGGAGTGGCGCGGGTGTGCGGGGATGAAGAAGCTTCATTGTCGGCGAATGGGCGTCGGCACTGAGGGGTCAGGGCCTGGGATGGCATGGCGGAGCTCCCCAGAGTGGGGAGGAGCCGGGAGCCTTTGGCGGAGACAGGAAGGGAGGCCTGGACTGGGTCAGAATCGGTCTTGGGGACTACTTTGTGCTGTATCGACCTCCTGGAGTTTCCTGGTTAAAAGGAAGGAGAAGCGAGGATCGTTCTGGGCAGGCAGAGCTGCCACTGGAACGGGGGCATCCCATTTACTCAGCAAATTAGGAACACCCTCTGAATGTATCCTTTTCAGGACTCAGGGAGTGGGTGACTGAAATGCTGTCATCTCTAGGTAATAGCTTCTGCTGTTCTAAGATCCTGGCCCTTGCCGGCGCTGTAGAACGGATCTGGAGCCTGGAGTCCTTAACTTCCCATTTCAAAAACAAAAGAGAAAAAGATACAAGTGCCATTCAATCAACAACGAGTAGGTTTCTTTTGTAAATCAAATTTGATACTTACTACTGGATAATTGGCTTTGGACTGGGTTTAAACTTTTCCTTTTCTACTCTAATCCAGAAAAACCTAGAGTGTTTGCAAGAGTCTCGATCTACCCCTCTTGTTAAATGCACAACGGAAAAATAAGTGAGGTTTCCAAACTTCCATTGAATGGAGTTGAAACTCACAGGTTTAAAAATAATCGTATCTTATAAACACATGCAGTGTTTTGTTTGCTGCCTGTCTCACATTGTCACTTATGATTACCCTTAGCCGGGCAACTTTACGGTCTCAGGATCCATAGATCTAGTTCCAAAGTGCAGCATCCTTATGAAACTTTTTTTTTTTTTTTTAAATTTAAAGGGAGAGGGAGTTAGTATCCAGGAAGGTGCTTTGCTAGAGGCAGGGCCCAGAGTAACATTTATTTAAAGGGCTATTTGTGATGTGAATGAACTTGGGTCAGATGGTTAACCTCTAAAATGTGATTGTGGATTGTGGGAATAAAAGAGAAAATATATAGAAAAATGTTATGCAGAGCTCAGTCAGCAGTCTCTTAAGTTTCATCAGTGAGGAGAGAAACAGGTATATCTGCTTTGAGAAGGATAAGCTCGAGGGATGATATTTGTTCTGTGTGGCCTGATAGGTCATGTGGGTGGACGCTACAAAGTGACAGTCATGTAAAGAGGACCTTTCTAAGGGTTAGAAACACTTAAAGACGGAGTGGAGTACCTCAAAAGGCAGGGAGTTCTTTCTCACTGGAAGTTTTTGAAAAATTTGATTACAAAAATAATGTGAATTTATTTTATTACTACTTGGCAAGTACAATTAAGTATAAAGAAGTAGAAAACACCCTCACTATTCCATTCAGAGGTAGCCCTTTTTAGCACACTTCTGGTATTTTTCCACATGTTTTTAATTTCAAAAAAATTCCCATTGATAATGCATTCATATTCCCGTCAGCAATCCAGTTCTTTTCCGTAGAGATCACCAGTTATTGCCAGAGATAATTTTCTCATTGGATTTGGTAGCATAAGCATTTTCCTATGTCATTTAAAATTCTTTTTTTTTTTTTTTAAACATTTTACTTACTTAATTTTAGAGAGAGGGGAAGGGAGAGAAACCTCAATTGGTTGCCTCTCGCACTCCCCCATCCAGGGACCTGGCCTGCAACCCAGGCATCTGCCCTGACTAGGAATCGAACCAGCGACCTTTTGGTTAGCAGGCTGGCACTCAATCCGCTGAGCCACACCAGCCAGGGCAGAAATTCTTCATAAATGTTTTTTTTTCCTTCAGTGGACAGATCATTTATTTAATGTTCCTGAAGTAAACATTTGGTTGTATATTTGTTGTATTTCTGCTGTTGGTTGGATATTTGTGGTATTTCTAGTTTTTAATTGTATAGAACACTTTGTATATCTTTGTGTATAACTTTTATTGCACTTGGATTCTTCTTAAGGATAGATTTCTCAGAAATGGGTTTACTACATCAATAGCTAAGATATATTTAAGACCCTTGAAACATTTTGCTAAAATACTTGCCTGAAAAGGTGTGCCAGTTTACACCACTATCAGCAATATTTGCGTGTAGCCCTTGACAGCATTAGATATTCTAGACTGTGACACCTTTGCTAATTGGATGGATCCAAAGTGGTGTCTGAATGTGTTTTGCATTTCTTGCACTATTTGTGAGGGAACATCATTCAACTGTATTAGCTATTTAATTTTCTGTTTTGACTTTGAGTTTTTTGGAGTGTGTTTCTGTCCTGTATTCTTGGCCTATTTATTGGGATTTCTATTTATTGGGATTTTTGTGGACTTTTAAAATCAATCTGTATAACCATTTTTGTATATTAAAGATATGTATATATAATTAGAGTCTATTTACTGCAGAACTTTAATTTGTTTGCCCCACCCCTTTTAAATAGAAGATATGTATTTTTATATGGTCACTTAATTTTATTATTTATATTTAGTTCCCTTTTAGGCTTAACGAGTCCTTCAGAGTTGAATTGACACTATTTTTTTGTGTGCTACAACTTAATTTTTTTTCATTTTACTCTTCAATCTGTAATTAATGTTAGCCTTTGGTGTGAGGTGAGGATCTGGTAGATCTTAATTTCCATATAACCAGTCAGTTGTCCCAGCATCCCACTGAATAATCTTTTGCTAAGCCCATTGACTTAAGATGCTAGTTTTTAAGGAGGCTTTTAAGTATGAATTGGATTACTTCTTACAGAAATTAATAAAGGCTATTTAAGAATTAGAAGAAGCTGTTTTTCATCACTTTAGGATTTGTTCCAGTCCTCACATACTATGAATCATTTTCATTACCTTCTACCTAGAGATGTGAATTGATCAGTGTTGTGGATTGCAGACTAAGTTCACGAGGATCAAAAGTAAATATGCAGTTATTAACCTTTGAATAGCTGTTTCATGGGTAAATAAAATTACTTTTGATTTACTAAATTCCAAGAAGGCCTTTGTTTTTCTGAGAAGAATTGGGTCTTTGGGCTCAGAAAGCGCCTGAATATTTAATTCATTGTGCTTTTTAACATGCTGGTTAACCTATTTTAGGAAGGAAAAGAAAGGTGGTATATGTCCTTTTGCTATGAGAAGCACAAGGTTCTAACATGAACATTTTGACAGCTTGTATATGTTTAAGGTCATTTGGTTTAGCTCAGTGTTTCTAACAATTTAAGATATAGCTGGAGTGGTGATTGTTTCCACAGATTATTCTTTTAGGCTGAATTGGTTTATTTGACCTCTCAATGAATGTCCATGATGTGGCTGGCCAAGGTGCTGATTTCAGTAGGAGGGTGCTAGTCGAGAGGTTAGTTTGTTATTTGTTTATTTACAGTTCTTTTTCTTAAATAGTGTGGAACTTGGGAAAAGGAAGGACTAGATTTTGAGACTAGATGTTGCTTTTTATATATGACAGTTTATTTCTTTAGGAAATGACAGTGGAAAATTTTAGAGTTAGTTTAAAAACACCTTTGCTTTTTCTTGGCATTAAGTGTTTCAAATAGCTTGTGTTATTGACAGTTATTTGTATCTTATTGCCCTCTTGAAAATAATAATGAGCTTAAACAAGTATAGTATTATATTACTTGGTGTTGGGGGAAAGAAGGGGCCAGTAAGTGTGAATCTTGTTTTTTCAAAATTTGTAAATACAGTGGTTTTAAGCTTCATATATAACCTTACTCTCTTACAGTCCCCAAAAGAAAATAAACTCTTGATCCATATTTGTGAGTGAATATTCTTTTAGTATATTTGTTAGACAAATGTCAATAGGACTTTGAAAAGGTTTTATGAAAGATAGGCTTGGAGGAAATCCAAGTGAGTATTGGATTAAATCCTAGTAAGAAATTGGTAGATGAGGGTGCAGAACATGCTATCCAAAAATATAGTACCTTGGCATATTGAATATTTTAAACTGAGGGATTTGAGAAAGCAGCAGAAGCAGGAAGGTCACTCGGACCTCTCCCACTTTGCCCTTTTTTCCTAACACAGGCCATAAAATCTTCATGTGAGAGATGCCCTCCCTACCCTTGGAGGAAAGGAGCATCCTTATCTCTGGAGACAAATGGCACCCAGAAGAATCCTAACAAACAGGCCTTACTCAGTCACTCCTAGTTGACCTCACTTACCTTATACTCCTTAACCTGTCACGTTCCTCCAGGACTGTCCCCTCTTCATCAAACCCAGCATAAAAGTGCATTGGTTTCCTGGTTTCTTTAGGTCCTCATTTCCTTATGAAGAAGGCCTTTGTGTCATGTAAACGTTAAATAAATTGGCATACTTTTCTGTCGTTGTGAGTTTAATTTTCAGACCCAGCCAAGGACCTTAAGAGTCTAGGAAAACTTTTCCTCCCCCACAATGTCAAGACTGACTTAAAAAAAAAGTTGAGCTATAATTTTGCATACCATAAAATCCACCCTTTTAGTGGTTTTTAGTATGTATATTCACAAGGTTGTGTAACCATCACCACTGATGCATTCTAGAATATTTTCATCCATCCCAAATGAGGCCCCATACATCTTAAGCATTCCCTTTCTATCTCCCTTTCCTCCCAGCCCCTGGCAACCACTAATCTATTTCCTCTCTCTGGATTTGCCTATTCTAGACATTTGGTATAAATGGAATCGTTCAGTATGTAGCCTTTGTTTTGGTCTGAATTTTTTCATTCATTATAATCTTTTCAAGGTTCATCCATATTATAGTATGTATTGGTACTTATTTTTTAATAAGTGCTGATTAAGTACTTTAATAAGTACAGTTTTTTTAATCCTCATCTGAGGATATGTTTATTGATTTTAGAGAGAAAGGAAGGGAGAGAGAAAGAAACGTTGATGGGACATGAGTCGGTTGCCTCCCGTTCACACCCCAACCGGAGATCAAACCTGCACCCTCTACATGTGCCCTGACCCAGGATTGAACCCGCAGCCTTTTGGTGTGCGGGACGATGCTTGAACCAACTGAGCCACCTGGCCGGCGCGTAGTACTTCTTTGTATGGCTGAATATTCCATTGTCTGCATATACCTCACTGTGTTTATCCATTCATCAGATGATGGACATTTGGGTTGTTTCTACTTTTTGGTTGTTATGAATATTGCTGCTATGAACATTTTTGTGTAGAAGTTTTTGTGTGAACATTATGTTTTCAATTCTCTTGGGTGTATACATGGAAGGGGAATTGCTGGGCCATATAATAACTCTTATGTTTAACTCTCTGAGGAACTGCCAAACTGTTTTACGAAGAAGCTGCACCGTTTTACATCCTCACTAGCAGTGTCTGAGGGTTCCAGTTTCTCCGCATCCTCACTAACACTTATGTCCTCATTTTGATTATGGTCATGATAGTGAGTGTGAAGTGGCGGTTTTGATTTGTATTTCCTTAGTGACTAATGATGTTGAGCTTCTTACCATGTGCTTATTGGTCATTTATATGTCTTCTTTTTTTTTTTCTTTCAATTTTATTTTGTATTAGTTTCAGGTGTTCAGCTTAATAGTTAGACAGTCATATGTGTACATAATGTTCTCAATATTTCTACTACTCCAACTGGCACCGAACATAGTTATCATAAAATTATTGACTATATTTCCTGTGCTTTGCTTACATCCCCATGACTATTTTCTAACTACCAATTTGTACTTCTTAATGCCTTCACTACTGTTACCCTGTCCACCAAACCTCCCTCCCTTCTGGCAACCACCAGTTTGCTCTCTGTATCTATGAATCTGCTTTAGTTTTGTTTGTTCATTTATTTTGTTCTTTAGATTCCACATGTAAGTGAAATCATATGGCATTGTCTGTCTTTGTCTGACTGACTTATTTCACTGAGCATAATACCCTCTAGGTCTGTTCATGCGGTCACAGATAAGATTTCAGTCTTTTTTATGGCCGAGTAATATTCCATTGTATATATTGTATGTACCACAGCATTGTAAAAAAAATTTTTTAAAGATTTTATTTATTTTTAGAGAGAGGGGACAGGAGGGAGAAAGAGAGGGAAACATCAATGTGCAATTGCCTCTCGCATGCCCCCTACGGGGGTCGTGGACTGCAACCCAGGCACGTGCCCTGACTGGGAATCTAACTGGATGGCAACCCTGTGGTTCACAGGCCAGCGCTCAATCCACTGAGCCACACCAGCCACAGCTATTTATTTATGGCTATTTATTTACTTTCAGAGAGAGGGGAAGGGAGGGAGAAAGAGAGGGAAAGACATAGCAATGTGCAAGAGACACATCAATCAGTTGCCTCTCACATGCCCATAATTGGGGACCTGGCCTGCAACTCAGGCACGTACCCTGACCAGGAATCGAACCCATGACCCTTTGGCTTGCAGGCCGGCACTCTAATCCACTGAGCCACAGTAGCCAGGGCTGTACCACAGGTTTTTATCCACTTGACTATTGTTGGGCTCTTGGGATGCTTCCTTATCTTAGCTATTATAAATAACGCTGCAATGAACACAGGGATGTGTATATATTTTTTGAATTAGTGTTTTGGGTTTCTTTGGATAAATCCCCAGAAGTGGAATTGCTGGATCATAAGGCAGATCCACTTTTAATTTTTTGAGGAAACTCCATACTATTTTCCGTAGTGTCTGTACCAATCTGCATTCCCACGAACAGTGCACAAGGGTTCCCTTTTCTCCACATTCTCGCCATGGTATATCTTCTTTGGAGAAATGTCTATTTAAGTCCTTTGCCCATTTAAAAAATGGGGTGTTTCACTTTTTATTTTTGAGTTGTGGTAGTTTGTTATGTATTCTAAATACTAGACCCTTATCAAATATACAAGGTCTGTCCAGAAAAAAGTCCAGCCATTGTTAATATAGCAAGAGTGGTTTGCTCAACATCAGTGTAACCTGGCAGCCAAGGAGAGTGGACTGGAATGCACATGCGTGAACAATGACTGTACTAGTCAGTGGGGGCGGTAGACACCGTTGAGTGAGCCTGTGTACTGTGTGGCCATCACATTCAAAATGACTGAGCAAATATAGCAATGAATCTGCATCAAATTTTGCATTAAGCTCGAACATTCCTCCATGGAAACTGTTCAGATGATTCAGAAGGCCACAGCTTTGGGTAACTGGTGATTGGCAGCTTCATCACAACAATGTACCCGCTCATGCATGCATCTCATGCAGAGTTTTTTGGCAAAACATGAAATCACCCAGGTGGCTCAGCCCCCCTACAGCCCAGATTTGGTGTCTTGCAACTTCTGGCTTTTCCCAAATCTAAAATCACCCTTGAAAGGGAAGAAATTTCAGACTGTCAATGAGATTCAGGAAAATAGGATGGGGCAGCTGATGGCGACTGGGAGAACTGTGTGAGGTCCCAAGGTACCGACTTTGAAGGGGACTGAGGCATCATTGTCCTATGTACAATGTTTCTTGTGTCTTGTATCTTCTTCAATAAATGTCTCTATTTCTCATATTACATGGCTGAATACCTTCTGGAGAGATTTGTAAATATTTTCTCCCATTTTGTGGATTGTCTTTTCACTATCTTTTTTTTTTAAGTATATTTTATTGCTTATGCTACTACATTTGTCCCAATTTTGTTATCCCCTTTATCTCTCTCCTCCCTGCACCCCCCACCCTCTAGCACTGCCCACCCACCACCACTTAGTTTATGTCCATTGGTTATATATATAAGTTATTTGGCTTCTCCATTTCCTATTCTATTCTTAGTCTCCCCTGTCTATTTTGTGCCTACCTATTATGCTTCTTATTCCCTGTATCTTTTCCCCCTATGCCTCCCTTCCCCCTCCCCACTGATAACCCTCCATGCGATCTCCATTTCTGTGATTCTGTTCCTGTTCTAGTTGTTTGCTTAATTTTTGGTTTTGCTTCTTAAGGTTCCATTGTTGATAGTTGTGAGTTTGTTGTCATTTTACTGTTCATATTTTTGATCATCTTCTATTTCTTAGATAAGTCCCTTTAACATTTCATATAATAAGGGCTTGGTCATGATAAACTCCTTTAACTTGACCTTCTCTGGGAAGCACTTTATCTGTCCGTCCATTCTAAATGATAGCTTTGCTGGATAGAGTATTCTTGGATGTAGGTCCTTGCCTTTCATGACTTTGAATACTTCTTTCCAGTCCCTTCTTGCCTGTAAGGTCTCTTTTGAGAAATCAGCTGACAGTCTTATGGGAACTCCTTTGTAGGTAACTGTCTCCTTTCCTCTTGCTGCTTTTAAGATTCTCTCCTTATCTTTAATCTTGGGTAACTTAATTATGATGTGTCTTGGTGTGTTCCTGCTTGGGTCTAATTTCTTTGGGACTTCCTGGAAGTCTATTACCTCTGCCAGATTGAGGAAGTTTTCCTTCATTATTTGTTCAAATAAGTTTTCAATTTCTTGCTCTTCCTCTTCTCCTTCTGGCATCTCTATGATTCGAATGTTGGAGCATTTAAAGTTGTCCCAGAGCTTTCTCAGCCTGTCCTCATTTTTTTGAATTCTTGTGTCTTCATTCTGTTCTGGTTGGATGTTTATTTCTTAATTTTGTTTCAAATCCTTGAAGTCCCAGTTTCCTTCCCTTCACTTTTGGTTCCCTGTATATTTTCCTTTATTTTATTTTGTATAACCTTCATTTCTTCCTTTTGTGACCAAGCTCAATCATTTCTGTGAGCATCCTGATTACCAGTGTTTTGAACTCTGCATCAGATAGGTTGGCTATCTTCTCATCACTTAGTTCTTTTTCTGGAATTTTGATCTGTTCTTTCCTTTGGGCCATATTTCTTTGTCTTGGCACACCTATTATCTTGTAAGGGGCAGAGCCTTAGGTATTCACCATGGTGGGGCAACCGTCTTTACTGTGTTGTGGCGCTGTCTGTGGGGGAGGGGTCAAAGAGGGAACAATGCCAGTTGCTGGCTCTGGTCTTGCCCTACTTTCCGTCACTTCCCTCACTTCCCACAAGGGGATTGTGGCTTTTCAGATGATGATTTGCACAAGGGTGGGTTTGTGTACGTTCTAGGACCCTGTGGGCCTTTCCCAAGAACTCTCCTGTGATCCTGAGAGTTTCTCCCACCACCACAACTCCCACAGATCTTTACATCCAGAGGTTTTGAGTCTGTAGTTTCCCACGCTGAAACCCTGGGTTCTGTGGTCTGTCTCGCTTCCCAATGGTTCTTCCCAGCTTATCGGCCCATCAATGTGGGACCAGCTGGTCCACCAGCCACCTCCTTGGTCTCCGCCCCTCCTACCAGTTGGGGTGAATGTTTCTTTAACTCCTTGGTTGTCGGACTTCCACGCAGTTTTGGTTATTTTTTGTTTTTAAGTTTGTTGTCCTCCTTTTGGTTGTACGAGGAAGTGAAGCGTTTCTACCTATGTCTCTATCGTGGCCGGAACTCCTGGGCTGCTTTCTCCAAATCCTTGGCGTATGAGTACAGGAGAAGATCACGGTCTTTTCACTGTCTTGATAGTGTTCTTTGAAACACAAAGCTTTTAATTTTTTATGAAGGCTGATTTCTTTCTTTCTTTCTTTTTGGTTGCTATGCTTTAGTGTCACATCTAAGGAACCATTGCCTAATCCAAGGTCACGAAGATTTATACCTGTGTTATTTTCTAAGCAGTTTTATAGTTTTTACTCTTACATTTGGGTTTAAGACTGAATTTAACCTCACAATTAATTAGTCTTAGCTTTAGCTTAAAACAATTTTGGATCAGTAGGCATCATTGCCTTTTGTGTGCGTGTAACTTTGTCTTCCTAAGAATTTTGTTGAGGTTTTGTGTTTTTATGGGTTTTGGTGTGTTTGTTTTTAGTTTATTTGAATCTACCCACTTTTATACTAAGACCCAGAGACATAACTGTATTTCCGCTTAAAGTATCACTTAATAAATTGCTAAGTACAATATAGAACTCAAGGAAGAAGTTATTAAATGTTTTGTGGTAAAGAAGGTAGCTTGCACAATTTGAGTGGGAAGATAAAAGACTGGTCACTTTATTTTTTATTTTTTTAATATTTTTATTTATTTATTCCTAGATAGAGGGGAAAGGAGGGAGAAGAGAGGGAGAGAAACATCAACGTGTGGTTGCCTCCCGCGTGCCCCCCACTGGGGACCCGGCCTGCAACCCAGGCATGTGCCCTGACTGGGAATCGAACCAGTGACCCTCTGGGTCACAGGCTGACACTTAATCCACTGAGCTACACCAGCCAGGGCAAGACTGGTCACTTTAAAAAGAAAAGAATTTCTTCCTTTATTTTCAGAGAGAGAAGGGAGGGAGAAAAAGTGAGAGAGAAACATCGATGTGTGAGAGAAACATCAATTGTTTGCCTCTTGTTCACCCCCAAATGGGGATCTGCCCGCAACCCAGGCATGTGCCCTGATAGGGAATTGAATCAGCGACCTTTCCGTTTGCAGGCTGGTGCTCAATTCACTGAGCCACACCAGCCAGGGTGACAGTGGTCGCTTTTAGACCTTAAATTGGTTGAGACCGAATACAAAACTGCTGAGGGGAAGAATGTTCTGTTTTGGTAAAATCAGAGGGACTGCATGTGTATTCATTGACTGTTCTTAAAACTTGAAATGAAACACAACATCAAGACAAAAGCAACTTTGCAATCTGTTAATATCTGCTTCAAGTGCTATATACATGTAATCACCATTGCCAGTTCTGTGCATCCTAATCAGGAAAGAGGTAGAGGAAAATCACCAGATGGGGTTACTTTAGCTGTGCTTTTTTAAGGGAAACAGGACCTGGCTGTGACTCTTATTAAATAGTCACGCTATTTAATAACTGTGTGACTTTGGGCAAAATCATCCTTCTTAAGTGTGTTTCCTCATTGGTGCAATAGAGATTTTAGAGTGCCTACCTCAAAACATTGTTGGGAGGGTTAAATGAGACAGCATACTGTCTGTCTTAGTAAAGATTTATTAGTAGCTTTTGTTATTGCTTATTCTCAGTTAATGGCTGCTTTTAATACTTAAATAATTTGACAGAAATAAGACTGCCTTACTTCTTTTCTCATCTCAGTTATCTTCTTGTTTCTCAGTGACATTTTAACCCCAACTTTAAGAAATTGGTCAGTTTAAATCTTTTTGTGAAATGAGTTCTAGTTATTAGCTTGTTCTATTTATATTTAATTCTTATTTCCTTTCTTTGCATACAGCTAAAATTGATGTAAAAGTGGCCATGCTTCAGGAATCCCGAGTTTATAATAAGACCACAGGGCAACAGTTTTGTTATGAAAATGTGCTTGTCCCAAGGTGGCATGATATATGGACACGGATACAGGTAATCATCTGGGCCCCTGGGTGGGCAGCTTCTCTGACTGTCTGTATTAGTGCATGCTCTGACACTCTGCTCTGAGACACAATTTAAAAAACAAGTATTATTAACAACCTTGATAGAGTTGAGATTATCCTGAATTGTGTTTTCACCAATAAGCATTTATGCCTACTTTGTGCTCCTCTCTCTGCTCTTTCAAGTAGCTTACAATACTTGACCCTTAGGTAAACTAACTTCCTCCTTTTCCAGAAAAAACTCCTTCTTTCTCTTGCCCTCTCTTCTTTACACACACACCTTACATGCCCCTCTCTTTTTAAAGGCCTTATGCCTTCTTTGGCCTGGAAACTGTTGTGTGTCTGTCAGGATGTAAACTCTTTTGCCTTGCTGCTCCTCTTTTTATTCTACACAAGATGTGTCATAAACCTCCTGAAGTTTCCTCTCGATAGAATGACTTCGGTCTCATTCATTTCATAACACCATGAAACCGGCTGGTAGAGCACGAGTGTCTGGTCGTAATAAAGATCGAACAACATGAGTCCTTTTGAAAATGTTGCTCCCGCTATGAGCATAGTTACTGATAAGGGTATTTGTTCATATCAAAAACATAAGGGTGGGCTTGTGGTGGGGTTTTCTTTTATTCTCTTTTTTTTATTGTCTGATATAAAAGATCATATTCCATCTGGGGCAAATTATAACCAACATTTACTATAATCAGTGATTTGTGACAAAGGATTAAACTTCTCAGCCTGTCATTATGGGAAACATTTTCAGGGCTGTTTATGCCTGGCAATTTCCATAATATTCTAGACCCTTGCTTTGTATGATCTCTTGTAAAGAGCTGTGTTGTAGAAGTCTTTTTCCTCCCTGTGTTCTGACCTAATGGTAGATCCAGATCGTGTTAACGAGACGCTCTAACAGCTGCCTCTCTGTGCCATGTGCAGTGTTTTAGCCGCTGCGGCTCTATACTTTTCTCATAAGCCTGGATAACTAGTGCCATTTCCGAGATATTTACTCTAAAGGTTTTTTTTAATTGTGTTTGTGAAAAACTCACCTTGATATTATTTGTGTTACAGATCCGGGTGAATAGTTCCAAAGTGGTACGAGTCACCCAGGTGGAGAATGAGGAGAAGCTGAAGGAGCTAGAGCAGTTTAGTATCTGGAACTTTTTTTCCTCCTTTCTAAAAGAGAAATTGAATGACACCTATGTTAACGTGGGTCTATACAGCACAAAAACCTGCCTCAAAGTTGAGATTATAGAGCAAGACACCGAGTACAGTGTCACTGTGACCCGCAGTAAGTCTTACCTGTGTTTTTCTGATGGATTCTATGATGACAAGGGACTGAACACTGGAGGGTATAATTAGTGAGACAGAGAAGTCAGCCCAAGATAGTTCCATTTTGGTTCTGATTATAACCTGAGTTCACCATTGCCCCAAACAGTTTAGAGAGACCCCACCCCACATTAAACCCTTTAGGCCTAGAATTGAGACTTGACTTTAGATTATTCTGAGTACCTCCTTACCTAGAACAGTGAAGACATGCATTCCTAATACTTCCAGTGTCATTGACCTAGTATCCCTAGTATTGTTTAGAGTAAGGGAGTGTATTCCTGCCCTCTGGGCACTCCTAGATGGGGAGAGATGTCCTGAAATGTACAGGTCTGCGTTGGAAGACATGAGGGTTCAACTATAAAAACTGAAGAAAGGTAGAACTGAATATTAATGCCTCACAGGTAAAAAGTATTTGTGCAATGATAAATATGAAGATCACTGCAGTTTAAGGTTTATTCAGTGGAACTGGGAGTTGTCCCTTCTCTAAATGTCTAAGAAAGTTTCACAGAGGAGGCCCATCATTACCCTCTTGAATTCTCTCAGACTTATCTCTCCTTTTTTACCACCCAGGGTCCTGGATTGTTGTGAGTAGTAGAAATGTTCCTGGGTTTTGCTACAAAATGTTTTGTGCCCTTCTAATTGTCCTAGAGTTCCACAGTTCTTTGGTTGTATAGGATTGGCCTAGATGGGTTTATTCTTTTCTTTTTTTGGTATTCCTTTTCCATTCGCTGATCCTTCTTGCTCCTATTCTGTCTACGGACCTCCCCAAGACTCAGCTCTTGAATGTAAAAGCTGTGGGGGTGTCTGTTACAGCACCAACGGCGGCCCTCTGCTTGGGCCCCTGGTCCTAGGTGAGATGTGTTTGAGTGTAGACTTTTCCAGCACAGTGGTTGTGTTGTGGAGGGAAGTAAATGGTGGTGTTGGGCAAGAAAAACAGCCAGTTAGAGAACAACAGAGGGCCCTGACCCAAAGTTCTAGGCAAGTGTGTTAAATCCCAGCCTGTGAGTGACCTAAGCCTTGAAAGCCTGAGTGGTAGAGACCCCTTGTGGGCGATAGCACGAAGTGCTGAGGGCACTATGCCTGGTTCTGTGCAAAGCAAAGCTTGGTTTCGTTTAGCCTTGGTATAGGTAGCCAAGATAAGACCTAATCACACTTTCTCTGTGGAAGGGTGCCCAGGCTTTGTGTGGAATTTATAATGTTGTGGGCTGTTAGCATTTATTTTATTAGCTGACCAATAATGCCATTTATTCTATACAGTAATTCCCCCTTATCCATGGTTTCACTTTCTGTGGTTTCAGTTACCTGCAGTCAACCTCAGTTGAAAATATTAAATGGGAATTTTCAGAAATAAAAATATTCAATAAACAATCATAAATTCTAAACTGTGTGCCGTTCTGGGTAGCATGGTAAAATCCCGCACCATCCCATCTGGACGCAAATCATCCCTTTGTCCCGTGTATCCACGTCCTATACGCTGCCCTCCTGTCGGTTACTCGGTAGCGGTCTGGGCTGTCGGATCGATTGTCACAGCTGACTGTCCCTGTATGGCAGTGCTTGTGTTCAAGTCACCCTTCGTCTACTTAGTAATGGCCCCAAAGCACAAGAGTAGTGATGTTGATGATTTTGATATGCCTGAGAGGTGAAAGTTACTGACTTAAGGAAAAAAAATTGTATGCTGAGGTTGTTAAGAAAAATGGTGAGAATGAATCTTCTATCCATGAAATTGTGAAGAAGGAAAAGGAATTCCATGCTAGTTTTGCTGTCACACCTCAGACTGCAGAAGTTACAGCCACAGGGCGTGTTCAGTGCTTAGTTAGAATGAAAAAGGCATTACATTTGTGGGTAGAAGACCTGCACAGAAAACGTGTTTCTATTGATGGAAGTGTGTAGCTCCAGAAAATATTGAACCTGTATGAAGACTTCAGCTAGGGATCCCTGAAACGAATGACCACATTCACTTAAGTAGTAACTTTCAATACAGTCTGTTGTGATAATTATTCTATTTAATTATTAGTTGTTATTGATCTCTTACTGTGCCTATTTTTTTTTTAAGATTTTATTTATTTATTGAGAGGGAGAGAAACATCAATGCTTGGTTGCCTCTCGCACTCCCCTCCTCCCCCCGTCCCCCACTGGGGACCCAGCTTGCAACCCAGACATGTGCCCTGACTGGGGATTGAACCAGTGAGCCTTTGGTTCGCAGGCTGGCACTCAATCCACTGAGCCACACCAGCCAGGGTTACTGTGCCTATTTTATAAATTAAACTTTATCATAGGTGTATTTGTATAAGAAAATATAGTATATGTAAGGTTCATTACCATTCACTGTTTCAGGCATCCACTGGGGGCCTTGGAACCTATACCCCACAGATGAGGGAGGACTAATATAATGCCTTATACTGTTTGGTTCCCCTATTAAGCAGAAGTCTCTATTTATTTCAGGATTTGACCCCAAACTCTTTCTCGTTTTCCTCCTTGGACTTATGTTATTTTTTTGTGGAGACTTGCTGAGCAGGTAAGTTCCAAGGCTAGAGTGTGGAATGATGAGGCTCAGACCCACCCTGCCTGCTTTTTATCGTAAGATCTTTAAGTGCTGCCATTTCCTTTTCCAGGACCTTTATGGCTAGGCTATTGCCTGCTTGGATAATTTAAAAAAATATTTTAGTACATGTGTTATGATTTTTTTTTCCTTGTATTGAAGATTGGCAATAATGAAATCCCCCTATTAGGCTGGCCCATCTTGTGATGAGATTTAGCCAATAGTCACTCTTTCCACCATTAGAAAAGAAATAATGTGTTAAGCCCTTCTTTTATTTTTAAATTTTTATTTATTGATTTTAAAGAGAGAAGGAGAGAGAGAAAGAGAGACATCAGTTTGTTGTCTCACTTATTCATGCATTCATTGGTTGCTTCTTGTATGTGCCTGGACCAGGGATCAAACCTGCAACCTTGACTTACTGAGATGATGCTCTAACCAACTGTGCTACCTGGCCAGGACAAAACCCTTATTTTTGCTGGGCTGTGTGTTGATATGTTTCATGCCATTCAGAGGCGAAGAAACAAACACTAACCACTTACTCATTTCCTGCCTTTAGGAACCTACTAGCTAAAGTAGGTGAAACTGATATGTGCAAATATAAAGAAAACATATAGATAACTAAACAAACATTGAACAAAGGTAGAATCACCATTAACTCTGTACATAAGTAAAAAGAATACTCGTGGAATAGTGAATGACAGATTAACAATTGGAATTTGAAGTTGGGCTGGAGTGAGGTTGGTGGGAGTTGTTCCTTCTTTGGGGGATCCTGAAAGAAACTCACCAAGGGAGGAGTGACTGACAGAAAGAGCCTGGATAAGAGTAAGGAGCTCTCTGTTCTGGACCCAGTGTTTGGTTTATTCTTCTGGGTAATCACTTCAGTTCCAGCTTCCGCAAGGGACAATGTATTTGTTCCTTTCTTCTCCCCAGAGAAGCTGTAGAGTTCCTCAGAAGAAAGATTCTTAATAAAATTGGGATTGGGAGAGGGGCTGGGATGGGAATGGGAGACTAAGCAGAGTCTTATTATTGGTATATACTTGAGGGGGCCTCCTTGATACTAATCCTCATAATTTGGCAGCAACTATATTGTTCCATTCTCTTCAGTTTTCTGACCTCAAGTTTTGGGCAAAAAACTGCTCTAATCTTGTACCTTTTTTCCATCTTTTGGCTGGGACAGTTGTCCTAGTTGGAACAATGCCATGTATGAAGAATACACACATAGTCATGTGATACATTTTCTCTCTGCAGAAGCCAAATCTTCTACTATTCCACTGGGATGAGTGTGGGAATTGTGGCCTCTCTGCTCATCGTCATTTTCGTCCTGTCCAAGTTTATACCCAAGGTGAGCAGCAAAATATTCGTGTGGTTAAGATGAGCTTGGATAATTGAAGGATGGGTTTTCTTGGATAATCTTAGAGCACTGAAAATTTACATTGATGGCTGAGTCAATGTCCTACTCTTTCTGGATTCAGAAATGTACTTTCTGTGAGGAAACGTGGAGCCTGATTACATACAGACTCTCCCTTTTTATTTAGAATTCTTTGCTCAGTGGGGGATTAAAGTCTCCTTCCTGTTTGCTTATTACATAGTCAGGCTTTTAAGTTATTTAGCATCTCATTTTCCCAGTGTTCTTTGTAGACGGTACATTTTAAATATAAAGGAAATCTTTGTAAGAGATGTTTTTCAGTATTTTTTTTTTTAACTGTAGTTCCATTTTGCTTTTATGTATGGAAACCCTTTTGTAACTTGTTTCTTTCACTTCTACTTTGTCTTAGAAAAGTCCCATTTACATCATCCTGGTGGGAGGCTGGTCCTTTTCGCTGTACCTCATTCAACTAGTTTTTAAAAACTTACAAGAGATCTGGAGGTGTTACTGGCAGTATCTCTTAAGTAAGTATTGTCAGTCTTGCTTTCTTTTGGGCTATTTTAGTTAATTTGATCATGAAATTAACTTTTAGGAGTTTAAAGTCCATGCCATTGTATTAACTTGTAAGAATCATAGTTCTTCACTTACTTCTAACCCCTGTACAGTCGTTAGCTTCTCTTCAATTAAATGATTCTGCTCGGGAGAAGACTTGAACTTGTTGTTGACAAGTGTAACTTTATTTACATGATAGACATCTTTCTGAAACACTATAAATTGACTTTATTAATATTTTAAATACAGTTACATTAAGGAATAACTCTATGTTGAATCTGATCTATAAAGCAAGAATCCTTTTTACAGATAATAACTCTTAATCTACCCTTTGAGAAGTGGTTAACCTGGATTTGCATGTATTGGGTTTTTTAAACAGACCCTTCTGCTGGAGTTGTTCAGTGAGTAGCAGTGCTCCATCTGAACCAAGTAAATTTGGAACAAGGAAAGCTAGAACTTAAAGAGATAAATATATCTGAGTAATGAAAAAGTATGAATAGTTGAATAAAGATCTTGTCCGTTTTCCTGGTTTAATTGGTGCTATATAGTGAATTTACTGCTGCTCCCCACACACATTATTTTACTAATTATAGATGAAAAAGAATGTCTTCTGATAACTCCTCTCATAGGCTATGTCGTCACAGTTGGGTTCATGAGTTTTGCGGTCTGTTACAAGTATGGGCCCTTGGAGAATGAGCGAAGTATCAACCTGCTGACCTGGACCTTGCAGCTGATTGGCCTGTGTTTCATGTACTTGGGTATCCAGATCCCACACATTGCCCTTGCCATTGTCATCATTGCGCTGTGTACCAAGAATGTGGAGTACCCGCTTCGGTGGCTGTACATCACCTACAGGTGACTGAAAGGCAGAGTAACTGTTGAAATGTGCAGTGTGTGATGCAGTCGCAGCAAGAGGATGCAGAGGTGTTGCCCTCAGAGCCTGTTTTCTGATGGATATTTATTGTATTATTGCTTCTGTTTTCGTTCTTCCTCAGTCTCTTTCTTTAGACTCTTTATAGACATTTTTATCATCTCTAGTCATTTTATATAAAATAAAAGCATCCAGTAAAGCGTCGTGTGTTCCTATTACCACTAGGTGGTGCAAAAGATACTACTTTTCTATCAAATGTTTCAGGTCACCTGGTTTCAGATGATTTCACACTGGCTCACAGATTGCTCTGGGAGTCCTAGTCTTAACATAAGTGTGATTCATAGCATGTTATCGCCTCGCATAGTGAGTATGGAAAGGTCTGAGGCTGTCGGTGGTGGTTCTGTTACAGAGAGTCGAGGCAATACCTTCAGTTTGGGGAACCAAGTTTCTGGGCCACAATCTTACACCATCATTTTTTGGTCATCTCCCCGTTTTTGGAAAATAAATACTTCATCGTTTATTGGGATACGTGAATTTATTTATATTAGTGAATAATATTGTCTATCCTGACTGGTCACTCGTAGCCTGACATGTCAAGAGTACATTATGACTAAAGGTGTCTGTGGCAGAAAGGTGGGAGCCACGACTCTTAAAAGTTCAGGCTCTCTGCTGTATGCTTGGTCCACTGAAGGGAGCTAGAGCTAAGGGTGCATGTAGATTACTGATTAATGATTCATGGTGTTATTTTGGTGAGCACAGAAAGATGTGTAAGGCAACAGAAAAGATTGCCCCCCCTCGTCTCCTGACAGAAGAAGAGTATCGGATACAAGGAGAGGTGGAGACCCGAAAGGCTTTGGAGGCGCTTCGAGAGTATTGTAACAGTCCAGACTGCTCTGCTTGGAAGACTGTTTCTCGAATCCAGTCTCCAAAGAGGTAAACACTGGGCCAGATAATGCCAAGCATTTGTCAGGGTAATTGTGACCTTGAGCTTTTACAAAGATCACAGTTCTAGGTAATCATTTCGTATATGCAGCTTCATTTTCCTGTTCTTATGTGGGTAGTCAAGAGGAGGGATGTATATAGCATCATGTGTTAAATAGTAGCCTGTCTTTTGGCTCCTCAAGGAACCGTCTTCTCTGGCTCTAGCATTGAGATGAGAAGACTCTACCACCATAGCAGGACTTCCCTCTGACAGTATTGCATTGCTCTTTGAGGGGTGTTTTTTCTCTTTGTTTGCAGGGGAGAGGGGTGGGATTTTTTTTTTTTTAATTTGGGAGCAACTCCACCAATGAGTATATGAAGCTTTAATTTGGAATCCCGATAGCATAAAAGTTTATAGGGCCATAAACATGAACGAATGTGTGATGACCCTTAATCTTTTCTTATCAGGATTACAGTTGACTAAGGGAACCTTGGTACTTCCATAACTAAGAAGGATAGAATGCTGCTTATTAAGCAGGACGGAGTTTCAAGGGAAGTTGGCCTCTGACCCCAGCTTTCCTTTTCTCCTTGTTTCTTGCTTTAGTCTACTTAACTGCCAGAGTAAGGACAGGGGAGGTTGTCTAGACTCAGTATAATTTGAGCATATCAAGGGTTTCAATTTATTCTTATTTTGAAATAAAACCAGAAAGGACAGAAGGTTTCTGATGAATATTATCTTCTCTTTTCCAGATTTGCTGACTTCGTGGAGGGCTCTTTTCACCTCACACCAAATGAGGTTTCTGTTCACGAGCAGGAGTATGGATTAGGGAGCATCATTGCCCAGGATGAAATTGATGAAGAAACGTCCTCCGAGGAGGGGGACTCAGGTTCTCGGCACCGCACTCTCATGCAGAACAGCTTTCTGAGTTAGGTAGTAGTCAGTTATCTGTATTGGACTGGCTCGGTGTCTCGAAGGCCCGTGTCACGTGTGTTGTGCAGTTGCTTGTCAGCTCCTTGAAACAGAGTGAGGGCGCAAAAACTCTCTCACTGAGATTAGAGGCCTGAGCAGGCTTCCCTCTGAAAATGATCTTGCTGGTCTCTGTGGGACCCCTGAGGAAAGAGAGTGGATGAAGCAGTGAATGCTTCCCATTGGTTAAGCTATCAGCTCACCTTCTATGTTCCCAAAGGAACTGGATGGGCACAGCTAGGACGGCATTCTGTGTCCTGCGTGAGCGCTGAGTCAGCTGTGGTGTTTAGGGCTGAGAACTGTCACTTGGGCTTATCTTCCATGGAGAAATCCACAAATCTGAGCCTCCTTCACTTCAGGTTTTATTTCAGAATAATCCTTGTTTTAAGAGAAAAATGGATTTTTTACTTGCCTGTCTTATTTTTCAACAAATATATATATATAATTTTAATTTCTTAAAATGTAGGGAACTCATGTTCTAGAACCAGCAGATGCTCCAGAGTGACAAGCCCCATAGGCCCCTACATATTTATTAGTATGGATGACCCATCGAAGCCCAGAAGCTGTTGTGTTGAGCTTTGAATTAGTTCTCATACATACAATATTCTAAGTCCTGCTTGCTTTTAGGAACATGCCTGTGGGCTCTTTGCAGGGGAGGCCCATTGGGCTTTTTATTACAGTTGACTTTCAATTCCATCCTAAAAACAAATTTGCATTCTTCCCTTCCCATATCTCCTAGCTCCTTTTGCCTTTTCAAGAAGGGTCTATTTCCATACCTGTGAAGTTGCGTACAATTCAGAGTTTGTTTCATTTCTCATATTCTCTTCCCCTTGGTTTTTAGCCTTATTCCTGCTATTTAGAAGTGATCTTATATGGGGAATTTAAGTGGTTTTTACAGGTTCTCCATTTTTCTTGTCAGTGAGTCACATGTCTTTGAGTTGCTGTGGAAGCAGGAAACTATCTCCTTTTCCTTTGTCTGCCCATTCTTCCTGTTCCTTTCTGTCTTTCCTTACCATCCATACCCTTCCCCAAGAAATCTGGCCGATTTTGTAAGCTCTGAAACTGAAGTTTCTTGATAAAACATAAAAGTCGTAGCCACATAGCTGCCGCAGTTCGCATTGCCAGGAAGTAGACCTGCAGAGCGTCTTCATGCCTTTGGGTGCTCATTCAGCTGTCAGGGTTAGACACATTTTTCCATGAATTTGTAATACTTGTTTGCAATTCCATTTCTGACCAGAGATTCATGCTGCCTTTTGTTACAGTGGCATCAATTTGAGATTCCTTTGCCATTGGAAACCACCCTTGTAAACCAGCAGTGCCATTTATGAGAGAGCACATTTCTAAGTCTGTGTCATTAGCGGTTCTGTCTTTGTGGTCTTCACCCTCATACCTGAGAAAAGCTGTAATTGCCCGGCTGGGAAGACAGACACTGATGGTCAGAGCACAGCATTAGGCGTTCTGGATCACCAGGATCAGAGACGATTTTTAAAAAGTCTTAATGCTTCAGACCAGCCATTTAGCAGATAGTTTTGAAAGGCCCTGGGCTCCATTACTGACTTCCAGCATGTGGCCAGTTCATTATTTCCACCAGTGTTTCCCATAGCTTTAAACTGTCCTAAAGTGACAACTACCTCAATTGGCAGCAAATACACATATAGTGGAAAGTGAAAAATAAGCAGGTTTTGGGCAGATGCTAGCTACGGGTTAAAGTTGCAGAGTAAGGGAGCTTTATATTGGGAAACCTTTATTCCTTTGCGAGTTATGTACATGGTAAAATGTTATCCCTCCACAAAGAACTGTTAAGACCTCTGGAATATATTATTTTTGTCCTCATTTACAGAAATTGAGACCTAGGGTATTTGAGCATAAGTTGATTTAAAAAAGTAATGCAGCTGAACAAGTAGTCTCAGATTCCCCAGAGGCTTCCGTGCCTTCCCCCAAACAGCTACTTAGGGAGGGCGGGGTCTTGCCCCCAGGGGCATTTTTCCTGACTCATGTCTTTATTTCAATGAGAAAGCTTTGTGAGTTAGGGAAAGATTTTTTCTTTTTATGTTTAGTAAATTCCTTGTGAAATAAAGTTTCCATCTCAAGACCAGTTTTTTCACTGTGTTTGAGTTTGGGGAGAGTAAAATCAAACTCAGTTCGTTACTTCCTGTCTGGAAGCTGGAGACTGAGCTGTAGGCAGTGGACGTGACAATGGGTCTCGAAGCCTCAGAGCTGCTCTCAGACAGTGGAGGCCGGGCCTCTGGTGTGCTGTGCGTCCTTGCCCAGCCTGCCTGGGGGCTCCGCCCTGGCTGCTTCAGAGCCTCCGTGTGCTTGAGACACTGCCTAACCTACTAAACCTCTAGAAGCTGCTCTTGTCTCCCTCTTGGCCACTTAGTCTGCTGGCTCAGTCACTACTTGGAGCCCCCGGTTAACTTTCTCTGGCAGTTACAGCTTTTGCAATTTCAGCAGTCTCATCTCTCAGACTGATCTCATCAGGAACTATTGAAGGGATAACTATGGAGTGAGCTGGACATGGAGCCGCGTCTGCTGCCATGTCAGCATCTTACTCTGCAAATATGAAGCTGTCATTTGGCACAAGGGCCTGGGGACTCATCGGCATCGGAAATCTATTGCCTCTAATCCACCTGCCTGAGTTGTGTAGGGCATGTCTCATTAATGAGCCGGCTGGCCCAAAACATTTCCCCTTCACTTTCCCACTCAGATGGCTCTCATGAGGCCAATGACCAAAAATAAGGAAAGCTTAGCAACTTTGACATTTTCTGACAAGAAATTTCTGTCAGCCACTTCATCTTACCAAAACTAGTTTATTTCTGTCCCCAAATTCATGACTTTTATGTTTAGTACAAAGGAGATTTTGCTTATAACACTTACATTATAGTTCCAGTGTTGCATTTTGCGCTAATACATCCCCCTCCAGGGCCTAGCGCTCTCTTCATTAACTGTGTTCCCTTCCGTGTAATCTCCTCTGGGCATATACGATGGGATTTGATGAATGAAAGGACCCAAATAGGCCAGATAGTCCCTCCAGGTCCTGACAAAAGGCTTGGGGCTGGATTATGCAATTGCCCTCAATCTTTTTGTTGTTCCAGAAAAGGGGGGGTAGGTTCAGATGGATGCCTGAGTAAAAATGGTTCCTAGCTGTGTACTCATAACTTTTCTCTGAATTGAGTGGTGAAAGTTGAAGTAGGAGGAAAGGAAATTAAATGTCCTTCTTGTATTCCTTTGGTATGACATATGAGATAATAACCTATATTGAAATGCCAAGAATTTTATCTGAACCAAGGAGAGGACAATTTGACAGATCTGTTATGCCTTCCTGTTACATAGGCACTGGAACCAAGTAATGAACATAAAAATAGCCATTATATGAGGCAAGTGCACCTAAAACCTTTTGCTTCTGTTTTGGTGTAGCAGAAATTATTTTCTTAGGGAAACCTATGCAATTGTGACCCACTGGTGTCTCTTGCTAACTTAGCTTATGGATTCAGTCACTGTTGAGTTGGATTCTAAGGGTGTTCGGTGCCTTATGTGACGGGAGCCAGAGCCTGCCGGGAATGAACAGCGCAAGTTCACGTGAATGTCAGTGCACAGCTTTAGTGAGGATGGGGATGGCAGACAGCCTCCCCAAATGTGGGGCTTTGGGCTCCCACACCCCAACTCGTGTGTCATCTTCCTCTTCACGCTTTTTTCTTTATGATCTGTACACTTATTAAAACCAGTGGCTTAAAAAGTGCATTTTATAATGGCTTTAAAGTTCATAAAATTCTTCTTCTCGGTCAGCCAAAGCATTCAACAACGCAGTTCTCTCTTCCTGCTGTCTGACGCGAGTGCTCCCTGTTTGGTGTGTGCACAAAGGTTCCCAAATTCCTTCACAATCTGGACAATAACTTGAAAATAGTGAAATCACTGTCTCTGAACTTCGCTGGGGTACAGGTGACATCTGTATCACGCTAACATAGCAGGAAACTTACGGTGTATTAGCACTCCTACAGCCTGCAATTGCCGGTTTCCCATGGTGGTGAAATAGCAGGGGTAAGGAATTACTGGGTAAGTTTTAGCGTGGGTAATGCCTTAGTGTTATTTAAAAATGTTTTTTAAAAAGATTTTCATTTATATTTAAAATAAATGTTCTTGAATGTTTGGAAGGAACAAAATGGTCAGGGATGGCTCTTTGCCCTGGGTCTCATTTTTACTCTTTTCCGTAAGTAAAAATATCAATGTCTTATATATTTTTTCATTTTTACTGTACAAGTTTGTAAGTAATCCCAATTTTAATAAAGTTTATAGACTATACTGTGGTTTCTCTTAATGAACATGCACTTTTCTTGTTTGGATTTCTTGTTTGCAGGTAATCAGTGCTTAGCTCCTCACTCTCATCTTCTCAGTGAGATGGCTTGCCCGCCGTCTCTTCCCTCACCACTGCTGCCCGTCCTGCTGGGTCTGTCTTACACCACTTTCAGCCCTGCGCTGGGGCGTTTCCCAGCATGCCACATCTCTAAGGGTTGTGTTTTTTCCTTCTTTTAAATTTACTTGAGAGAGAGAGATTGCTTGATTGCTTGACTGATTGATTTGTTGTTCCACTCATGTATGCATTCATTGGTTGCTTCTTGTACGTGCCCTGACCAGGGACTGAACCCGGAGCCTGGGTGTATCAAGATGGCCCTCTCATCAACTGAGCTACACAGCCAAGGCTTCTAAGGTATTTTACAGAGGTAGCAGGTTATACCATTGTGTTGTCCAATAGAGGAACAATGTATAGGTTACTCCTGGTCCAGGGAGCCACCCTGTACGTTAGTTCTTTAACATCTTATTAATGATAGAAGGTGTTTGTTTTATTTCTGCACTGGGATAAGGGGAAGACTCATGGGTCCAGCTATGAAACGCCCACCCAAAACTGTGGGGTGGCGGAGGGAGCAGTGCTGTAGCGGGCTTTGGGGGCATGGAAGAAAACATGCAGTTATGTCTAGGCCCCGCTTCTGCAGTAGGAGTCTGGTATCTTCCGTTTTTCATGTTTTGCCCCTTTTTTTCCTTCTCTGGAAATCCGTTACAGCATTTGCATTAATTCTGTACCTGTCTCCTCCTTTCATAGTTACATGCAGATTCATTGTCCATTTTTCAAAGATGATGAAAGAAAATGGGGTGCAGGCCATATGTAAATTTATGTAGATTAATGCACACTAACGGCATCTGTTTTCCTCTGCCTCTATAACTATACTAGGTAAATAAAAGGCAGAGGTGATCATGAATAGCTGAATTAATAAAAACTGAAAGCATAACTGCCAGGTATGCTACATCAAAGGGCATTACGGAGGGTTTTAAAAAAAAGATGAGTTGTTTAAACCAGTTCTTCTCACACTTTAACATGCGTTGGAAGCATCTGGGGAGCTTGTTACAATGCAGACTCCTGATTCAGTAAGTCTGGGTTAGGGTCCAAGATTCTGCGTTTCTAATACGCTTCCAGGTGATTCAGATGCTGCTGGTCTGTGGACCTCCCTTTAAATGGCAAGAACGGAAAGCATCATAAGTACTTGATCAATGTTACTGATTGACACCAGGTAATTTGTGAGAGACAGGACGACCCTCTACCACCAAATGAATTCACCACATCTGAACACTGTGTTTATTGTGTAACATCTTTGAAAAAGTGAATGTCCCTGGGAGGACTGACAAACGCGAATTGGTTGATCAGATTGCTGGCCTCCACACTCTGTCAGAAGTCAGCTCCAAAGGAATTAGAAGTTTCTTGTTTTTTGCCAGCTCTATTGAAGTGTAATTTATATAGAATAAAACTCACCAGTTTTAACTTTTGCTGAGTTCTGGCTAGTGGAAATAGTTGTGTAACTGTCTGCACTATCATAATAAAGAGCATTTCCATCACCCCCGCTAATTCCCTCATGCCCTACACAGACTAGAAGTTTTCATGAGGGGAGAGGAAGGTGATTTTGGAGTCCAATGGAGGAAGACCAGTAAGCTCCAGTTGCTTCAGTTTTGTCTGGGAAACAGGAGAGCACAGCCCCCCATGTGTCCCCTTCACCTCGGGAGCGCTTTGACAGACCTTAAAACCCTAGCTGACTTGGAGGTGTATTTTATACCCTGTTAATTTAGAGTGACTCATTTGTCCCAGTTTGCCTAGAACTTTCCTAATTTTAGCACTCAGATTTCCACGTCCAGAGAACTCATCTTAGGTCCCGGACAATCCAAGATGGACACCCTAGCTTGTTTCTAAGCCTAAGGTTGCCATCTCATTTTGAAGTCACTTCCCACTCTGGCGGTGTGGCTTGGTTGGAGCGTTGTCCCTTAACCAAAAGGTTGGGGGTTTGATGTCCGGACAGGGCAGATACCTAGGTTGCATGTTCGATCCCTGGTCCAGGCATGTACGGGAAGGAACTGATCAATGTTTCCCTTCTCCCTTTCTCTCTAAACAACAATGAAAAAATGTCGGGTGAGAATTTTTAAAAAAGGTCACTTCTCTTGTGAGCCCATAGTAGGCACTCAGTAAATGAGTGAATGGGTGGACACACAGATAAATCCCAGTTGTAGGTGGCTGCAAATTCCTGGCTTGGAAAACAGACCTGGGTTCTGGCCTCATCTTGGCCAGGTTTGCAGTGATGTAATCCCGGGCAAGTGCTTTCCCACTGTAGGTCTACTCAGCTGTTTCCTCTGCTGTAACGGAGGGGATCTTCAGTCATTTTTACCTCTGACACTGTGATACTGCTCTCCCTTTTCCCCTTTCCATACGTATAGATATAAAACCAATAAATTATGAAAGGGCAAGTTGATAATGGAACTGCTGATGGGCCAGGCTTATGCAGAGTGCTTCTGCATAAGCACTAGTGTTTGGACCTTGAACCAAACAGCTGTGACTGCAAGTTGGAGAATCAGTCTCTGTCTTCAGCTAAGTGTCTGTAATAACCTAATTGCTCCTTGTGCATCCCCCCTGGGAAGGAGAACGGTGGGCAGAGGGGGCCTGCTGTTCAGGAATTTTCCTGGGTGGCTGAGGGGGTAACCTGGAAAATTGGATTTTATAAGCTTATCTATTGGAGGCAGATATTTCCAGCTGGGCAAATGCCCAGGAGACATTACTTCAGGGTCTTACTCAGTATCCTAGCACAGAAGGATTAAAATCAGAAAGACCAGCACTTGGCCTGGAACCTGACTTAGGGTCGGGAAGCAGTGTGCTGTTCCAGGTTCTGTCTGTGGAACTACAGGCACATTGGGTGACCTCTCTGAGCCTCCGTTTGCCTCTGATTTTCTTTTTCAACGGAGTATCTGTACTGCCTGCCTCACAGGGCGTGGTGATTCAATGTGATGATGCAGGTGGGCGTCAGTGAACCTGATGTCTATACAAACATCAGGTGTTATTGTTAGCTTCAGTTTTTATATCTGTGTAATGGGGTTTGATTCATGGTGGGGGGGTGTGGAAAGGGATTTGGAGATTTTGTCTGCTTAGTTCCTCAAGTAATGTCATTGACACCCCCTGACTTTCAGGAAGACAGGATGGGTAGGTTTGAGGGGAGTGCTGATGCTTTATTAGGAAGACACCCAAGCCTGCCTTCCTCCTTGAAAAAAATTTGACTTTTTGGAAAAGCTTGTCCTTGGCTATAAGTTCCACTCCTGCTCTCATTTCCAAATTTTGGGCACAATGGCACAAGACGTCTACTTGAGCCGCTCAGCTAAGGCCAGCCAGGTGCCCTTTCCTACCAGAGGCACTGTGACTGTCTCCCTCCTGTGCTCAGGCCTTTGAAGGGTTAAGTGAGCCACACCCGCAGCAGAAACAGCCTCGGACTTTGTGCTGAGCAGCCGGCTCTGACTTCTGGTTTGACTGACAGAGAGCCCTTGCTGGAGGAGGCAGCACAGAGAAGGTCAGAAGGAAGAGTGGACACTGGCAAAAGGAGGGCAGCCTCTTTTTCTGGTCTACAGACACCATGGACAGCTCCCCTTAACAAAGGCACCTCTCCACTCTTGGGGCTGGGCATCCTGTGCCCCCTTCCTGCCAGATTGGGATTTCATCCACCATCCTCCAAGGGACAGTGAAGTTACACCCTAGTTCCTGTGTCAGGTGAGTCTAGTCTTGACCTGTCACTGCTCTTTTTCATCTTGGGGCACCTATCTAGGGGTTGCTTCTTTTACCCTTTCCCTGCCCCCAGCCAGTGGTATTTCCACTACCCTCAAGTCCAAATTCAAAGAAGATGCCTTCTCCCAGCCCTGCTTCAGCTTCTCACCCTTCCCTGCCAAGTTACTTAACGACTTAACTTTTTTTTTAAACCTGGAAAATCTGGGATAAAAATAGTACTGAGTTCATGGGGATATTGTAAGTATCGAATGAATGTATGTGTAGTGTTTAGAACCCTACCGGGCCCATAGTGATCACTCCATGATTATTACTAGAGACTGCTACTACAGTGTTCTTATCACTTCCTTCACTGTGTCCTTCCAGGATGTGACAAGTGCTCTATTTTCCTGGAGCTTGGGGAAAGCAGAGTGAAGGGAGAAGGCAGCCTGAGTTCCCTTCTTGCTCCATCTTCCATTCCTGCTTCCTTCCCCTCCCCCACGCAGGTCAGCATGCAGGAGAGGAGGAGGATATGGCTCTTTAACTCCTGTAGGGAGTGGCATTGACCATTGTACTAATAATTCTGTCCTGTACCAGGCCACCCCGCCTACTCAGTCCCACAGGAAAAGCTGAGGAGGGCTGGGCTTCCTTCTCAGGGAACACCTGCTGTGTGCCCATGGAGTGGGCCCAGGAAGTAGGCTGAGGCTTCCTGTGTCTCCAACTCTGCTCCTCTGTGCTTATTCCCATCACCTGCTAAAAAGCCGGATGTGCGCCTCTGAAGTCTAGGCCAGGCTGTAGGAATTCATGTAAAAGCGGGAAATAGAAAAATAGGGACAGAAGTGCAGGGACAACAGGCACGGCCACAGGTCCTGACAGCTACTTGCTTGGTGGGGAGACAAAGCTTACTTTGTTTTCTTCAGGGTATTCCAACTTTTCACGGAGGAACGCCTGTCTCTGTCCTCCAACTCATTACCTCGTCTGGCCCCCATTTAAAAAGTGACTCAGTGGAGCAAGGAGAGGTGGGGAGAGACCTTTGGAAGAACTTTTGAAATGGACATGGGTGGGTTGGGTGACTGACATAGGGACTGTGGGAGGTAAGGGGGTGAGGAGGAGAACTAGGGACAATGGTCAGAGAGCCTAGACCCTGGCCAGGGCATCAGCGCAGGAGGGAGAGAGCGTCTGATGACCGGCTGTGGCACAAAGCTCTGCTCGTCCTGTCCTCCCCAACCCTTTCTCTTGCAGGCGCAACTGCACTTCTCAGTTGCCACCTGTGGTGCCTCCCTTACCCTGGGGGTCAGGGGCAGGTGTTCCCATCGCATACTTGCCCTGTTTCCACCAACCCTGACCCAGGGAGCAGAGGATTCCCCTACCTCCTGCCAAGTTTTCTGCAGCCTCCCACAGTTATCCTGGGCTAGTCCAGAGGCCTCTCTGGGTTGGGGTCTCTCTGGGGCTGGACCTGGAGTGGGGAGGGGAGGAAGGCTCTCTCAGGCCCTTCTGCCTTCCTCCTCTCAGTTTCTTGTCTCTGAAGCGGAGAAGATATCAGCAACCTGCCCCCCTTACTCCCAGGATCCATAGGCCCTCTGGAATGACTCTCCTGGAACGTTCCATAGGGGTGGAGGACCTTGTGCTCCTGGAACCCCTGGAGCAAGAGTCTCTGCTCAAGAACCTCCAGCTGCGCTATGAAAACAAAGAGATTTATGTGAGTGCATGTGGTCCCCCGACTGTGGGTGTGTGGCTAAGGACCTCACATGCTCCCACTCCCCCACCCCCTCACCCCCTCACTTCCTTCACCTTCTTCCCTGGCTCCAGACCTACATTGGGAGCGTGTTGGTTTCAGTGAATCCCTACCAACAGCTGCCCATCTATGGCCCAGAGTTCATTGACAAATACCGGGACTATACCTTCTATGAGCTGAAGCCCCATATGTGAGTAGAAAGAGGGACGAAGGGCAGGTGCATGTTCCTGCTGATGAGGCATCCTAATTTCCTCTATCCTTTCTCCTGAAGGAGGTTCTCCAGCTGCCCCTTCTTCCCCTGGCCCTCTGGAGGCCCCTTCCTAGGCCTGTCACTTGCCTCAGAATTGGAGGGTAGATGACTTTGGAGGCTGGAGGCTGAGAGAAAGATAGTCTCTTGGACTGGCCCCACATTAGTCATTACCTACTTCTCCCCCCCAAGCTATGCGCTGGCAAATGTGGCGTACCAGTCACTGCGGGTCCGGGACCAAGACCAGTGTATCCTCATCACGGGGGAGAGTGGAGCCGGGAAGACTGGTGAGGCGCCTGGCTGGGGGAATCACCACTGGAACTACCCCCGTCTCTCTCCAAGCCATGCCTAGTCCTGCCCCTCTCCCACCTCCGAGATTCCCTCTTGGTTTTTCTGACTTTGAGGGGTCTGAGGTGCTGGCATGAGGGAAGTTAAGGAGAGTAGCGTGGGGATCCATGTAAGGGTTTCTCTTGCACAGAGGCTAGTAAGCTGGTGATGTCTTACGTGGCCGCCGTCTGTGGGAAAGGGGAGCAGGTGAACTCTGTGAAGGAGCAACTGCTTCAGTCAAACCCAGTGCTGGAGGGTGAGAATTCCAGGCTCTGCCCTGTACCCCCACCCTGTCACCCCCAGAGTCACTCAGCCCCAGACCCCCTTCCCCATTGTTCCAAAACCACTGTTGTCATTCAGCCTGAAAAATCTGAGTTGGCACTATGACCAGAAGGCCTTCCTCCTTTTCCTTCTCTAGAGTCCCTCTTCTCCCCTCAGCCACCTCACTGCCCCTCTCCTCATTTCTGCAGCTTTTGGCAACGCCAAGACCATCCGCAACAACAACTCCTCTCGATTTGTGAGTGACCGTCTATCTCCCCGGTCTGGGAGGAGAGGGAGTGGGGGACTGAGGGGCAGGAATGTGCCACCGGCCCTCTCTGGATGGTGGAGGGTGATGAGAGGAGGAAACAAAGTCTCTCTCCCTGGTCTCTGAAGGGAAAATACATGGATATTGAGTTTGACTTCAAGGGATCCCCCCTCGGTGGCGTCATCACAAACTGTACGTATCTCCCCATTCTGCTTGCCGCTGCTCGCTTCCGCCAGCCCCACAGTGTCCCTTCCTGCTAATCCGCTGCTGTAGGTCGGAGGCACATTAGCCTGCCAGACTTCCCAGCCACTAGGAACACCAGGGTTGGGGCAGAATTAGAGGGAAGCTGAGGTACCTCCCAGACCCTCAGGGCATTATTTTCTAATTCTCTGCCAGATCTGCTCGAGAAATCCCGAGTGGTGAAGCAGCTCAAAGGAGAAAGGAACTTCCACATCTTCTATCAGCTACTGGCTGGAGCAGACGCACAGCTGCTGAGTATGTTCCTGCCCCAGACCTCCCCGGCTGCCGCTCAGTGTCCTCTGGGCCCCGCAGCCTCCTTCCCAGAGCCCTTCAGATTCCTCCTTCCTGCATCCCTCACCTGAATCTCATCCACCATTGTTGGGAACAAATCCTGTGACCGCTGTGCTCTCTTCCTTAAGTTTTCTTTGCCTCTTCCCTGCTCATATTCCTCTGTCCTGCCTGCGTTCCTCTTTCCCCAGGCTGGCTTCAAAAAATGGAACACTCATTTCCATCTACTGTCCTTTTCTATCTTTAAAGGGATTTTATTGATAGTTCGACAGGAAATTCAGCAGCATGTTGCAAGTGTTCAAGACCTCTTGATGAGCTTAGTTGAAGTTGTCCTGGGTCTGCGTCTGCCTCTCCCAGGACCCTGTCCTTGAGTTCCTCTTAGATCTATGCGGGTTCCGTTCATTCATTCATCAAACATCTCGTGAACATTTGCTGTGATTGAACACTAAGGGTGTAGAGTTGGGTAAGACGTGGATCCTGTCCCTTGAGGAACTTACAGTCTTCTAGGGATGGCAGACATGTGAACAGACCCACTGCAACTAGCACGATCCGTGCCTGTGGACCTGTGCGAACGGCTGTGGGAGCAGAAGGCGTGGGGCACGCCGCCTTGTCCTGGAGAAGAGCCCGTTGGGATGGGTGATGCACTGGCCCGAGGTGGCTCTGGGCGGGCATCACTACAGGGTCTGGTGAGACCCAAGGCCCTGTCCGAGTTTGCCTCCCAGGGCCCCCTCTAGCTGTCAGCCCTGTGGGTGTCTGGCCCCTGAGGACCTGTCCCTTTGGTTTCTGGTTCTTCTGTGCTGGGTCTGTGCCTATGCCTTCTTTCCCTGTGGCAGCTCTCTGTGGTTCAGGAGCCCCCACAGGTCTCACCCTCTCCTGGCTTAATAGTCTTGGTTGTGATCGATGTGTCTGAATCACAGGCCCCAGTGTCTTGTCCTGGCTGATTCTGTCACTCACTGGTTTCAGTTGAGTCCAGGCAGGGCCTCCCTAGTGCCGTCACCCCAGGGCCTTTCTGACTCATTCTCTGTTCAGATGTCCCTCTTTAGCAAGCTTTGCTTTCAAAATTGTGTCTGGGGAGAAGCTGCCATTAAATTCTAGTTTGAGAGATACTCACTGAATCTCAGATCATTTGAGTAACAGATCACTGATGTCCATAAAGCTCCTCGACTAGCCTGCTCCTTGCCATCCCGGGTAAACAGCTTTGATCATCTCCTCATTTACTTATTTAAAAGAAAAAAAGTTCCTGCGTGTCAGCCAGGTATACAGAATATGGAGGTGAAAAACACAGTCCCCCCACACAGGTTGTCCATCTGTGGGGGAGAGAGAAAACAAAACCCAGCGCATGTGGTAGGGGCTGGGACAGAGATTCACGGCGGGGGGACACCAGAGATCCATCAGGCTCGGCCTGCCACACCAGGGAAAACCTTCAGAAGAGGGGTCAGGGTCATAACGTAGAACCTGCCACTTGGTCAGTGCTTAGTGAAGGTGCCAATGGGGGCAGGGGGAGGGGCGGGGGGGGGGGGGGAGCGATTAAGCCTGGGGCTGGTGTGAGATAGAGCTGACCTGTCTTTCCTTACCTTCATCCTCCGGAGTCACTGGGGCCAGAGCGGGGTGGGGTGGGGAGTGTGGGGGCGGTTTGTTTTCATTGTTTAGAACGCTGAGGGTGGGAAGGAGAGTAAAATGAAGCTTTTCTTTCATAAAAGTTGGGAGAAAACCCCAGTAATTACCAACACCTAAATCCTAAATACTACTTAAAAATTTAGTCTATTATAGGAATAAATGATTCCAAAACAAAGGAGGCAAGGGAAGAAACTAAAACAAAAGTTCTTTGAATAAGTGAATGAACCAACCTAGGGCAAGGCTGGAGGGCTCTAGAGAGGCTGTATCCTAACTCTCTCCCCGCACACTGACCTTCCCAGAGGCCCTGAAGCTTGAGCGGGATACCAGTGGCTATGCCTATCTGAACAGGGAAGTGTCCAGAGTGGATGGCATGGACGACGCCTCCAACTTCAAGGCTATGCAGGTGGGTGCCCAGGGTGGGGTAGGCTTTGGCCCTTAGGCCACCCCTGAGCCCAGGCTCTGGTTTTGAGAAGGGAGGCATTGGACTGGCACCGCAGCTCAGTTCTGATTTCTGCTTTCTCCCTAAGAGTGCCATGACTGTGATTGGCTTCTCAGAGGAGGAGATGCGACGGGTGCTAGAGGTGACGGCCCTGGTGCTGAAGCTGGGGAACGTGGAGCTGTCAAACGAGTTCCAGGCCAATGGGATACCAGCAAGTGGCATCTGTGATACGAGAGGTCTGCAGCCTCCTGCTGAAGTCCCTGCCCAGCTCCCCGAACATCCTGCTCTGCTTCCACCCTCTCGAGCATCATTAACTTCACTCTGATTCAGTCCCAGTCAGCCTGCTCCTGAGTTCTTCCCCAAACATGCTCATTGAGAACTCCCAGTAAGGCATATGGGAATGCGGTTTTGAAGTTTGATAGATGTAGCTTCTGAGACTTATCCAAGTCTCAGTTGACTTTTGCAGAATGGAGACAGTTACACCTATTTCAGGAGAGGCTCAAAGTAGGTAAGGAATACAAAGTTCCCAGATCTCCCTTTCTGCCTCCTCCTCCCTAGACCTTCTCCAGGTGTATGTTCTGAATTAGCTACAGGGACTTCTCCAGCAAGGCTCAGGGACACCAATCTCCCAGCAATTTCACTCACCAACCCTTCCTCCCTGGCCGGGAGAAAGCCCTCTCTCAGGCCATGTTGTATTGCCCCATCACCCCAGGTGTTCGGGAGATTGGGGAAATTGCAGGTTTGAATTCAGAGGAACTAGAGAGAGCGTTGTGCTCAAGAACCATGGAAACCGCTAAAGAAAAGGTGGTCACCACACTGAATGCCGTTCAGGTAAGGGGCCCCATGGAAGGGGCTGATTCTGAGGCTGCTCTGCGGCAGCCACACTAACCGGCTTGGCCCTGCCTTGTAGGCTCAGTATGCTCGGGATGCTCTGGCTAAGAACATCTACAGCCGCCTCTTCAACTGGATAGTGAATCGAATCAATGAGAGCATCAAGGTGAGAGACCGCCCTCCTCCCTCAGCACGCCCCTGCCTGCCTTGCTCCTCTTGCCCTGGTCAGCAGCCCCACGCCTTGGGTTCTGAGATGAATAGAGTAAGGACAGTGAGGAGGAGTGTACGGTTTTTCCCGATAGGGTGTTGTGGAAATATCACTGGCTTTGGAGTTTGACTACCTGGATAGGCTACTTACGAGCCGTGTGGCCTTTCAGTCTCAAAGTCTGAGCCTCAGTTTCCTGATTTGAAAAACGGGACGTCAGCGCCTACCTGCTTCACAGGTTTAGTGAGGCTCAGGTAAAATGACGTGCATGGTGACCATACAACCAACACATCCACTCCTAGGTGTCTCTCCCAGCAAACTGAAAACAGATGCGCAGGGTCTGGCACAAATAATGCCCCTTTTTTATCACACACTCTTTCATTACAAAATCATAAGCAGATAATTCTGTAACATAACAATATCACACTCAAGCACACCCTATGACATTTTAGGTGAAATGTTCAAATTAAAACCATAAATTATTTCACCCATATTATTGCCCTACCAACTACACTCAAGCAGGCGTTACTTCTGCTGGATTCTCTATAGGAAGTTCATAGAGGCATTATGCTTAATAGGCAAAACGTGGAAAAAACCCCAATGTCCATCAACCAACGAATGGATAAATAAATAAATGTGGTATATTCATATACAATGGGCTGTTATTTGGCCATAAAAATGAATAAAACACTAATATGTACTTAACATGGATGAATCTTGAAAACATGTTGAGCACAAGAAGCCAGATGCAAAAGGCCACATTTCGTATGACTTTCTTTACAGGAAATTTCCAGACTAGGCAAACCCATAGACGTGGGAAGTAGATCAGTGGTTATAGGGGCTGGGAGTGGGCAGGGAGAGGGGAATGGGCAGGAACTGCTGATGGGTATGGGTACAAGGTTTCTTTTGGGAGTATGATGAAGTGCTCTGGAATTGGGTAGTGGTGATGAATGTACTTTAAAAGCCCACTGAATTGTATACCTTTAAAGGGTAAATTTTCTGGCCCTGGCTGGTGTGGCTCATTGGATTGAGTGCTGGCCTGCAAACTGAAATATCACCGGTTCGATTCCCATTCAGGGCACATGCCTGGGTTGCAGGCCAGGTTCCCAGTCAGGGGCTTGTGAGAGGTAACCAGTGGGTGTTTCTCAGGCACATTGATGTTTCTCTTCCTCTCTTCCCTTCTCTCTAAAGAATAGATAAATAAATAAATAAATAAATGAAATCTAAAGAAAGATAAGTTTTCTGGTATGTGAATTAGATCAAAATAGAGCTCCTATAAAAATTATATGCATGAAAATACCATCAATTTAGGAGCCACAACTGGAAGGCATGGGGCAAAATGGGATTTGAACCTAGGTTTGATAAATGCTTAGCCCTTTTGAAATTTGATTTTTTTCACCTGTAAAGTGGGAATAATCATACCTTACAGGGTTATGATGTGATTAAGAACCTAAAATTTTTTTGCAAAATGCTCAACAAATGCTCAGGAGAAAATGGTTATTCTCCTGAGAGGACTTCAATGTCTTTTTTCCTCACACCGTGGGCACACCATCCTGGAATCTATTAGCATCTTCCTTCTCCTTCTTTCTTCCCTCTTTGCTTGTCGTCCAGCGTATAGAAGAGGAAGGAGGATAAAATCACAACAATTCTTTACAGCTTGGTCAAGCTCACCTGAGTTCTGTTTGCCCCTTGCTCCCATCACATCCACATGGAGGGCCAGTCCTCAGATTTATCTTTTCCTCCTCTCCAGGTGGGCACTGGGGAGAGGAAGAAGGTAATGGGGGTCCTGGATATTTATGGCTTTGAAATATTAGAGGTAAGAGACCTTTGTTCAACCTTGGTACCCTGCTTCCCTAGGGTTAGGGACAGTTGGGCTCAGAGGGGCATGTAAGAGAGGGGAGAGAGGGCTGAAAGGAAGGATGCATCTTGGGTTGAGTTGGTTTCTCTCTTTAACCTGTGTACCTTCCCTTAGGACAATAGCTTCGAGCAATTTGTGATCAACTACTGCAATGAGAAGCTGCAGCAGGTGTTCATAGAGATAACACTGAAGGAGGAGCAAGAGGAGTATAAGAGAGAGGTAAACTAAGTCTCCTCCTCACTTCTCCTCTCTTACATGACTTCCAGGCACATGCCAGGTCTTTCCTTCTCCTTGATCA
Source organism: Desmodus rotundus (assembly GCF_022682495.2). Taxonomy (NCBI): domain Eukaryota; kingdom Metazoa; phylum Chordata; class Mammalia; order Chiroptera; family Phyllostomidae; genus Desmodus; species Desmodus rotundus. The sequence goes on from NC_071389.1 coordinate 147,933,445, forward strand.
CAGTTTCCCCTCATTCGTTCCCAGTTGGGAACACAAAGGACAATACGTTTCCTCTGCTCCACTCAACATTTCAGCTTTACCAAGAAGTGCTCATTTTCTGCTCTCCATCCCCCCATTTCTCGATCCTCCCACTCCAGGCCGGGCAAGGAAGGGGGCAGATTGATAGAAGGGTGTTGGGGGGATGGAGGGGGGGTCATGACAAAAGTGAAGTGACAGCTGTGCTTGGCCTAGGGCGCGCTGTGAGCCAAATTTAGAAGCACACTTCTCCTGGGCTTGGCACCCCACCACACCCCTTTCTGTGCTCTTCTCTGACGCCTCAGCATCCTCGTCTCCTCCAGGCCCTGGCTGATGTCCCCTTCCTCTCCTGTAGCACCCCGATCCAGAGTTCCTCACCGGAAGTGCCCGGTGGCTCAGACTTTCCATGTCCTTCCCCCATTCTGCCCGAAAACCCCTGCGCGCTCTCGGGCTGGGGTTGGCACAGCTCTCTGCTGGAGCCGAGCCACTCCAAAGTGTGAATGGCCAAGTCTCGCTCATCGAAACCCTCCCAGGGATGCTCCCTGTGAGCTCCCAGGAATCTGTTGTGCCAGGATTTCAGCCAATGTGGTAACAATGTATGAAGAAGTTTTTTAAGTATTTTTGCATATTTTTATTTAAAAAATTTAAATGATCAGGTAGATAATACATTCCCATGCTTCAAAACTCAAAAAGCTTAAAAAGGTGTGTAAAGAAAGGCCTCGCTCTCACCCTGTCTCCAGTCTCCTCTGTCTCCTTCCCCATCTAGAGGCCCCTAAAGTGGACCTCCATCCAGGGGTCCTTGGTATGTGATCAGACAAGTCTGTAAATACAGTTTCCCACAACATTTATTCAAGTGGCAGTGAATACACTCTCTTCTATACCTTGCTTTCATACGTTAACAAGAGATTTTTCTGTATATAAAGATGCTTTTTTTACACTTACATAGGATTATAAGAACATAAGTCCTTTAATTAGTCAGGGAAGGCATTTTTGGAATGAAGTGGCCTTAATGCCACACTGCATTCCCTAAAGACCTGTTTGGGAGGAGGGAGAGAAAGGCTTGTGTTCCCCAGGCACACCTGCAAATGGCCTGAACTTCAGGCCTGGCCCTTGGGTGGGGTCAGAAGCTCTCCTGCCTGCAGGCCTGATGCCCAGCAAATCCCAAAGCCGAGGAAGATCGTCTTTGGGTTTTCTGCTTCTGTATCATTATTGGTCTTTTGTTTTTTGTTTTTTAAAAAGTATACAGTCCCGAGGTATCATGTAGACCAGTGGCTCAGCTGTGGTCCTGGGTCAGCATCCCCTGTGAACATATTAGAATGCAGATTCCCAGGTCCCATCCCAGACCTGTGGAATCAGAAACTCGGGGGGCAGGGGCAGCAGTCTGTGCTTTAATAAGCTATCCAGGTAGTTGCAATGCACTCTGAATACTGAGAATCACTGAAGTAGGTCTTTGAAGATGCATCAAATTAGCTTCGTTGTTTGGTGATAAAGTCACTCCCGTGCTTTTGTTCTGTGGTTTGTTGCCGGAGTAGTGCGGCCTTGGCTCTTCCACATACACAAGGACCCCTCCCCACCCCCACAGTGGGGTAACCCCTACCCCATCTTCCCCCAGCATCTTCCACTTCCCTCTCTGTCCACAGCACCTACGGGGCTCTCTCTGTCCACAGCACCTACGGGGCTCTCTACATCGACTACCCTCACGCAGGTCTTCCCATGTGTCTCTCCACTCGCACCACAAACTCGCCATCAACTTTGGAGGAGTGGGGATGTCAATAGAAACCACACCAAGGGCCCCTCTGAACTGTAGGGCTTTCTGATGGCCCTTTGTGGGCTGGATGAAAGGGGGCCTGGATCTGGTGAGGTCTTTGAAAACTTGTCTTGGATCTGCTCCCTGTAATTTTCCGTGTCTCCCCTTGCCAGGGCATCCCGTGGGAAAAAGTGGACTACTTTGACAACGGCACTATCTGTAACCTTATTGAGCATGTGAGTTATCCTCCTCTTACCTTCGGGACCTCCCCTGAATATCCTTCCCCTGGCCCGTCATTCCCCACCCCTCGGCCTACTTGGTGAGGATGGCAAAGAGGGCAAAGGATGAGTGGGCAGAAGGTCTGGACATCCCGGAGGACCAGGTCTAAGTTGCACTGATCTTGTTCCCCGGCCAGAATCAGCGAGGCATCCTGGCCATGCTGGACGAGGAGTGCCTGCGGCCTGGGGCGGTCAGCGATTCCACCTTCCTAGCGAAGCTGAACCAGCTCTATTCCAAGCATGGCTACTACGAGAGCAAAGTCACCCAGAATGCCCAGCGCCAGTATGACCACACCATGGGCCTCAGCTGCTTCCGCATCTGCCACTATGCGGGCAAGGTGATAAGGCAGGGCTGGAGGGTCAAGATTGGGGCCTGAGCACAGGCTGAAGGCAATGGGGGAGGAACTGGGAGGGGAGATGAGAACTAGAAATACTTCACAATGAGAATGGGAGGGCCAAGTGCTGGGACAAGGTCATGGGCTTTCCAGACCAATAGCTGTTCCTTTACAGGTGACATATAACGTGAACAGCTTCATTGACAAGAATAACGACCTACTCTTCCGGGACTTGTCCCAGGCCATGTGGAAGGCCCGGCACCCTCTCCTTCGGTCCCTGTTCCCTGAGGGTGATCCTAAGCAGGCATCTCGCAAACGCCCCCCTACTGCTGGGGCCCAGTTTAAGAGCTCTGTGGCCATACTCATGAAGAACCTATACTCCAAGAGCCCCAACTACATCAGGTGGCATACTGGGCACACAGGGAAACATGCTACATGTGTGAGAGCATGTGCATGGTCCATGTACTGTAGAACAGGTCCATGGCTGGGGGGGGTCTCTGGAATAAGGGTATCAGAGGTCATTTCCTCGTGGGAAACAGCCAAATGAGTCCCTGAGGGTCCTGTAGCAGGGAGAACATCAGACTTGGGTGGGGACCAAACTATAGTGAGTTTATAGTGAAACTAGAAAGGCTAGTGTGTCTACTTCCTCTGAAACTTTTCCCCTCAGGGGAATGTGTGCAGGATTGGGATGTAGAGACCAGCATGGGCTACACTGGCAAAGGTGAAGCTCCTGAAGCCTGTACCTTACCCTACCTCCTACCAGGTGTATAAAGCCCAACGAGCATCAGCAGCGAGGTCAGTTCTCCTGGGAGCTGGTGGCAACCCAGGCCCGGTACCTGGGACTGCTAGAGAACGTGCGGGTGCGGCGGGCAGGTTATGCCTTCCGCCAGGCGTACGGGCCCTTCCTGGAGAGGTACCGATTGCTGAGCCGGAGCACTTGGCCTCGCTGGAATGGGGGAGACCGGTAAGACTCAGTGGGGAGCAGAGAAGGGCAGAAGGGCAGTGCAGGGAACATCTATGGGGGAAGAAACTCTGAAGCCTTCAGTCCAAGCTCTGAGCTCTTCTCCCAGGGTGAAGGGGATTAGGGGAAAGGCGGAGGGAACACTCTTCTGGTTGCCTCTTGGCAGCTTTCCCTGTTGGCTTTGTAGGGAGGCGGTTGAGAAGATCCTGGGGGAGCTGAGTGTGTCCTCAAAGGAGGTGACCTTTGGGAAGACAAAGATCTTCATTAAAAGTCCCAAGACTGTGAGTTGGAGAGTGCGCTCACATTTGGCGGGGCTGCAGGCGGGAGAATTGGAGAGCTTATCTGAGGGAGAGGCTGGGTGGAGAAGGGAGCATCTATAACCTGGAGTGGGTCGTGGATGAGCAGGTGTCTCTGCAGGGACTGAATCCTCGGGTTCCCACCCTACCTGGTGAGCCCTAGGAGTCAGGGGTGCTTACTTACATGGACCACTCTGAGAGTCTCCACTTGAAGCGGGACTCCTTGAGGGTCCGGGTGATGAGTCACTTGTATCTGAGTTTCCACATTCTAGCACAGTGCCTGCTACAGAGTGAGAGTTCATGTAGATGCTTGTTAAGTGAATTAATAAATGAATGACTCAACTGAGAAGACAAAGGAATGATCAAATAAAACTCTGGCTGGGAAGCCTCTGGTGCTGTGGGGTACAGGAAGAGAGAGTGCGGTTCCCCTAGGCCACCCTCTCTGTTCCACCCTTTCACCTCTCCACAGCTTTTCTACCTTGAAGAGCAGAGGCGCCTTAGAATCCAGCAGCTGGCCACACTCATACAGAAGATATACCGAGGCTGGCGCTGCCGCACCCACTACCAGCACATGCGCAAGAGTCAGATCCTCATTTCCTCCTGGTTTCGGGGCAACAGGGTACCAATTACCCCAAAAGTCCCATCCCTGCGCTCTAATAGGAGAGTGGGAAGTGGGAAAGGTGGTTCAGGGGTGGAGTTTTTCTAACAGGCCCATAATTTTCTACAGCAAAAGAAACGCTATGGAAAGATAAAGGCGTCAGTATTATTGATCCAAGCTTTTGTGAGAGGTTGGAAGGTAATGGGAAAGGGGAGAGGGGTTCCCCCTCATACATGGGGTTCCTTCCCCCACATGGTTCCTTCCACATTGTCCCAGCTGCGGGTTGGGGGGTGGGGATGGGAGGGGGAGTAGCAGGAAGTGAGCCCTGCCCGAACCGGGGACATCCCTCTGCGCAATGGCCTGTCTGTGTCTGGGTGTGTTTGAGTCTGCCTGTGTGTGTCTGGGAGTGTGGGTGTGTGCTGGGGAGATCTGCACGTGTGCGTGGCTCTGCCTTCTGCTTTGAGTGTCCTCCTCATTGCCGGGTTGTCTGACTTCACTCTCTGCAGCTACAGTCTCAGCTCTTTACCTTCCTCTGTTCTTTGTGTGGCTGAAAAAGAATAGAATCTCTTTGAGGTCTATCTTCTGTCTTCTAGGTCTGACGATCTTGTACTTTGGCTCCTTTCTTGTATGTCCCTGCCAGGCCCGCAAGGATTATCGAAAATACTTCCGGTCTGGGGCCACTCTCACCTTGGCAGATTTCATCTACAAAAGCATGGTAAGAGGGGGGTGTTGAGGATGAAAGTGGGGGGTTGAGGAGGGAGGGACAGGTTTGATAGAGAAAGATGAGGGATTTGAGAAGAGGTGACTCAAAGATTTCTCCCCAAGAGCTTCCTTGACCTGCATGCCTCAGGGCCCAGGGGCAAAATCAGGGCACATTTGGGGTTGAGTGGACACTGTAGGCCACCTCGGGGTAGGAAGAGGTCCCAGCACACCCCAGAAGAGACTGGGGCTGGACGGTTCACAATAGTTGAAGAGCTGAGCCTCATTGCAAACCAGGGTGAGGACATTTAGGGTTAGCTAATACAAACTTCCAAGGTCCGAGTTGGGGTCAAGGTGGAGGAATTGTATTTTCCTTCTATCTCTTCTGAAACTATAGTGGGCAAGTCTGAAATTAAGCCTCAGGAAGGATCTTAATTCTGGAGGACTGAGGTCAGAGTGGGCAGGAAGAAGCCAGGAGCAGGCCTGGGCATTCAAACTGTGGGCAGTTTCCAGTGAGAGGAAAACAGGGCAGAGAAGGGTGGTAGACAGAGGGGAACCAGACGGGGAGGGAGCAGCACTTCCAGTGAAACCTCTAGAAAGGCCAGAGAGTAGGAGGAAGAACGAGGGTCTTAGACAGAGGGCTGGGGTAAATTGGAACTGCCCTCCACTGATTTGATTTTTGACGATTGTTAGGACTCCTACTAACTGTGCTCATTTGGACACGGGACACATTCATTGGAGCTCTTTGTTGTGGGAGAGGCTGGATCCCAGGGCTGAGTGGAGGAATGGGGGCTCTGAGTCTTCTTTGTGCCCCCCTCCACCCTCCCCAAAGAGGCGCCGTTTTCCTGGCCTCTTCAGTTGCCTGGTCTCTCCTCACAGGCTCCGGGGTGCCTGCTTTCTCAGAGTCCTGCTCTCTTGCTGCAGGACTGCATTCCTGAGACCTGTAATCTGCTTTTGCTCTTATCTCATGACTTGCCCTCTTCTACCTTGTCTTTCTTTTTGTTCTTTTAATTTTTTTGAATTTATTTATTTATTTTTAGACAAAGGAGAAGGCAGGGAGAAAGAGAGGGAGAGAAATATCGATTGGTTGCTTAACGCCCCCATCTGGGGACCTGGCCCACAACCCAGGCACGTGTCCTGACTCGGAATCAAATCTGTGACCGTTCAGTTCGCAGGCTAGTGCTCAATCCACTGAGCCACAGCAGCCAGGGCTCAAGTCATTTTCTATACCTTCAATAACTCTATCCCATAAACAAAAAGGGTGCTGGGTACTCCCTAAAATACAAAGAGTTATGAGTGCCGGTTCTAGTCTGGGGGAAACTAAACAGTTAGATGCCACAGGTGAAACTTGGTTGGATCCTGGAAGAGGAAAAATAAAAATAAAGCTAAAAAGGACATTTTTAGGAGTTTATAAAGGACATTAGGAGAAATCTGAGTATGTATTCCTGTTAGATGAGTAAATCTAATTAATGTTCATTTTCTTAGGTGCAGTGATGGAATTATGATCATGTGAGTGAATGTGCCAGTTCTTGAGAGATGTGTGCTTAGGTTTTGGGGGGAAATGTTGTAATGCCTGTCGCCTGCTGCAGGATGACGAAGACCTGTGTGTATGTGTGTGTGTGTGTGCATTCTCTGCGTTCCTATATGTGTGCACGTGTTAGAGCGAGGGTGCAGACAGGGCAAGGCGTCAACGTTATCGATTGGTGAATTTAGGTGCGGGTATGTGGCATACAGATATTTACTGTAATGTTTTCTTCAACTTTTGAGCAAGTTTACAAACTTTCAAAATGAGAAAATATATTGTATTACATTTTTTAAACCTTAAGTCAAATTATGGCATGCCTCCCCCAAAGCCCTGTAGCGGTGTTCTATTTCACACTCCTAGTAAAGGCCTGTGTCCTTACCGCAGCCCACAAGGCCCTTCGTGATCTGTCCTTGACTGGCTATCCCCCGACCTGCTCTCCTCTTACTCAATTTAGTTCACTCACAGTGGTTTTCTTTCTGTTTCTGGAATACGCTGTCACTCATTCCTGTCTCGGGGCCTGCTTTTTTGCGTCATAGCATATATAATTAACTGACGTCACATTCTATGTGTTTATTTGCCCTGGGCAGTCTCCTTCCCCAGCCCCAGTAGATTGTAACCTTGATGAGAATGAAGAGTTTTGTTTGCTCTGCTCATTGCTGTGTCTCCTTACCTAGACACAGAGCACACACTCAGTAAATGCTGAATGGTCATAAAAAAACTCAAGACCTTGGAGGCTAACTCCCAAGGACTCACTGTCTAGAGAGGGAGATTTCCACACGGATAACAGTAGCACACAAACAGAAGTATAGACAAAGTGCTAGGGGCTCCAAAGGAAGGAGAGGCCCCGTTGGACTGCGTCTGCAAGGAGGGCAGAATGTGGGCTGGCGATGTGAAGCTGAGAGCAGCATGAGTAGTGGCTCAGAGAGGCGGTGCGTGGGCCCAGCGGAGGGCATGGTGAGGAGTGCCAGCTTGGTGTGCCAGGCTAATGCAGGGGCTCCTGTGACGAGCTCCGGCTCTAAGGAAAAGACTTTGAATGTCAGGTGAGGTGTTGGGCTTGACTGATCACAAAGGAGGGAGGACTCGGTACCTGTCCACCAGCTAGCGCAGACAGTAGCGGCCCGCTGGAGGCAACAGTAAGCTGAGAGAATAGGAAGCTACAGGAGCAACATATGAAGGCCTGTTTTCACATTGGTTCCTCCCACCTCACTTCCCTGGGTAGTGGGTCTCGGCTTGGAACTAACCCTCTCTTCCTTCAAACTCCCATTCGTGCTCTTCCTGCCCAGCCCCAAGCCTACGCTGCCGCCTGGAAGAGATCCGGGAGATGACACCCTTCCATCTCCTCAGCTCCAGTCTCCTCAGCTCCACTCGCTGGCTCTCACACTGGGTGGGCTTCCTCTGTTTAAGTGGCAGGGTCTGGGTGTGAGCGCGCTGTTGGGGTCTGTCCTCTCATCGTTGCACTGTCAATTCCGCCGCTTCTAACCAGGCACAGAAATTCCTGCTGGGGCTGAAGAACAATTTGCCATCTACCAATATCCTGGACAAAAAGTGGCCAGCTGCCCCTTACAAGTGCTTCAACACAGCGAATCGGGAGCTGCAGCAGCTCTTCTACCAGTGGAAGGTGAGTGGGGCCCACGCACCTCCCCCTCATTTGCCTTTTCCTCCTCTTGCCTCTGGTTTTTCTCTTCCTCCTCTTTCTTCAACTCTTTTTCTTTCTTTCTTTCAAGATTTTATTTATTTATTTTTAGAGAGAGGGGAAGGGATGGAGAAAGGGAGGGAGAGAAACATCAATGTGTGGTTGCCTCTCGTGTGCCCCCTACTGGGGACCTGGTGCACAACCCAGGCATGTGCCCTGACTGGGAATTGAACTGGCAGCCCTTTGGTTTGCAGGCCAGCACTCAATCCAGTGAGCCACACCAGCCAAGGCTCAACTCTTTTTCTTTGTTTTAAAAAAAACTGTGGTAAAACATGCATAACAAAATGTACCATTTTAGCCATTTTGAAGTGTACAGTTTGGTGGCATTGGGCACGTTTACATCGCTGTGCGGTCATCACTGCCATCTGTCTCTAGGCTTTGTTTTTAATCCTCACCCGAGGCTATGTTTAGACAGGAAGAGGTGAGAAGAGGAGGGAGAGAGAGAGGGAGACAGAGACGGATGTGAGAGAGAAACATCGATAGGCTGCCTTCTGTACGTGCCCCAACTAGGGATCAAACCGGAAACCTTTTGATGTATGAGGTGGCGCTCCAACTAACTGAGCCGCCTGGCCAGGGCCACCTCCATACTCTTCCATCATCCCAAACTGAAACTCCGTACCCCGTAAGCAGTAACTCCATGTTCTCCCTTCCCCGGCCTGCTTTCTGTCTCTAGGAATGTGACCAGAGTCATGTGCTGCTTAACGACGGGGATACGTATGAGAAATGCACCACTAGGTGAATTTTGTTGTGCAAACATAACACTGTGCACTCACACAAACCTAGATGGTGCATCCTACTACACCCCTGGTCATGTGGTGCAGCCTGTTGCTCCTAGGCTACAAGCCTGTGCAGCACGTTACTGTACAAAACAGCATGAGATTATATCAAGCACAAGAGAAAATGACGTAATCAAGAGACTCAGTGACCTGGCCTAGTGGCTCAGTTGGTTGAGCATCATCCCATGCAGCAAAAGGTTGTCAGTTCGATCCCCAGTCAGGGCACATACCTGTGGGCTCGATCCCCAGTCGGGGCACGAACAGGAGGCAACCGATCGATGTGTCTCTCACATTGACGTTTCTTTCTCTCTCTCCCCCTCCCTTCCCCTCTCTCTAAAGTCAGTAATCATATCCTTGGTTGGGGATTAACAAAAGAGAGATGTAGTAAACAAACACGAGGTGTGTGAGGCTGCTACTCGCATAGCGTGGCACACTGTTTTCGGCAAACTTTTTAAATATGTAAGTAGAGCACGCTCTGAAGCAGCGGTGGAAGGCGCAGTGTGGTGACTGCGTGAAGCAGCAGTGTAGTCATTCACCATCATCACCAACGTGTGTCACTGCCACGCGGGCTCTGCTTTACTGACTGCGGGGCAGCGTGTCGTGTCGCACCAGCGCCAGCTTGAACATGTGAGACATGCGTGTGCTGCGACGTTACCACGGCTACGGTGCCACTACCGACAGGACGTTTCCTCTCTGTTACGATCTTATGGGACCACCATGGCACATGCAGTTTGCCGTTGACTGAAATGTCATTATGTGGCGCGTGCCTGTATTTTAGGTGCCTCGTATAAGCGGAATCATACAATATTTGTCCTTTCGTGTCTGGCTTATCTCGCTTAGCACAGTGCCCTTCTATTCAGGAGCTCCTTATGGAGCGCCCGTCTGGGACTGGGCCTCGTGCTGTTTTCTGGGCATACAGCCCCCATGGGGCTCGTATTTTGATTGCTTCTCGCCCCCACCCCAGTGTCCCTCGGTCGCCATTCCCTCCCCGATGCTTCTCCAACCTCTATCCTCTCTGAAGTGTCTAGTGCCTGGCCTTTTCCCTCTGTCTGCATTCTGCAGTCCCTGTCCCTCTCCTTCCACATCTCAGTGTCCTCCCCACCCCCTCCCAGCCCGCCCTCTTCCTCCGTGATCATAGCTTCTGCCCCAACCCACCCACAGTGCAAGAAATTCCGGGATCAGCTTTCCCCACAGCAGGTAGAGGTCCTGAGGGAGAAGCTCTGTGCCAGCGAACTGTTTAAGGGCAAGAAGGCCGCATACCCCCAGAGGTGAGGACCTCTCCGACCCTGCCCGTCAGTTTCATCATGAGGAAGGAGAGTATTCCCCAGGTGGGACGGAGCAGTGGGTCCAAACTTCAGTGCATCAGAGTCACCCAGCAAGCTCAGTGACACCCAGGTGGTTGCACCGCCCCTCTCAGAGTTTCTGATTCAGCAGGTCTGGGGTGGGCCCCAAGAATCTGCCTTTCTGACAAGGGATACCAATTCCCAGGGGATACCGATGTTGGCCCTAGATGGTGCTCCAAGAACCACTGAGAGAGAGGACGTGTGGGGGATGCGGGAAGGGGCATTGCAGGGCAATGACGGGAACTTAGGGGGAGGCGCAGGGCCTGGGGGTCGGTGGTAAGGGCTTTGTCTCCACTGCCTACTTCTTACATGTCCTCAGTGTTCCCATTCCATTCCATGGCGACTACATTGGGCTGCAAGGGAACCCCAAGCTGCAGAAGCTGAAGAGCAGGGAGGAGGGGCCTGTTCTGGTGGCAGAGACTGTGAAGAAGGTCAATCGTAGCAACGGCAAGGTGAAGGCCAAGGCCGGCATCCTGACTCCTCCCCACAGCCTGTTCCAGGGCCCAGGCTGGTAGCTGGGAGGGTGGGGGTCGATCCCACCTTTCCTCATCCTTTCCTATTCTGTCCCTAGACTTCCTCTCGAATTCTACTCCTGACCAAGGGGCATGTGATTCTCGCAGACACCAAGACGTCCCAAGCGCAAACTGTCATTGGGCTGGAAAGTGTGACTGGGGTGTCAGTCTCCCCCTTCAAGGATGGGCTTTTTGGCTTGCATCTGAGTGAGGTATCAGAGCTGGTTGGGGGCAGGGCCTCAGGCTGGAGAAGGTAGGGGCATCACAGGGCTGCGGAGGACTGGAGGTGATGGGGAACGAACCTCTTCCTCTGGGCCTTAGATGTCTCTCAGGCTGCTCCCGAGGAGAAAAAAACGAATCCTTTCCCTGCTTTTTTTTTTTTCCCTTCCTAAGATATCATCAGTGGGTTCCAAGGGGGACTTCCTGTTGGTCAGCGAGCATGTGGTTGAACTGCTGACCAGAATGTACCGGGCTGTACTGGATACCACACAGAGGCAGCTTCCAGTCTCCGTGACTGAGCAGTAAGGCCATGAGCTGGGCTGAGGGATGGGCTGGGGCAGATGACGAAGCTGTTGGTCATTGTGACCGGGAAAGTTCATGCCTTTACAAAGTGAAGCATATTGTGTCAGAGTAGGGCTTGGGGGAGCTGTGTGGTCTCCCATCCAAGTTCTCTAGAGTCTCGACCCCTCTGGTGGCCAGGGGGATGGGGGATATTTGCCTCAAGAAGAGGAGGGGAACCCATCATGAAAATATGGGCATAGGCAACGGGGGCACTAGCTTCACCTTTCTGTCTTTTCCCCTCCAGGTTCTCAGTGACATTCAAGGAGAGTGATGTGACTGTCAAGGTCACCCAGGGGCCTCGGAGTGGTGAGAACGGCAAGCTAAGCTGCAAGAAGAAGGGGAGTTGTAGCCTGGAAGTGACTGTGTCATGAGGCCGTGGGGGCCTAATGTAGAGATGGCGGTTCCTTCTTCCTGGACCGGCACCAACCCTACCACTCAGCTTTGTGGGAGCGTCTCTGATCATGAGGTGGTGCTCAGAGACTGAAGAACCCTTGAGGAGTACCGTTCTTCCGCCAAACCATCCCAGTCTTTTCTCCAAACTTAGCTTCCTTCTGCCCTCAACCTCTTTGCCCACTAATAAAACAAATGACTTCCCAAAGGTTTGGTCGGTGTGGGTGAGTTGAGCTTGCTGTTCCCCATCTTCTCGGTGACTTGTACTCAGACCCCCTCCCTCTCCCCACTACCCTTCCCCTTCCCCTCCCTCATGCTCCTTGGAGCCAGCTAACACAGATAATAAGAATAGAAAAGAAGGGAAATTGTCTCTGGGTCCTTGACCGGCTGAGCTCTTGGGGGAGGGTTGGAGAGCCTGGGGTGGGGGCAGGGCAGTTGGGGATGGGACTGAGGTCGCAGGTGGCCAATGGGCTGATTCATTAAGTATGTCCCTGGAGGGAAGTGAGGATCCCTGTCTTGACGAAAACTGGGATTCTTTGGAGATTCAGCCTCGTTTCGCACTGGGCTTCATCACACCTGCCCCACCCTGGCACCCCCTTCCTTTCCGTATACCAGAAATGCCAGGCTGCTGCCAACAGCTGTCTTGCTAATCACTGTCCGCAGCTGAGGCCTGCAGCTGGTGGCATTTGACAGGGAGGCTCCCCCGCCCAGACTCCCCCATCCCGAGGATGGGCCCCTTCCCTCCTGGCTTCATTTATTTCCCCTGTGTTGTCGTCATTTTTTTTTCTCGGTTTCCAACTGTCTCACACCATCTTGTCCTCATTTCTGTGGGCTCTGACTAATATTATTAATACATAATCTTTTTTATAATGCCTTTTTTAAAGAACTCATTCAGTTTTTTAAAATTTATTTTTAGAGAGAGGAAGAGAGGGAGAGAGAAACATTGATTTGTTGTTCCCCCTATTTGTACATTCGCTGGCTGATCCTCGTATGTGCCCTGAGTGGAAATGAACCCACAACTTTGGCCTATGAGAATGATGTTCTAACCAACTGAGCTACCCGGCCAGGGCCGTATAATGCTTTAAATATGCCCCCCATTCATATGTATTTCCTCATAGACTCTCGTCTCAGCCTCTCCCACCCCAGTGTCTACCTTTAAGAAACAAGCAGCTCCTATTTCTGCAGTAAACATTAGATCTGTGCTCCATGAGAGTTGTGCAGATGGCTGCCTTTGTTTCTGTCTCTGAATGTCTCTCTGCCCTTTCAGTCTCTGCCTTTCCTGCCTCTTCCCTGTCTCCACCACTGCGCTCGCTGCGCCTTGAAGCTGGGGTCTCCCTCCACCCTGCTTCCACCCATCTGCAGGCAGCTCACGGCTCCAGGTAATCATGCTGTGGGAGACCTGATTAACTTCTCTTCTTGCCTGCAGATTAATCTTGCTCCTTGAGTGCAAGCCCTGTATTCTAGCCCAACATGCACTGAGCTAAGATAGGACCCAGGGAGTCAGTTCTCTCCAGGCGGATAAGGGGCTAGATTTGTTGTGGTGGGCTGTGTCCTAAACTGGGGGTATCTTAGGCTCTGGTCAATCTTCTGCCACCCACGACCGCTCCCCCATCCTTGACTTCTCAGAATCAGTGAGGAGGTTCTGTGTGTCTGAGGGGGGGTGGTGACCGGAGCCTGACCTCCCCGCTCTCTGCCTCATCTCCTGCTCCCAGGGCCCAAATTGTCGTCACTTTTCCAGTGAAGTGTCTGGTCATTTTCTGAAGCAATTTCAGAAGAATATGCAGCTGCTGCTCCCAACCCTGCTTTTCCTTTCCCAGGGCTGAAGGCAATGTCAGTCTTCTGGGCTGGGGATTGTGGGAGCTGGCCTGGCCGGGGTCCCTGCCCTCCCCCCTGTCCTCTCCCTGGTCATGTGGGTGGATGCCAGTTTGAGGAAGGGTAGGGGTTCCTCTCCTTCTCCACTCTCCAGCTCTCTCTTCCTCTCTTCTGTCTCTGCCTCTCTCCGTTTCTGGAGCCCTGGAGTGTGTGTTTTCCTCCTCTGAAGCCTAGGGGGCTCAGGGTCCCCACTGTGTCCGAGGGCTTGAATTCTCTCCATCAGGGTGGGAGAAGCTGGGGATCTGCTGCCCTGAACTCACCCCACTCAGCACGTCCAGCCTGCTCTATCTAGGTTGTTTGAGCTTCTGAGGGGCACTGACTACCCTGGAGCCCCCTAACCCCCACAAGGAGCCACTCCAGAGTCTCACAGCTCACGCCAGCTCTAGCTCAACCCTTCTGGCTCCTCCATTTCTTCCCAGGCTCTGAGGGACAATTTGAGTTTCTTGCTCGGTGGGTTGCTTCCATCTGTCTCCTGGCTGCAGGACTTGGCAGAACACAGAAGCGGCCATGCTTCCATCCTTCACAAGTGTCTCCAGCCGGTATCACATACAGCCCTGGCCTTTCCTCCCCACCTGAAGCACCCCTCCAGGATGTTGCACCCAAACTGTGCATGTGGTGGACAGATACATGCAGGTCATTCTTGTGTACAAGCACATGCTGAGTTGGCCTCCACCTCTGCCCACTGGGAACAGCTGACTAACCTGTCTCATCTCAGCTCAACTGTACACACCTTTTCCTGGCCTCACCGTCAACCTTCCCAGCAAAGGGGGGGAACTCCAGAGGGAGGATCTGCTAGGGACCCTGCCCCTCTATGCCAGTGACAGCACCTGAGCTGTGGCTCAAATAAAATATAGGTGTTCACAGGAAAAAAAACTCCTAGGTGGTCTGCAGCTACACCACCCACTTTATAAGCCATTTGCATATGATTTGCGGGCAAAATGAAGCCTGCCCTGCACCAGCCATCTGAGGAAAGAGTGAAGAAACAAAATGAAGTCACCATAGCCAAGTTAACAAAGTTACTTAAATCAGAATGGGCTGGCCCTGGCCAGTGTGGCTCGGTTGGTTGGGTGTCATTCCACAAACTGAAAGGTCACAGGTTTGATTCCCAGTCAGGGCACACACCTGGGTTCAGTCCCAGATCGGGGTGCTTACAGAAAGCAACCAATCAATATTTCTCTCTTTTTCTCCCTCTCTATAATTAAAAAATGTTAAAAATTTAAAAAATGAGCCGAAACATGAAGAATAGATTTTATTTCATTTTAACTAGCTTGACAACTTAAACTTTTCAGTTGTGCGTCAATGCCTGGGAAATATACAAAATTCCTATAGATAATCCTCTGAAGAGCTTAGGAAAGAATGTTCACATTTCCAGACCACCTGATATCCGTTATCTAGACCATTGGACATCTGGAAGATTACCATCTCGGACCAATCTGGAGGCTAAGAATGCAGGACTGATCTTTCTCAAGAATGTAATTTTACTATAAGAACCCTCAACTCTCTTCTTCGGAATGCTCTGTTAACCTGGCAGTCTTCTGTTTTTGTTTTTCAAATTTACAAATCTTAAGACCCTTGAATAAAATTTTGTGATTTAATTCTAGCGAAAACTCCTGATTCATTTTTGCTTGTTGGACACCTCCAAAGCCTCCCTTCGTCACCACCTCTGACTTAGTTTAGCCTCGGCTCTTTTAAGTCTTTGCTAATCCCAGACATCAAGGGGCAATCAGTTCTCCCTGCCATTCCCGTGCTCCCCCCACCCTTGGCTCCTGCCATACTTTGTGAGATGCCACATCATCAAAGGACATTATTCATGGTGAACCTTTGCTGAAGCCCCGCTTCCCTGGTGCCAGGGCTTGGGAACAGGATGGACGGGTTGGTGGGGGGAGGGAGGCTGATGCAGAGATGGGACCCAGGAGGCTTTAGTCGTTTAGGCTTCAGTCTAACACATTTTCCCTCCTGCATCCCCACTCCCTCCAGCCTGCCAAGCTTGGACCTCCTCCAGATTGGTGGGAGGGAAGTGGCAGGAGATGGCCAGGTCCAATTAGGGTAGTCCCTGAGCTTTTCAAAGAAATAAACCACTTATCTTATTTATGTATAAACAGCCTCTGACTTCTATACCTCGGCCCACCAAAGGCTCCCAACGTTGGGTCCTAGGCCTGTAATTAGGTGGATAATGGGAAGCTTTCCATGAGGTGTCATTAGCCTTTCACATAATAAAGGGGCCTTGAGACCCAGCTGTTGCCCTCATTCATGGTGAGCTCAGGTGGAGCCCTGTGCGGCCAGGGCGACTTCTTTCAGTATGACCCAAGTCCCAGAGCGGGTGGGGTGCTGGGAGTGTGGCGTGGAGAGACACGCAGTTCAGGGCCCTAACCGCGTGGAGAGGCTCTGTGGAGGGCCCACATTGTGGGTTGCAACACAAGAAGCTGGGCTCAGGCTTTCTTTTTTTGTTTTATAAATAAATTTTTATTGAGCACCTATTAAATTCCAAACACCATAGAGCTAGGGATCCAATAGCACACAAAATGGACAAAATTCCTTGCCCTTGTCATGCTGATATTCTGGTGGGGGTGGTGGCGGGGGCAGACAGACAGGAAGTGAAATACCCAGCATGTTGGATGTAGTGCGCACATGAAGGAAAGAAAGGGACAGAGGATGTGGAGTCTGAAATGGTAGTGATTTTAAATAGGGTGTTTGGGTAACGTGTTGGTGAGCAGAAGGCACTGTGGTAAACACAGCAGGGCGAGGCTCTCTCCCCAATCACAAGATGTAGAGGAGTAGTACAAAGTCCCAAATCTCCACGTCTCTTGGAGAGGTGGGTCACCACTTCCTCTGAGAGAGTTAGCTATTTAATGGCTGGTCAAAGCTCACACCAGTGCAATAAAATGATGGGAAAATTTAGAGTGACAATATCTGAATTTGAGGTTGTTCTGCAGTAGCTGTCTGTCCTGGAGCACGTGACTGAACTTTCTGAGGCTCAGTTTCCTCATCTGAAATATGGGAATATTTCCTGCCCCCATGATGGTGGTGACCCTGCACCCATTAGAAATGAAGGGGGAGGGTGGAGGTGGGGGAGGGAGGTGGGACTGGCTGGGGTGGGGTGGAGGGATGGGGAGAAAATGCAGACAATTGTAACTGAATAAAAATTAATTAATTAATTTTTAAAAATTAGGTATTTTTCAGAAATATAAAGGACACATGCACTAAGCCAAAGAGGGTAGGTTTGAGGTTGGGAGGTAGGAATGGGTGAGGTGAGGGGGCATGGTGGGGTAAAAATGAGGACAACTGGACTTGAACAACAATAAAAAAAAGAAGTACATCATAAAAAAAAAAAAAAAAAGACTAAGAGTTCAGAGACTCTCACTTTGCCTCTCCCCTTTTGTTTTCTCCCGGGTCTTCTTTCCCACCCCCACTACGACTCGCCTCTCCCTTGGGGCTCTACCTTGGGTGTGAGACAAACAGCAGAAGTCCTCTCAACAGTGTGGGCCAGGAACAAGAGGCTCGACAGGTGGGGGTGGGGGGTGGGGAAGGTCCCTGAGCTGCAGGAAGACAGATAAGAGTGGGAAAAGTGTAACTGTGAGGAAAAAAAAGAAGCAATTAAGAGACCAGTGCTAGAGGTGGGGGCAAAGTAGGGGAAGCGTTGGGCTGTAGTGTTTTGTTCTTCTTTCCTGAGATTATAGCAGGAGGACTAGAAGTTAGAACTCTAGGATGATGCAACTAAGTCAAGCTGATTCCTGGGTCCAGAGGTGGGCAGAGGGGAGGCCATGGGGGGAGGCATTGGCACCGGGGAGGTGGCCGGTGGGGCCGGACACTGATGAGATCTCTGCATTCAATGGCAGGGACAAGTACTGACTCCCAGTTGATCTGAGGACCAAGGTGATAGGTCCACTCCAGCTGAGAGAACAGAGGGTACCATGACGGCTAGAAAGGATGCCAGGGTCACCTCCTTATCCTCATGGGCCTGAACTTGGCTGTCCTGGCTGTCTTGGTGGTGGGAGGGCCAGAGAAGCACCTGCCTGGAATTGTGACAATTTAAAGGGCAAGGAGCTGGGGGGAGGGGTGAATAAGGAGGAGAAAGAGGCCCAGGGACGACACCTATTGAGCTAGACTCAGCAGGCAAATTTTGTGACAAATAACACGCAAATTATTCCCAGCTGAATGACTGTTAGAAAGTGGGCTACTGGATAACCCAGCTCACGGCTGGGTTTGTGGTGTGTGTGGCTGGGTTTGTGGTGTGTGTGCGTGTGTGCGTGTGTGCGTGTGCATCCTGTACCCTCCTTCCCACCAGCCTTCCCCCTCCCCTCCAGCCATCCTGGGATTGGAGATTCTCAGCCCCTCCCCCAGCTCCCCCAGACCCTCCCAGAGCCTTTATCAGGGAGCTGGGCTGGAGATCCTCCACATTCCCAGATCCTCCCCACTCCCTGATTCCCTCTTCACAGCAGCACCAGCAGCACCAGCAGCACCAGCTTTTGTGGGGAGCAGGGCAGAAATCCCGGCCAGCTCCCTGATTCTACTAGACCGTCCAGCTGTAGGCTCAGAGCTGCTCTAAAGGTAGGTGCAGATGGGAGAACATTGGAAGGACTGAAGCTGGAACCAAAGGACAGGGGCCACAGTCAGGAGAAATAAAACAAGTGGCAGCCTTTGGGGAGTGGGGTATTGATTGGGAAGTGAGCAGAAAGCAGAAAGAAAGGGGTTGAGAGCTAGTCATACTTGGAGCTTGTGGGTGCAGATGGATTGTTCCACATTAGAAAGTTTTTGCCTAAGTCTTGGGGTTGCCTAGTGCTGGAAAATAGCACCCCAGACCCTTCCTCAAGCCAACTAAGGAAAAAGACCCGTGCATGTCCTATAAATCTGTCATCTTCCTTTGGAACCTACCGTCCTGGCACTGTTGCCCCGCGGCTCATTGCTGCCAGTTGTCCATCCTGGGGAGGTGTGTCTGATGGGACAGCAGGGAACCCAAGCCCAGTGGACTGTCCCCTGCTCAGACATACTCTCCCCAGATCAGGGTTGGGTGGGAGAATCGGGGGCTGGTGAGGCAGGGTCAAGCCACGCTGCTGGCCGTGAATGTTTCCTGTGTTATGTCCTCCTCCTCCCTGCCTTCCTTTCCTGTCTCTCTGCTCTCCTAGGCACCATGCGGAGGGCCCTGCTGTTGGCAGTCATCCTGGTCCTTAGCCTGGCTCTAGGGGCTGTCTGTGAGGAGTCACAGGAGCAGGTGGTGCCCCGTGGGGGCCGCAGGGAGGTAAGGCACCCCTCCAGCGGGGCCCGCCTTGGCAGGGTCCTGGGCAACATCATGGGAGAGCAGCTCTGCTGGTTCCAAAAGCTGCAGGGGAAGGTGTGGCCTGTGGGGTGGGAGTTACCTGGGTTATCCGTCAGAGGGCTGATTTCCTGGCCTCTTTGGTCAGCTCATATTCTCACTGTCTTTGGTTATGTCTGTAAGTTATCTCTGTCCCCCTGCACGAGTTTGACACCTTGTATGTAAGAGGTGCCCTCCCAGTATGACTGACTGGTGACTTGGCGATCAGATGGTACTTACAGGGGTAGGCTGGGGCAGGCCAGGTTGGTGTGAGGTTCTCCATGGTCCAGCTCAGGGTCTGTCCCTCTGCAGGGTGGCAGGAGGGGCGAAGGAGGGAGATTCTGTGTACTCCCTGGATGGTATGCGACACAGTCGGAATTTCTCCCCTAAACTGTCATTTGTGTGCTCTTTTACCTGTCAGCTGTGTGTATTATCTTGTTTTCAGAATTCCCCTGCTCATCTACCCCTCCTCCCCTGGTAACCTCAGGTGTTCCTAAGGTCCCAACCTTTCCTCTCTTCTCTCTCTTGCTCCTTTCTAGCCTCTGTTTAGTCAGGGTAGGAAAATAATAATAAAAACAACCACCAACCAGGTTAGACCCGGATTTGCACAGTTCCTCTAAGGAAAAGAATAGGACTCATCAGGGCAGAGCTGCAGGAGGAGAACAGGCAGGAAGTCTTTTTAAGGTTTTGAAATGATAGCAGTTACATTGGTATGAATGCTTTTAAGATGACTGTAGGTGGAACTTATTACAAATTCAGTGTGTGAAGTCTAACTGCCTTTCTAGCTCAAATCTGTTTAGCATCTCATTACCGGAGATGGGCAGAGCATTCGAACAATTTGGGGAAAGTGGCTGCCTGGGAAGCTGTGCGCTGGGCAGAGAGATTGTCAGCTTCCGCGCAGCTGGTGAGGTGGAGCAGAGCAGGGCGGGCTGGCAGCCTAGCAGGTGGCGGCAGTGGTACCAGATTCGAAAGACAGGACCCATTCAAAAAATACACAGGGTGTGCCACATACAGGCTGGACACTGTGTTTGGAGCCCAAAATTCCAACTTGAGATAGTCAGAATGTCTGGGTATATTCCTCTGAGACAAACTTGCTTTGAGACCTTTCCCCTGTTGGTCAATGAAAGAGAGAGACTGCTGTCTCTCTCCGTGGGAGGTCTGTGAGAATGAGGGAAAGTAGGGGGGGGACATACGGGTGCATAGGGTCAGCCCATGTGGGGGTGCGTCCTGTGTCGGTGTGCTTCTGTGTGTGCTCAGCGCCCTGGGACACGGGACTCTGGAGAGAGAGGCACCTCTGAGACTCGATGTGAGTCTCCAGACGTGGTCCTTGTTGTCTCTGCAGCTCAATAAGCTGGGCGTGTGGTGTGTGCCCCCAGCCGTGCCGCTGTGCTCGAGTGGCTAAAAAAGGTCACCAGTACAGTTAAGAGCCCCTGCTTGGCAGCAGGTCCAGAATCGGCTTCATCCGTGGGATGGAGGAGAAGTGGTGTCGCTCTGAACACGCTGCCTTCCTGGAAGTCTAAGTCTAGGGTAGAAAGGGGAGAGGGAGAGAAACCCAGAGGCAGAAACCCATGGGGAAGAAAAGGGTGCGAGGCAGCGGGAAACACAGGGGGAGAAACACCCGTAGATGCGGCACAGAGAGGGGCGGCTGCGCGGCTGCTGGTGTGCCCTGGCTCCTGCCCCGGCCCGTCCCCAGGATCAAGTCCTGTCAGCAGCTGGGTCACGGAGCACAGACCAGAGGATGCTGCTCTGTCTGAGAGGCCTGTCTTGTGAGTGGGGCCACCACATCTTTGGGCAAACCAGCCCCTGATGTGCCAGGGAGCAAAGCACCGAAGGCCCTTCTCACTGAGAGGCGGCAGGAGCTGGGAAAGGGCCTCAACAGAAAGGGCCCACGGGGGCCCCTGAGCCTGGAGAGGGCATAACCAACGGTCTGTTTTGCTCAGACCACCTCAGCTTGAGCTCTGAAAGCCCCACATCCCAGGGCGGCCTTTGAGGTCTTGGGCAAACAGGGACACATGGTCATTCTGCAGGGACAACTGCAAGGTTCCCTTTGCCAGGGCTTCTCAAACCTCGCCATGCCCACGAATCACCTGGGGGCCTGGGTGAAACGCAGAGTCTGTCTCAGGGCTGAGAGTACGCATTTCTAACAAGCTTCTGGGGGTGCTGCTGCTGGGCCACAGACCACACTTTGAGAGCCTACTTCTCTTCCACTGTAGGTCAGAGGAAATCCTGAAAGAAATAAGATGTCAGGTTCAGCTGTGATAAACTCAAGAAAAGGCAGTTCCTTGTGGGAAAACCGTGAGTGGATCGGGCGCAAGTCTCCTGACACAGCCCTCTCTGTGTCTCCCCCCTAGAAGTTCCCAGATATCAACCAGTTGCTCAAGACCCTCTCTGGCAGCGGCTCGGTCTCCGTGGATGAACTGCTCAAAACCCTGGGCAAGGCTAGCAAGGGTAGGAAGTGTCCCTAGGGAGAGGGATGTGCGGGGCAGGATTCCGAAGATTACGTAGGCCTGGATGCCCCCTCAGGTGGGAGACGGCTCAGTGAACAACTGGGAGTTGTGACCCGGGCCACCCCCTAATCGTCGCTTTCCAGTTTCTGCTCCCCGGTTACATGCTTGTTTTGTTTTCACAGATCCTAAGAAACTGTCACTTCTCCAGAAACGTGAGTAGCCTCTTCTCCCTTGCCATCTCTGCTGACCACTTGCTCCAGGGGTGTGGGGCCCAGGGACTGGTGGTCATGTCGACCCCTTTCCTGCAGGTGACATGCATGACTTCTTTGTGGGGCTTATGGGCAAGAGGAACATCCAGCCAGGTAAGAGTGTGTGGAGGGTCAGTGACAGGGAACTGGCCAAGACATGCAGACGTCAAAAGCCTCCTATTGGTCCTCAGAGGGAAAGACAAGACTTCTCTTAGCTACAGTGAGGATTCCTCAGCCCTGGGTACCCAGGCGGCTGGGGTCCACTGTGCAGCGTTTGTTCCCTGGGAGACCTGCTGCAGCTCGGGGGCGGCGGGCGGCTTGGTCAGGAGGACTTTGCTCCCTCCCAGTCTCCCAAACTAAGCATGGCTCTTCTTCCCAACTCTGGCTTCCAACATTGCCCTTGTAGCCAGCCCTTCGTGTTGGGGTCAGGGTGAAGGTCACATTCCGAAAAATTCTAACGACACGGTTTACTTTACCCCAGACACTCCTATTGGTGTGAACCAAGAGAACGTCCCCGGCTTTGGCAGCCTCAAGTACCCCCGCAATGTGGAATGAGGTAAGGGTGATTGGTCAGGGAGAGGAGACAGACTGTGTGTGTGTGGGGGGGGGTGCCAGAGAAGCATTTCCTCTGATGCTGCGGGCATTAATACGCATAAACTTGCCCTAAAATACACTGCCAGTGCCCAGCACATTGCCAAACATGCCGGCACTTAGAGGGACGTGCTTATCTGCGACCACCCGTGCACACGGCTCCCTTTTCCATCTCATCTCTGTCCCCTGCTGCTGCTCTCATGCGCAACTTCTGTTGTTCGGGCTCTGTTCTCTTCCTGATTTGTGCCAAAGATGGAGAGATCATCACCTGATAATTAGTTACCACATCCAATTCCCAGGTGAAGTGTTTTGCCGCCCAGGTAGGCTGAACCGTTAGATTATTCAGAATCTCCACTTACTGGGTCCATGTGTAGTTCTACGAGGCAGTGGCTTAGGAAGAAATGCAAGGGACTCAAAATCTAATGGGGTGGGGTGGCTGGAGCCTGTATCTTCGTCGCTCTGTGTAGCGTGATGGGTAAGAGCGTGGCCTGACTTTGAATCCTGGATCTGCTCCTCCCTGGCTGTGTTCCCTTGGTCAAGTCACATACGCCCCTGTGCCTCGGTTTCCCCATCTGAAAAATGGGGGCGATAATAGAACCTGTGGACCTGAGGACTGAGTACAGGTAAAGCGCTGTGTTGGCTTTGGTACGACTTGCGATCTGGGAGGTGTGGGGGATGTGCCAGTGTTTCCCGGGCTGGCTCTGGTCTGCCTGCCTAGAGCCGTCTGGGCTCAGCCCTGACCTGAGTGGGCTGATGGATCTCTCACTTGTTATGCAAGTGTGAGTCCCCCGGGGAAGTGTCTAGTCAAAACACGGAGGCTTCCGCCTGGACACCATCTTCCCACGCATGGCAATAGCGGCTCAACTGAGCTCCAAAGAAAGGCAGTGGGGGAGAGAAGGAGAGGTATTCAGAAACCTCAGTTATCACAGAGAGACAGTTGCCTCTCTCCCTGTGTCCCTATTACCTACACTCATTGATCTCAAGGGAGGCCCAAGGAGCAAGAGCTGACTCTCAATGAAACTGCCTGTGTGTGACTCCCTGAGCCCAGAGACGAGGCCTGGCCCCCCCCATTCAGTGTTAGGTGAGAGGGTGCAAAGAGCCGTAATAATCGTAACTCGCTGATTACATGGTACTTACCGTATCATTTTGCTCTCATTAGATGGTTATTTCAGTCCTGCCGACCGCCAGATAATTATACGGGCAACTATATCTGGATGACATACTCTTCCCCAGCGTTATGCATCAGCCATAAAGATAATTACAGTGCAATTTTGCCATAGTATTTTATACAAATAGCAGAAACAAGTGCATTGTGGAAATCTACTTTTACTGCTTGCTGGTGAATCTAGGTTCTTTCAGAGGGACCAGGCGTATAATTGCAGCCTTCATAATCTCACCACTGATGGAGCATTCTCGACCTGTTAAGGTGCCAGGAAGACTAGGACATAAGGTCCTCAGCGGCTGGCATTTAAAGGAGATTAGATGCATCGAATAAAGATCATTTTATCATCTTATTTTATGCATGTGAAACTGCTGAAAAAGGAAGTGATCCCTGAGCCTGTTCTTGCTGGGGAGGGGGGAATGGCGGGGTGGGGGTTCTGGGAAGGTGAGGGAGGACTGGGGGAGGCTGGGGGAGCCTTAGCACCAGGGCCCATTGGATGGGGCTGTGTGCATTGTATGCCTGGCTCATGGGGATGCTAAGATAAGGGGAACTTTGTTTTTGTTGCTACATTTTTTTTTTGCATGGGCCCCCACCGACCACGAACACAGGTGTTTATAAGTAGCATTAGAAACACGCAGCTGGGAGGGTGCTGGCATCTGCAGCCGGGAGAGTTCAGTCCTCTAGTTCAAAGGCTGAGGGACAGCTTTGCCTAAGACTTCTGTTCTCTCTCCTTCTCCCTTACAGATGCACCTCCCCTTCTCTTTCTGCTTCCCCAGCGGGTGGTTGGTGGGAGTTTTACAGGACAGAAGATGTGACTTCATTTTTTGGTCCTCAGCACTCCATTCCTGGACTCCTGGGTTGCTTCATGCAGACACCCTGCCCCCCTCTCCAAATCCCCAGGTGCATGCACTCCTATTTCCCTTGCTCTTCCAGCCTTGTAACACTCCTATGCTGAGACTCTTTCCCCACCCCTCTCCCCAGCGCTGATGTAGAAACTGCATAGTGAGTACCCCCAGTCCCACCCAGCATGGACTGTAGACTCCCCTGGCTTCCTCAACAATAAAGGATTTTTATGTATGACCTGGAGTGATGTATGTTTTTGTTTGGTGGGTGGGTGGGTTTTTTTCTCTTCCTTAACTCTTCCAACTACATCATATATACATACATGCTTATATATGATATGCACACATACCAAAATATATCATATATAAATGGAAGTATTTTGTACACATAATTGTTTCCAACAGTGCCTTACTCAGTGCTTCATACAATTAGTATCAGGAAATTATTTAGTGATTAAAAGAATAGATAAATGAATTTGGGAGATGGTTTCTAGCACTCAAAGAATTTCAAAGACTAGCTTTAGATAAAGAAAAAACACATATCCTGAAGGGCTTATCTGTACTTCTAGGACCACGCCCATCGGAGACTCGGAGACACCAACCTCTGAACTTGACTCTGCTCAGAGGAGGGAGGTGGGTATCAAGGCTGTGCAAAGATCCAGCCACAGACGGGGACGCATCTCTAGCACCGTGTCATTATTCTGTCCCCGAATGTCAAGCATGGGTCCTGAAACAGGTCATGGAGATGAGATGGTGACCCCCACACAGACCTTTTAGTCTAGCAAGGCCATGGACACACAAACCACTCTGATTCTGCTAGGATGGGGTGTGGACAGGGAAATGACTGAAGCAGCTGAGAAAGAAGGGAGCAGATATTTTGAGTGTTCATTGACCACCTTAGTTATTATAAAGAGATACGCTTATTTGAAATTCTTCTATAATGCTATTGTTACCAGCCTGTAGCTAGTCCGCAGTATACAAGGCACTTAAATGAGGTGTGTATGGGTGTCTTTTATTAATCTGATGTGCTATCTCAGCCCACTGGTCTCAAGGGGGCTTCTGTACCCTAATGGAACAGCCTGGGAAGTCCTCAAGCTTCCTGTTTTAGCCTGGAGCAGGGGCCTTGGCCAAGCTTCTGAACTACCCTGATACAAGCCAACATTCAGCTCTCCCAAGGCAGCACAAAGAGAGGGCCGTGGAGCCAGAAGCCACTTCCTGCAGCTCCTTCAGCCCAGTGAAAGTCCTCTCTTCCCAGAACCTGGCTGGGGCAACTTTGGACTCAGAGCTGTGCCGTGGGGCTGGGGAGGAGGAAGAGCTCAGCTCAGCATATTTGGGGTCACATTTATTGCTAGAGGTCAAAGGATGTCCTCACCCGGGATCCTCGAGGCTTTCTTCGGTGAGTCATCTTGTGTCTTTTCAAAATTATCTATCTAGAGGGTTTACTTTTTGCAGTCTTGGGAATTTATGTGAATCATAAAATTGTCAAGAGTCGGTTCTACTCACACTCCGGAGCCTGACAGGTGTGCTGAGAGGACTAGTGCTTTGCCAAGTAGGAGCATAAACGCAGAAAGGTCGCTCTCTGGTGGGACTGATGAAAACTGCAGGACTGGGGACTCCGGGAAAAGGGAGAGACGTTTTAAATCAGACTCGTTTTGCGCTGGGGGAATGGTGAAGGAGTCCTGGCCCTCCTCATCCTGTGTATGGAGGCTGATGCCTAAGGAGAGCTAGTTAACAAGACCTCAGCCGAATTTACGGCCCTTCTCCATTTCGCTTTGTGTACGTGTGCAATTCCCACAGACAAAATTCCTAAATCCTTTTGCTGCTTAAATTTTTTTTTTAATTCATTGATTTTTAGAGAGAGGAAACATCAGTTTGTTGCTCCACTTATTGATGCATTCATTGGTTGACTTTTGTATGTGCCCTGACTGGAGGTGGAACCCCCAGTCTTGGTGTATTGGGACGATGCTCTAACCAATAGACCTACCCGGCCAGGGCTTTCCTGCTGACTTACTTTAAAGAGACTTCGGTACTAAAGGTTCTGGACCCAATTTTACTGTGTGTAGGAGGAGGTTTTCCTATACCAGCAAGCCATGCTGTGACTGTCTACCCAGAGAGGATATTAGATTCTATGAGTCGAGGGCTTATTCTTTTATTTATTTATTTCTAGAGTAGGGGAAGGAAGGGAGAGAGGGAGAGAAACACTGATGTGTGATCGGTGGCTTCTGGTACATGCCCCCACGTGGGATCCTGGCCTGCAACCCAGGCATGTGCCCTGACCGGGAATGGAATCGGGGACCTTTCAGTTTGCAGGCTGGTGCTCAGCCCACTGAGCCACACCAGCCACACCAGGGCAAGGGCTTATCCTGACAAGACTACCCCGCAACTTCACATGTCAGTCCAGGATCAGGTTGTTACCCTGCTTCTGACCAACCTTCTGCAGACTGGAGGTTCCCATGACCTATGGCCTGGGTTCAATAAACTACTGTCAGTTTATTATAAAAGGATATAACTCTGGAAGAGCCAGGTGAAAAAGATGTGCAGGTGAAGGCACAGGGAAAGGGCACAGAGCTTCTATGCCCTCTCTGAGTGCACAACTCTCCTCTCCCTAATCTCCAAGTGTTCACCAACCCAGGAGCTCTCTGAACTTTGTGTGTGTGTGTGTGTGTGTGTGTGTGTGTGTGTGTAAGCTTCATTACATAATATCAACGTAAGAAATGTCCAAACCTGTAAGAATTTTTTTCAGTTTATTTGAGCTAAACTGACAATTGCTGGGAAACAAAATCTCAACAGATTGAGAAAATGCTCCAGACAATGGCAGTTTTGCACCTTATTTCACGCATAAGAATCAAAGGAGGAGGCGCAAGGAGGGTTACCTGAAATTCACTGATGGTAGATGGGGAGGTGGGAGAAAGCAAAGCAGGGGAATCTCTGAGATTCAAAAAAACATAAAATGAGGAGACTAATTGGTGGGTACAGGATGGTTGACAATGAATGTTTACAGCACAGAGAGGTGGTATGCCCGTGAACAAGGTGGCAATGGTCCTGTGGAGAGGTGTCCTGAGGGGTCTGGGAAAAGGGGACTACTCTGACATTCCCAGAAAACATGATCGCAGATGCAAAAAGACAATAGACGGGTTCAGACAGGCTCAGTTATGGCAAAGATTGACCTTTGTCAAGAAAGACGCCAGCCCAGGACATGACTACTTGCTGTGACTTGCTTTTAGCCAGAAAGTTTTACTTTCAGACCATTCTATGTGATTGCTTTCCATCTCCGAGTGCGTCAGGTCTGAGGATGAGACACTTCCTGAGCCTCCCCTGAGCTTGTCAGGTACAGTATGAGGCCCCTTTTTGTCCACAACAGGCAGGCACTATGGAAAAGTGAAGAAATAAAATGAAGTCACTATAGTCAAGCTGCTAAATTACTAAAATCAAGCAGTTTGAGGCATGAGAAAATGATTCTATCCTTGTTCTAACTAGACTGGGAAGTAAAACTTTTAAACTTGTCAGTCCTTCGTCAATGCCTGGATGTACACCAAACCTCCAAGTAACTGATTACTCCCCAGAAAGACTAAGATTAGATTGATCACATATCGAGACCACCTGACATCCATTATCCAGACTGCTGGTCATCTAGAGGATTAACATCTTGGACCAATCCAGAGGCTAAGAACACCAGACTGATTCTTCTCAAGAATGTAATTTTTAAAAAATATATTAAAAAAGATTTTAAATTAATTTTTATTTTTAGATAGAGAGGAAGGGAGGGAGAAAGAGAGGGAGAAAAACACCGATGTGTGAGAGAAACATTGATTGGTTGCTTCTCTTACACTGGTGCACAACCCAGACATGTGGCCTGACCGGGAATAGAACTGGCAACCTTCTGGTTCGCACTCAGGCCTGTGCTCCTAAGAACTCTTAGCTTTTCTTTCTTCTTCAGAATACTCTGGGTATTGCCTAGTTGTGTTTATGGTTTGCAAGCCCTAAGGCCCTTGAATAAATCATTAGTATTTATCTCTAGCTTAAGCCTTCAGACTCTTTCTGAGTTCACTTGACAGCATGATTGATTGATTCAATCACTGACCACTGGTCATTTACTCAATCTCCAGTCCCTCCTCTCCCCTCTCTGGCGGTCTGGGGGTTGGTTCTCCTGGCAACCAGCCCCCATCCTTACATCCAGTCCAAAAGCCCCTCATTAACATAATAGAAGACATCTTTCCAGCTCTGAATCTCTTAGAAAACTCCAAGGTTTTTTAGGAACTCTGTGTCTGGAACAGGTATGAAGACCAAAGGTATACAGGCATACCTTGGAGATATTACAGGTTTGGTTTTAGACCACTGCAATTAAGTGAATATTGCAATAAAGCAAGTTATGAAATTTTTTTGGTTTCCCAGTGCATATAAAAGTTGTGTTCACACTATACTGTAGTCTATTAAGTGAGCAGTAGTATTATGTCTAAAAAAAAGCAATGTACATACCTTAATTAAAAAATACTTTATTGCCCCAAAATGCTCATTGCTTTCTGAGCCTGTTGGCAAAATGGCGCCGATAGATTTGCTTGATGCAGGGCTGCCACTGTTAAATACCAAAATTCAACTAAATAAATGCAAAGATCAAATTGGCTTCATTAAAAAAATTATAAATCAGGCAACTAATCCCATGTAGCAAATAGAAAGAAGCACAAAAGAGCTGGAGAAAAGGAAAGGCCTTAAAGGCAAAGAGAGGGTGGGACAAGGAAGTGAGTTAGCAAAGACTTGATTATTGTAGGCAAGGCCACCTTCCTCTGGCCCCCCCACCCCCATCTCCCCGCGGCAGGGACCTATCAGGCAGATTACCTCACTAGTGCTGACCAGGAAATTCCGGACTGACCGGTTAAGATTACATTCCTGGTAGAGGCTGAAACTGCAGTTAAGTTAGGTATTAATTTTTGGTTTGTTAATGTGGACTTAGCACAAGCGATTCCATTTGGGGCCTATTGTGTCCGTCTGTCTCTCTCTCTCTCTGTAACAGATGGTTAATGCAGTTGGTTACAGGTCCAAGACTCTTGCAAGTCTTGCAGCCTAATGCTTCAGAGTCTTGCTGGAGGTTTGGAGTTTGTTGGTTGTAAGATATTCCGCTTCAGGAGCACTTGGTGGCCTCAGCTGCAGGGGTCGGGCCTGCCTTGGAACATACATCAGTCTCCAGCTGATCCCTTCACCACAGAGAGCTAACTTGGACTGCCTGCTCCCAAACTACAACAGCAGGTTGTATGGCAGTTTTTGCATCCCCTTGCTAATAAATATTAGATGTTTGGCAGCATTTAGTAGAATGTTTGCTTTCAGTATAATCTATCACCAGTTAGTGAGATTGTGGAAAAAGGGACACACACTCTCCCAAATTCATCAGAATAACTGATGACTGTTAACCAGCCAAATTGGCTTAGATCAGCCGGCATCATCCTGTGTCTCCATTCTTCTCTCTCTCTCTCCATCCTCTCTCTCCATTCACCCATCCAGGAAATACTGAGCCCTACCGTATCCCTGTGAGGGTTTAGGCCTGGCTACCTATCACCCGACAGTGGTAGGATGAGACAGGAGAGAGGCTGAAACAGAAGGATCCTTGGAGCTTGAGAGGTTCCAATGCATTGAGGAGGGAGAGCCATAGAACGGAGGCGATAAGAGCTTCGAGTTGGGATAAGGATTTTTCTGCTTCTCCAGGTACCAGCGGGAAGAAGGAGTGGTCATCCACCTGGTGGATTAGTGGTTTCGAAAAGCCAAAACTTGTGGTGGGGTCAGGGGGATTGGAAACGCCCCCACAACTGCTCACACCAGACAGGCCCAGGGCCGCGAGATGAGTGGAGGCAGCTCCGCGGTGGGGTTCCCTGATCTGTTGGGACCAGCTGCCGGTTTGTTGGCTGGGTGGCTTTGCGCCCCGCCCACCTCGCTCCGGGTCCCGCCGTAGGGGGGCGCTGCGGCCGAGGGGCGGGGGGCGCTGCCTCCTCCGGGACAGCGGGGGGCGCTGCGGGCCGGGCAGCCGGGACGGCCCGGGCCGGCACTGCGAGCAGCGCGGCGGATGGAGAGTCTGGCCGTGGCCGGCGGCACCGCCTCCTTGTCGGGCCGGGCACGGCGGGCCGGGGCCTTTGTGTGAGGCGGCAGCGGCGATGGTGCTCGGGCCCGTGGAGCCGGGTAAGCGCGGCCGGGCCGAGGGCTGTCCTTGGCCGAGGCCCGACCCCTGTCCTGGCCTTTCTCGCTCTCGCTGGGCTCCCTCCTGCCCGCTCCCCTCGGCCTGACCCAACCTCCGCGGCCGCGCGCGCGCCGACCCTGGCCGACCCCACTGCCCATCCCTGGCCTCCGGGCTGCCCTGCGCCCTGCGTGCCTCCGCCCCTCCCGGAGTTCGCCCGTGGAATCGCGGCTCTTTGGGGAGAGACCGAGGTGCTCGGTGCCACCCAGATGGAGTGCCCCAGCCCGATCCAACGCCCTTCCTCTCGGATTCGACCTCCAGAGGGAAGACTGCGGCGCCACGGGATTGTTGGGGTACCTTCTCGGAAGTTCCGAGTCTGTCCCTCTCCTGCCCCCAGTCAGGCTTTCCAGAGCCCCGACCTGCTGACCGTTGATGTGTGGCCACCAGGGCCTGGGAGCTGCTTAGCTGGCACCCAAACAATGCTCAGAAGCTTTCTGGGCCCCGGCAAAAGTTGGGAGTTAGTAGAATGTGGTGAGGTGCAGGGGACTGTGTTGCGCAGGACGAGAAGTGAGACAGAAGAATGTTACTGGTCTCTTCCTTGCGCATTTAAGATTCAGTGGGGGAAAGTGGCATTGAGCAAGCCTTTTAGGAGTCTTACCTATACAATTAGATGTCTTCTTATGGCAACAAGTATATCTCTTAGTCCTGGTCAACATAAGTCCCGGAAAGGGTGGTAAATAGAAATAAGGCATAGTTAAGCAATATTAAGTACCACAGTTGTGTTCTACTTTGCTTTTACTCCTTTGGGTTCTGAAGTATTTTTATTGCATCCACAGCTCGCAGAGAATGTGGTAGAGTAGCATCAGACTGGCTCTGGGCTGTGGAGACAAGAGACTAGGCAGGTAGTACAGGTAGGAAAAGATAGGAACTCAAGAATGAGCAGGAGATTTATTTAGGATCTGAAAGGACACAGCGATGCTAGAAAACTAAAAGGTGGAGGGACCATCCTTATTTTTTTCTCAGCAACAAAAGGAGCTTTGATAATTGTGTTCAAATAAGTATATGATGTGACATTGTAAGGGAAGAGAATGTACCCAATGAGATAGGAGGAAATTAGGGAGTTAACATGAGAAAGATTTGAGCCAGGTGCTCCTGAAATGAGGTATAAGATTGTGTCTGAGAGGATACCTCTGGCTTGGCTCTAAGGCATTAGCTTCTGTCCTACCAGGCCTACAACCTCTCTTACTGACTCTTAAAGACCAAGCTGTCAGGTTTTTTTCAGTGGTTTTGGCTTTCGTCATGACAATTCTTTTTGGGTTTATGCAGGGAGAGAGGTCATTGTTCTGTCATTTTGCTGTCTTTGCTCTCAGCAGAATTGAGCAGCTCTCCATGTCTTTTTACTCTGTTCCCCACGTCGGTCTTTGAAACTCTCAGACTGGTGCTGTTTTCTCCTGGAGAGTGCCTTGCTTGCAGGGATGTGTTTGGCCATCCATCTTTTCCTTTTGCAGTCCACAGATTAACCGTGCTGGTAAGGAGGCAACTTCATAGGAGCTGCTAAGATGGGCATGAGGATCAAACTGCAAAGCACCAACCACCCCAACAACCTGCTGAAGGAGCTCAACAAGTGCCGGCTCTCAGAGACCATGTGCGATGTCACCATTGTGGTGGGGAGTCGCTCCTTCCCAGCCCACAAAGCTGTGCTGGCTTGTGCAGCTGGCTACTTCCAGAACCTTTTCCTGAATACTGGGCTGGATGCTGCCAGGACCTATGTGGTGGACTTTATCACGCCTGCCAACTTTGAGAAGATTCTGAGCTTTGTCTACACGTCGGAGCTCTTCACGGACCTGATCAATGTTGGGGTTATCTACGAGGTAGCTGAGCGTCTGGGTATGGAGGACCTCCTCCGGGCCTGTCATTCCACCTTTCCTGACCTGGAGAGCACGGCCTCGGCCAAGCCCCTGACCAGCACCAGTGAGAGCCACTCTGGCACGCTGAGGTGTAGCTCAGCAGAACCTGCCCATCCCCTTGGAGAACTCCGGGGCAGTGGGGAGCACTTTGGTCCTGATAGAAACTATGTCTTACCTACTGATGCTGGAGGAAACTATAAAGAAGAAGAGAGAAATGCTACCAGTGACACTAACCATAGCCTGCCTCTGCCACAACAGCCACTGCCATCAAAGATGGAAGACCGTGATAATCCTGCTCCTTTCACGTCTGTACCTAATGTGGTGACCCAGCCGGTCCTAGGCACTGTCAGCATGGGCATCCAAACCAGCACAAGCTCCTGCCAGCCATACAAACTTCAGAGCAATGGAGACTTCAGTAAAAACAGCTTCTTCCCCCCTGACAATGCGATAGACATTACCACTGGGACCAACTCCTGTCTGAGCAGCAGCGACCACTCCAAAGATCCAGGCTTTGAACAGATGGATGAGCTCCAACTGGAGGACTTGGGGGATGATGACTTGCAATTTGAAGACCCCACCGAGGACATAGGGACCGCAGAGGAGGTGATTGAATTGAGTGACGACAGTGAGGATGAGCTGACCTTTGGAGAGAATGACAACCGAGAGAATAAGGCCATGCCCTGCCAGGTATGCAAGAAAGTTCTAGAGCCCAACATTCAACTGATTCGACAGCATGCTCGGGACCACGTGGACCTGCTGACAGGCAACTGCAAGGTATGTGAGACCCACTTCCAGGACCGAAACTCCCGGGTGACCCATGTCCTGTCTCACATTGGTATTTTCCTCTTCTCTTGCGACATGTGTGAAACTAAATTCTTTACCCAGTGGCAGCTGACCCTCCACCGACGGGATGGAATATTTGAGAACAACATCATCGTCCACCCCAGTGATCCCCTGCCTGGGAAGCTGGGTTTGTTTTCAGGAGCTGCCTCTGCAGAATTGAAGTGTGCTGCCTGCGGGAAGGCATTGGCCAAAGATTTCCACATGGTCCGGGGCCACATCCTTGACCACCTAAACTTGAAAGGCCAGGCCTGCAGTGTCTGTGATCAGCGCCACCTCAACCTCTGCAGCCTCATGTGGCACATGCTCTCCCATCTCGGCATTTCAGTCTTCTCCTGCTCTGTCTGTGCAAACAGCTTTGTGGACTGGCATCTCCTAGAGAAGCACATGGCCGTGCACCAAAGCCTGGAAGACACCCTCTTCCGCTGCCACTTGTGTAGCCAGAGCTTCAAGTCGGAGGCTGCCTATCGCTACCACGTCAGCCAGCACAAATGCAATAGTGGCCTTGACCCACGGCCTGGCTTTGGGCTACAGCACTCAGCTCTCCAGAAGAGGAAGCTGCCAGCAGAGGAGTTCCTGAGCGAGGAGCTGGCTCTACAGGGCCAACCTGGGAACAGCAAGTATAGCTGCAAAGTCTGTGGCA
The DNA here is from genome assembly GCF_022682495.2 of Desmodus rotundus. Taxonomy (NCBI): domain Eukaryota; kingdom Metazoa; phylum Chordata; class Mammalia; order Chiroptera; family Phyllostomidae; genus Desmodus; species Desmodus rotundus. The sequence goes on from NC_071389.1 coordinate 147,967,173, forward strand.
AAAGGTTTGCCCACACAAGCGAGTTTAACTACCACCGGCGGATCCACACGGGTGAGAAGCCGTACCAGTGTAAAGTGTGCCACAAGTTCTTCCGAGGTCGCTCAACTATCAAGTGCCACCTGAAGACACATTCAGGGGCCCTCATGTATCGCTGCACAGTCTGTGGCCACTACAGCTCCACCCTTAACCTCATGAGCAAGCACGTCGGCGTGCACAAAGGCAGCCTCCCGCCTGACTTCACCATTGAGCAGACCTTCATGTACATTATCCATTCCAAAGAGGCGGAAAAGAACCCGGACAGCTGACTGGGTCCCAGCAGAGCTAAGGAGAGTTCCCAGGTGGCAGCCAGGACATTAATTTTCTAATGGCTGTTGCTCCCACCCCAGCTGAAGTTACAACTTTGCCTTGGTAGGAATTCTGTTCTGTCTTGTGTTTAAAGAAGAAAAAAGAAGAAATAGCACATGTTTTTGAGAAGCAATGGCCTCCTTACCTGTCCTTGCCCACGAAGGGCTGTGTTCTTGGTTCTTCTGAGGCCGGTCTTGGGATCTTGTCAGACAGTTGGTGTCAACTAGATCCCCTTCCCCAGCCTCTCGAGTTTTATGCTGCTAAGAATCCAACCAACAGCCTCACTGAATAGAGGAGGTGGAGAGAGGTTTTCACTTTTCACTGTGGGTGTAACTGCCAGATCTCCCACTGAGACACCCGACTGTGAGAGAGATTTTGGCAATGTGGTTGTTTAGAAAGGACTAGTCAGCAGGGCAGCTCACCCCAAGTTCTAGGCCCAGGCTTCAGCAGGGAAAAGGCGTCAGGGATAGAGGTGCCTACTTGTTCCACGGCTCTAATCTGTCTGCTGGTTGGACAGTAAAACCTTGTGGAAGCTAGATCCAAACTGGGGACTAAGCTTTCTATTTAGACCAGAATGCTTTGGGATGACTCCTTGCCAGCCAGAAGAGGTCCTTCAGTGCCACCAGAAGTGGCAGCCTGGATGGACAGGAAGGGAGGTTTCTCTTCTCAATTCCAAAGAAACATGATTTTCTGGAGTGACGGCCCAGGACGTCAGGCCTTCCCTGTGGGGCAAAGAGGACAGGGGGCCATTTGACATAGTCAGCTATCGGTTATCTGGCTACCTCCATCAACTTTGAGGTTCCTGGTGGAGAGGTGGGGGTGTCTCCGACAGCAGCAGCCTTGCCTTAATTTACACCCTGTCTCCCACCTACATGTGTGTTTGACCTGTAGCGTAGATGAGAAGACCCCGTGAGGTGGCGTGATGGACTGGGAGCCCTTCAGCATTAAAGGGACCGAGTGACTGGTGGTGTGTGGTGGGGTGTGTCTCTGGCCCAGTTGGGTAACCTGTTGTTTACTTTGTGCAGCTGGGCAGGAGCTTTGGCAGCTGACTTTTGACCTGCTGGAATTTATCCTGATCTGTCTTTGCATTGCCACCAGGAGGCTCTATTTGTTGGCCCCTAGTTCAGGCCCTCCCTAGGTGTCTGGGAAACATTTCTGCCCAGCCCAAGCGTTCTTAGTTGACTTTTGAGGGGGTCTTGCCCAAAGAAGGCTTGAGTGAGAGGGCCCTTGGTCTCGCGTACTCACTGGCTCACCTCAGTACCTCATACTACCTCACCGCTCAGGTGCGCTCTGGGAGCCCCTGGCCTGGGCCCGGGCCCTGACACTGCCCCTCGTGCGACTCAGCAGCACCCCGGGCTGTTTCACAAGCAAGTGGTTTTAATGAACTCTGAAAGCCTTTTTGACATTAATATTTATTTATTTTTATTTTTGTATGCATATTACCCAGCATCTCTTTTGGATAAGAGACTTCAGGAAAACGAGTTTCTCTCCAGCAAGGAACCATGTTCCAGGGGACAGTCCTGGCCAGAGATTTGGGAAATAGGCCAGAACTGGGAGAGAACGTATCATGACTTTAAATAAGCAAATTCTCTTCTTTCTCTCCAGATACGATCTTCCAGAATAAAGCCAGAGAACCCTTCAGGCAATGGATGTACGTTCTAGGAAGTGGGGGCTTGTGAAATTGCTAGGCCTTTCATCCTCCTTCCATCCTGTGATGGGGGAGATTGGGGCCTGGACTGAGGGGATCCAGTCACATGAAGGACCTTTTTGCACATTTTTTCATCACTCCTAAACTCAGAAAGCTGTATTAAGATACACAGGCAAACCAAAGCTCTGTCTTTGGTGGGCCCGCTGCCACTCTCCCCAGCCCTAAGCTTATGAAGCCTCTGAGTTGGAGTGCATGGCTCTCCAGTGGGGTGTCTGCTCCATGAAGGGACTTGTACGAGTGGCACCTTCACCATCTAAACCCAACTTGTCACATCTTTCACGGACATACTTGTCAGCAAAGCAGTGCTGAGACTTTTCATCCCTGACTGGCTTCTCTCTTTCCCACACTGACCATTAGAAATTTAAGAAGGAAAATACGTAAAAGATGACCGTTGAGTGTCTGCTAAGCTTTTTAAGCCTGAGTGATCCCTCCCAGGCTGTTGGTAAGGGCTGATTTTTTTTTTGTATTTTTTTAAAAGATTTTTAAAATTCATTTTTAGAGGGGAAGAGAAGGAAAAAGAGGGAGAGAAACATCACTGTTACCTCTTGAGCGCCCCGTACTGGGGACTTGGCCTGCATCCCAGGTGTGTGCCCTGACTGGGAATTGAACTGGCGGCCCTTTGGTTCGCAGCCCACACTCAATCTACTGAGCTACACCAGTCAGGGCAGGACTAATTTTTTTAATGACCAGATTTGAGAGAGGTGGTACTGGAACCTAGCCAGGGTTAAGATGCTGGAGAAACCCTTTCCCTTAACAGAGGGCATCATAGATGCTGGGTAGTCTGTATATTTAACCTGAAACTGTGAAGTATTCCCTTTTTGCCAGTAAACCAAAAAGCAAATCCTTGAAACTTTGCCCTGAAACACTAAACAAAGAAACTGCAACCCCTGAGCCTACTGAGGCCCAGAGGCTGATAGGGTGGTCCAGCTGGTTGCAGTCAGACGTAGAGCAGGGTCAGTGGCTCGGGGGGCTCGTTGACCAGACCCTACTCCTCCGTGTGCCCCTGTGTTCACACCCGAACTTCCTTCTGTTTGGGATCACGTTTGCTGCCTCTGCCTCTGGCTCCCCCGGTTCTGAACTCTTACTTGAAACACTACATTGTGGCAAAGGGCACTCCATGTTACCTAGTGGAAGGTATTGATTTTATTTTGAGTTTTTTATTTTGTCAACGTCTGTTCATTTGATATTGCTGCGCCCTCTGCCCTGGAACCCAGTTTGGCACTGTCTCCTGCTGTACTGTTCCAAGGTCCGGTGTGACCCTTGAATGTCTTTTCTTCTCCCTTTTCCTCCTTTCTCTTGTTCTGCACTCCAGCTGGCTACATAATTGGCAGAGCCCTTTGTTTAAAAGTTACTAAGCATTTCAAGATGGCAGTTGTAGAACATTAAACCAAGCATGAGGCTACTCTCAACCTGTTTCCTAAGGGGAGGCGGTGGCACTCAAGTGGCACACTGGGATAAAGAGCAGAGGCTGCTTGTGCCCAGAGGAGGGGATCCTCTCCCTGCTCCTCTGTGACCCCTGATGGCTCACTGGTGCCACAGCACCCACTGGGAAGCCCTGCTGTACCCTCATATTTGGTCCTAAATTTTAAGACTCCATGGAGTCTATAGTTCAAGGTCAGTTGGGAAGAAAGGAGGTGGGGATGAGGCTCTGGCCCAGGTGACCCCTAACAACCAGAAAATGGGTGACAGTTCGTTTTCACTTCTCTGCTGACCTGTCATCACCCTGTTGTCTCCAGGACAAGCCTTTGGGCTTAAATACCTCCTCCCCAGTTGGGTTTTGCTACTGATGATTTTTCTTCCTCTTCTGGCCTCCTGCTGTGCCCTATTTTCCCAGGCTACACAACTGCGGAAGTGAATTTCAGTCCCTTTATAGATGGACACTGATTTTACTGGCATGGGAGTGGGCTGTGTGGAGAAGTGTGCCCATCTGGAAGTCGCTACACGTCCTTTTTCCCAAACCCTGCACTGACCGAGTCAGGAAGTGGGGCACACAGCGTTCGTTTCAGTGTGGCTGCTCCCGGTAAACTTGACATCAGGATGGAAATGAAGCTGTTTGGGTTTCAGTGTTTCTTTGACACCCTTTCCCCTCCAGTCCGCCCGCCCCTCTGACTCCACTAGCTAAAGTCTCACGAAATGGAGAAGAGCTGTAGCTGTCTGACTCCTTCCATTAAATTAATAAGTACTGACCTCCTAATATTTAAGTGTTTACTATCTATTGCTGTAAAGTTTTGTATATTTTGTAAACTTTTTTTCCCAAATAGTAGATGTCTAAAATCGTTGTACATCTGATTCTTTTATATTCCATTGTTCGGCACAAAGTGTGGTTTTTATTTAGAATAAAAAAAGGAAATTGGAAATGGGACTTCTTTTCCTTTCACCGTGGTCACGCTTGTCCCTGGTCAGGGTCATGCTCGTCCCCAGAGTTCAGAGTGGGCCGTGGCCTGCGTGGTAGCAGTACCAGAGGAGCAGTACTCCGCTCAGCGGGGTTCTTTGGGTAGCAAGCACACTTTCCTTTCCTGTAGCTGGAATTCCCCAGGGTTTACTCGATGTTCTGTTTTTAGTGGGAAATTAAGTAAATGATCCTACCTTTTTTGGGGGAACATATCTGAGGGGGTCTTCTGTTGGTCCTGAGAGCAAAGTGGAACTCTACTAATGTCTAGCTGGCCTTGGGATTTGGCCACAGATTGTCTTGCCCGTGCCCTGAAATTCACTGTGACACGGCACATTGGAGTGGGGATAGGCGGTGGACCCAACAGAGGTGGAGGTTTGGCATCGTCTCCTAAGGTTGATGACAGAGAAGGAGACAAGCCTCTTGAAGTCAAGGTAGGATGTGGTTCATTTAGTCTCAGAGTGCACTGCCTGGGCCTGGACCCCACCCCAGCACAGCCAGTTCCCTGCCCTCCCAAGGCCCTAAGGAAGTGTGCGAACAGAGTCATAACTGGTCGCCAGAATGAAATCGTGAGAAGAGCACAATCTTGGGGAAGTGGACTCTGAGGTAACCTGGGAAGTGGGAGAGAGAAAATTGAGTTTCCTTTAGGGAACTCGGGAGCACGAGTCGGGAGGCGACGCTATGGGCCTCAGATTTTGACTTGGTTTTCACATGGGCATAGGGGAAGAAAGTGTAATGTATTTTCTATATTGGTAAGTCCTGACTGCAACCCCAGCTGGGACTCTCTTGGTTGAAAAGCCTTCAGCTCTGTCACCGAGCAGCTGTTTGTAGCTTAAGACCCTTTGAGGTTGGCCCCGCATATCGGGGGGCTGGGGATAAAGATTCCCCCCCATGCTTCTGACAGTTGGGAGTGTACCCCACTGGAGCGTGTGTTTAATGCAGCTGGTGAACAGTTTCAGCTTTCCGAAAGCAGAGGAGACAGCGCTCCAGGTCAGTGAGTTATTCCAAGTTAAACATTCCAGACACGGAGCACCGAGCAGGACAGAGGCTGTCAGTGGTTCCGTCCACAAGCCCTTTGTCTCCACGGGCAGGGTTATGAGGCCAAGGACTTGACCCTGTTCCTAGGCTTTTACTTTAGTCAGAGTTCTTCATGGTCATGGTCCTAGTTTCCCAAACTGATAAATGAGCCTTTCCAGAAGACCTATTTGTTAACAAGAGGACTTCTTTTCCTATCTCTAGGACAAGTGTTTGTAGAAATAAGTTGCTGGACAGATAAACTGTGAAAAAGCCTAGGCCAGGGAAAACGAAGTGTGAGGGTGAGAACTGATGGAAGAACACCAGAGCTCTGCCCTGTGACAGAGGTGGGAGACGCCCACTTCCCTGTCCCACGCAGGGAACCAAGGCTGAGGGACAGAGCGTCTGTCAGTGCTTGCTGCTGGCTGTCCCACGGTCTGCCCCCAGAACAGGTGTCCCTTGCTATTGTGCTGTGAAGATCTGGAAAGGGAGGGACGGGGTGGATTTCTGATAGCATCTCGCCTAGATCTGAAATGTCCTCCATCCGAAGAAATGTCCTCTGTCCTCGATCCAAAGCAGGGGGCGGATGAGCTATGAGCAGCAGTGACTGGGCGGTTTGTCTGCTCTGGGGGGAGGGGAGCTGGACCAGTGATGGGGAGAGTGTCAGCAAGGAAATGGAGAATTTCCTGGATGGTGGAAGGGGATGGCGAACTGCCGGGACAACCCAGCTGCTGGTGTCTGCCCAGGCCTTGGCTTCACCCCGCCCCTGCCTCCCCGCCCCCTCCATTTATCGCTGCACCGAGGATGCGCTGCGTCCTGCCGAGACCTCCTGGTTCCTTGGCCTCTGGCCTCCTGTCCCCACAGCCCGCCTGCTGTGCTGGCAGATCAACAAGCACACAAACACAAAAGGAAGGTTTTGCGAGGTTCCCGCGGAGCTCACTCTTTCCGGCCAGGGTGATTTCTGCAGTGAGTGCCCTTTCTGCAGAGCATCCCTTTAGCCTTAGCTGTTTCCCCAGTCACAGCTGCAAGAGCAGCTTTTTCAGAGACCCAGAGTTGTGGCTGTCTTTATTACTTTATTTCACCTTTTTCCCCTGTGTGTCTGCCTTAGACACAAGGACTGTGGCAAACAGTACAACACCAAGGACCCGTTCTTTACCTCCCCTGTCCCTCTCCCCACCTCAAGATACAAGATAAATTCAAAACTGACCGTGCGTGAGGCTTTGACCCTTTCTCCTGCTCCCCGCAAATCTCTCACCTACAACAGCTTTCCACTTCACGGAGGGAGGGGACTGAACTCTACCTCAGCTGGCTATAAGAGACTGAGGAGTGGAGATGGGTAGAGTACTCGGTGCCTGGAAGCCCAGGCTGGGATGGTGGTGGGGGCCTGCTGCGGTGGGCTGGGCGCCCTCCTTGGTGATGACGATGGAGTGCTGTGTGGAGGAGGAGGAAGACGAAGCACGCCTGCCCGCCCCGGCCGGGACCTTGGGAAGGTAATGGACCACTGCGCTCAGCAGCCGGCCCCTGAAGCTTGGGCTGAGAAAGTTGTAAAGGATGGGGTTGACGACGCAGTGGAGCATGGAGAAGCAGTCGATGACGTCGTAAAAGAAGTAGAGCAGGTGAGCCAGGTAGCAGTGGAGGGAGATGTGGATCCCGTGCAGTGTGAGAAGCAGCAGGGTCACGTGGTAGGGAAGCCAACAGATGGCAAAGACTGCGATGTAGGCACACACCAGCAGACTGTGGCGCCGGCCCTCAGCCCGGGCTGCCCGCCTAAGCCGGCAGGCCGTCAGCACGTTGAAGCCTGTGATGAGAACAAAAGGCAGCAGGAAGCCCAGGATGGTGGTGGACAGAGACACCACCAGGGCCCATGTGCTAAAGGTCTCGAAAGGTGCCATGAAAAGGCACATGGGCTCGGAGCTCTCCACAAGCTGGATGTGGGCCACCTCGGGCAGCGGAATGATGGCCGAGAGCACCCAGACGCCTGCACACACCGCCCGCCGCACTCGGTGCTGGTGGCGCTGCCAGGAGGGAGAGGCATTGGTAAGGGTGATGTAGCGGTCAATGCTGAGGCACACCAGGAAGAAGATGCTGCTGTACATGTTGGCGAAGTAGAAGTAGTGGGTGAAGCGGCAGGAGAAGCTGCCCCAGAGCCAGGTGTAGTCCAGCATGACCTCCAGCATCCACACGGGCAGAGACAGGACGATGCCCAGGTCCGCTATGGCCATGTTGAAGACGTAGAGGCTCAGCAACCCGGCCCGGCCGGAGTAGCGCCAGTTGACGCAGATCACCAGGAGGTTCTCCACCAGCCCGACCACAAAGATGGCCAGGTAGAGGACAAAGAGGGCCACTCGCTTGGTGTTTTCGCTGAGCTCAGTGTGGCACTCAGAAAAAGTGTGGTTGAAGAAGTAAAGCAGCTCAGTCCAGTTGTGGATCTCCCCAATGTCATAGTCAGGCTCTGCAGTGACCCCCTTGGAGGAGCCGGACCCCATGCTGGCCGTGACTGACATTAGGACCAGCAGATGCCTGGCAGGGGAGAAGAGAGGGTTGGAAGAGAAAGGAAACTTGGGTGACAGCTTTGTGTCCCCCAGGTAGCAGGTCACTGGGACCAGGAGGCTTTGGGGAAAAATTCTAGGTACGAAGAGGCAAGAAAGGGAAGATACACATTCAAACTGTGAGCAAATAGTACATAACTCACTTGTCAGGTTTGACCCAAGAGCAGAGACACTTTGTTAAGGGGCCTCAGGGGTGGGAGAGACCGGAAGTGTTTGTGCCCAGTCGGACTTCCCAGCCTGGCCAGTCCCACCCTTCTCCAGCCTCAGGTGGGCTGGCTCAAATCCGCACTTCTCTCCTGGCGCTTCACACCTTGGCCCTTTCACACCCACCTTTCTCAGGAGGCTCTGCTCTGTTTTGCAGTTTGGGCTGTGAGTGTGGGACACACACACAAATGTGTGCAACACACGCACACCCCTCTAATTCATCCCTGGGAACATCTGAGGATCATGTAGGAAAAGCAATTGCCTTCAAGCCCCATTCTTTCTTCCCTGAGAGGGAGTAACACTTACCTGAGTTTCCCTAGGGAGCACCTCCAGTCCAGAGGGACAGGGGGTCTGGGCTGTTGGGGAGCTGTGAAGAGGCTGGAGGAACTGTAGCCTTGAGGCTGGCTTTGCCTTGGGCTTCAGGGCCGCCCTTCTCATCCGGGAAGCAGATCACTGGCTGAGGCTCTGTGGGAGAGGATTGGGATTTTTCTTGCCTTCCCCCAATCCAGTTAGAGGGAAAGCAGCAAAAGACCAGTGTACCAGGGTCAGGGAGGAGCCAGGCTGCAAGTGTTAAAATCCAGGCTCCTCCCTCACTACATGTGGGAATTTACCTCTTACAGCCTGGGTTCTCTCTCCTGCAAAGTGGGACAGTAGGATCTACTATTAGGGGTGTTGTGTGAGAATTAAATGAGCCCTCCCGGTGAAGTCTTAATGCTTTACATATGTTTGTGTTTCCTACTTTCTAAATCAGCTTGGAGTCCCACTCTTCCATGTCTGCCTTCATCTCTACTAAAGCAGAACTGGAGAAAGGTGGGAGGGATAAAAACTTTGGAAAATCAGTCCGACTCTTAATCGCTTAGGCCCTTCCCCCTGCCAATTCTCCCAGGCTTCATTTGGAGATCTGAGTTGAGAATCTGGAGAGAGAGGAAAGACTGGATACGGGGTGGGGGAGGGACAGCATTGAGCTTCAGGGAGACTGCTAGATGGAGAGGGGAACAACATTCTTTCCCCCAGGGCTCCACACTTCTTGTGAAGTGTGTGCATGGGATAGCGGGAGGGGGAGGGGGAGAGAGACTGAAAGTCACTCAGCTTCTCCCCCACTCCAGCCCATAGGGTAACCCCTGGTGTGGGTTGCATTGTTGGAGAACATCTTGTGTCAGCAGAGCTTCCTGCTTCTCAGGGCGCTTTTACCTCAGTTCATCATTTGGTCCTTGAGGTGCCCCTGGGGGGAGAAAGGTTGGGCTTCCTTATCCTCTGTGAGGCCCATAGAGGTTGCCTGTCTCACAAGCCACACTGCGCAGATGGCAGAGCCACCTGGAGCTGGGGCCGTGTGGTGTAGGATGTAGAGCTGGGACGTGTTGGCTGGAGGGGATTAGGTACAGGTACATTTCATCGAGGTGAAATTGTCACAACAGTGTCGATCATTTTGAAGTGCACAACTCAGTGGCATCTAGGACACTCACATTGTTGCACAGCCACCATCTCTATCTGGTTCCAAATGCTTTCATCCCCCCAAAGAAAGCCCCGTACCCATTAAGCACTCACTCCCCGTTCCCCTAGTCCCTGGCGGTACCATCCTGCTTTCTGTCTCTGTGGGTTTGCCCATCAGGGATATTAATATAAATGGGATCGTACAATGGGTGGCCTTTTTGTCTGGTTTTGTCACTCAGCGTAATACCCGGGAGGCTCACCCGCATCATAGCGCGTTGAGTTACCGTGTTTTGCGTGTTCGTGTTGTGTTGCGTTCCTGTCTGCGACTGGCTCCCAGGCCACTGTGTGGATAGGGCACGTTTTGTTTATCCGTTCAGGGAGGGGGTGTTTTTACGTTTGCTAATTAATTTTGTGTTACTTTTATTGAACATCAGATTTGCCGTTCTAACTGCTTTAAGTGTACAGTTCAGCAGCATTAAGTGCATTCACACTGTTGTGCAGCCGTCACCACCAGCCATCCCGTGGGAAGGGGTATTTTTAATCTTGCAGTTTTCTTAAAGCCTCCTTTAGAAAAGCTGTTTCTCTGCTCTCAAAACTTTTGACACTAAATGTGTAGGGTTTCCCCCGATACCCACCAATTTAACAGCTCTCCAGACACCAACTGCGTATCTGATAATTTAATTCAATTCTGACACCAACCACCTGAAGTTAGTGTCAGACCCCACAGGTTGAAGGACTCAGTCCCACAAGATTGTCCTCACTTTAGGTGCTACTTGCAAGCAATTGGTCCTCAGGGTACACACACTTCTGTCCAACATGGCTACAAAGTCAGGGGTTCTCGCAGAATCCCCCTCAGTTTCAATCATTTGCTGGAATGGCTCACATAGCTCAGGGAGACATCCACTTACATTTAGTGGTTTATTGTGAAGGACACAGCTGCACAGCCAAAGAGGTAGATACCCAGGGTGAGGTTGGGAAGGGTCGTGAAGCTCCTGTCCCTGCGGAGCTGGGGTGCACCCCACCCCTGGCATGTGGATGTGTTTGCCAACCCAGAAGATCTCTGAACCTCATCACATAGGCATGACTGATTATTAATTAATCTCCAGCCCACTCTCTCCCTGTAGGGTGGGGAATGGGGCTGAAAGTTCCAAGCTTCTAATCAAGGTTTGCTCTTTTTGGTGGCCAGCCTCTATCCCAGCGCCATCCAGGAGCCCGTCAAATCCACCTCATTAGAGGAAGAGATGCTCCCATTGCCCAGGAACGGGGGCGGAGTCCATGAAATCTGTCAGGATGAGCTCTGACGATACAAAATGTGGTTTACTATGATTTTCCAGACAGTTCTATTCTCTCTCCCTCTCTTTGGGATCTCAGTTGCTAGCTTATGGATATCTTTTTTTCATTGAGAAGCCTTATGAGATTTTTTTGTTTCCTTCTCCATGCCTTTGACCCACACAGATGGAGACTCCACTAGACCAAGCCCCCCTAGTTCTGGACTCTATTCCCTCCACACAGACCCATGGCCCTTTCCATCTCTCTCAAGACTGCATTTTAGTGGCTCATGTCTCCCGTGTCTCTGAATCTTCCACCCCAGGACCTGTTCTCTCCCATATGGCAACGTCACCCCCCACAGTCCCACCTCCACCTGCTCCCCAGCCCCCACCCCTCACGTCACCCAGTGTGTGTGCAGCCAGGGGCTCAGCGGGAAATCATCCCCAGGAAGCAGTAAGTGATAGCTCTGCAGTTTTCATGTGAGTGTTTATCTTTGGAGGGAGGAGGTAGGCAGCTGGAAAGAGAGAGATTGGAAGGAAGGGAAAGAGGGAGGGGCAGGAGCTCAGGCAAAAGGATGGGGGCAAACAGCTTTGCAAGCAACAGGAGATGCAGCAGTGAAACAATTACTGGAAATTTACTCTTTCTTCTTCCTCCTCCCATCCTCCCCCTTTTGTTTTTCAACAAATGTAGACAAGACATTGTAATCAACAATCAGAAAGGAAGGAAGGTACCAGGGAGGAGTTATTGGAAGTCACAGATAAAGACAAGCAGCTTCCCAGGGTCGGTTAGGGGCCAAGGGTTTGTGCCTGGACCCTCAAAGAAGGGGCAGAACAGGCTGTCCCAGGAATCCCACCCTGCCGCCCTCCACACACATTTTGTGGCCTTTGTAGGCCAAAGTAGGGTCCAGGACCCTACTTTGTGTGGCAAGGGCAGGTGGACTGGGAACAGGTCAGGGCTGAGGCGTTTGGCAGCAGTTGCACTCCTATCCCCAGCCTGCGCTTCTAGACGGTCACTGAGTGCAGAAGCCAAGTCCAACCACAGAGGTTGCTTTGCCCTCTGACCGTGGCTTCCCCCCTCCAGAGAAGCAGCCTTGTCTGCCCAGCAGCACAGATAAAGGGCTCCCCAAAGAAGGATGTGGCCCAGTGACCCCGTCCTTGGCTTGGCTCAGCAGTTTCCTGCTCACTTGTGTCACCCAAATGCAGTGGAGGTAACACTAGTTTGGGGACTGGACTTGGCTCTGGCACCTTTGTTCCACCACTTATTAGCTGTGTGACTTCAGTCAAGTTACTTTACCTTTCTGAGTCTCAGCCTCTTTATATTGAAAGTGAGGATAATGATGTATGGGATACATCAAATAAAACATCAACATAGTAAGTGGCATTCAATCTGGCCCTTTTCTACTTCTTGAGGATGAGGAAGAAGAGACCCTTCTTGTGGAATTGCTCTTCAGATTCCACTCCCGAGACCCACCACCACCAACCTTTTTCTCTAAAATGAATCAACACTAGCTTCCTCTTTTATTTAGTTGTCTGTCATTGTGTTGCTTATGTAGAAGATGAACAATATTCCCAAATGCCACTATGAATTACCACAGAAGAGATGTAATGACAGCTAACATTTATTGAATGCTCACCATCTGCCAGGCACAATGCTTTTCGTGTATCGCCTCATTTAATCCTCATAACAGCTTACTGGGGCGGGTGCTGGAGTAGGCAAGGGACTGAAGCACAGAGAGGTTAGACAACTTGCCTGAGTCACACTGCTAGGAGTTCAGTAAACCCCTATTACAGTGATAATTGACCTGGATTCGTGGCACATAATGGCTTTAGGTGGTCTGTGAACTCCTGAAAAGTATACAAGGTCTGTCCAGAAAGTATCCAGCCACATACTATGAAAACTAGAGACATTTATTGAAGAAGATACAAGATACAAGAAACACTGTACATAGGACAATGATGCCTCAGTCCCTTCCAATGTAGGCACCTTGGGACTTCACACAGTTCTCCCAGTCGCCATCAGCTGCCCCATCGGATTTTCCTGGATCTCATCAATGGTCTGAAATCTCTTCTCTTTCAAAGGTGATTTTAATTTTGGAAAAAGCCAGAAGTCACAGGGCACCACATCTGGGCTGTAAGGAGGGCTGAGTCACCTAGGTGATTTCATATTTTGCCAAAAAACTCTGCACAAGATGCATGTAGAGTAGGCACCTTGTTGTGACGAAGCTGCCAATCACGAGTTGCCCATAGTTTTGGCCTTCTGAATCATCTGAATAGCTTCCGCAGGGAATATTGAAGCTTAATGCAAAATGTGATGCAGATTCATTGCTCTACTTGCTCATTTTGAATGCAATGGCCACACAGTACCCATGCTCACTCAATAGCGTCTACCACCCCCACTGACTAGTACAGTGATGTTGTCATTGTTCACACATGCGCATTCCAGTCCACTCTCCTTGGCTGCCAGGCATCGATGTCGCACAAACTGTTCTTGTTATATTAACAATGGTGGGACTTGTTCTGAACAGACCTCATATACAAAATCCCAAGTCATTTTTATGGGGCTTAGAACTTCCCTTAGATTTTCAAAGGAGTCCATGGTGTACAAAAGGTTAAAAATGACTGCCCTAGAAGAGCTTCTCATAGACAGGAGCTAGGATTAAAAAAAAAAAAAAAAAAAAAAAAGAAGAAGAAGGGGAGCAAGGCATATACTTCTGCCTCAGCCCTGGGAATCTGGGAAATTTCTTTTTTAAAAAACTATATTTTATTGATTATATTACAGTTGTTCCATTTCCCTCCCTTTATTCCCCTCCCCCCTGCACCCCCCCCACATTCCTCCTCCCCCTTGGTTCATGTCCACAGTTGTAAATATAAGTTCTTTGGCTTCTACATCTCCTATACTATTCTTAATCTCCCCCTGACTTTTCTACCTACCATTTATGCTACTTATTCTCTGTACCTTTACCCCCTCTCTCCCCCACCCACTCCCCCACTGATAACCCTCCATGTGATCTCCATTTCTGTTATTCTGTTCCTGTTCTAGTTGTTTGTTTAATTTGTTTTTTTTTTTTTTTTAGGTTGGGTTGTTAATAGCTGTGAGTTTGTTGTCATTTTACTGTTCATATTTTTTATTCTCTTTTTTGTAGATAAGCTCCTTTAACATTTCATATAATAACAGCTACATGATGATGAATTCCTTTAACTTGACCTTCTCTGGGAAGCACTTTATCTGCCCTTCCATTCTAAATGATAGCTTTGCTGGATAGAGGAATCTTGGATGTAGGTCCTTGCCTTTCATGACTTCAAATACTTCTTTCCAGCCCCTTCTTGCCTGCAAGGTTTCTTTTGAGAAATCAGCTGACAGTCTGATTAGGGAACTCCTTTGTAGGTAAGTTTCCCCTTTTATCTTGCTGCTTTTAAGATTCTCTCCTTATCTTTAATCTTGGCTAATGTAATTATGATGTGCCTTGGTGTGTGCTTCCTTGGGTCCAACTTCTTTGGGACTCTCTAAGCTTCCTGGACTTCCTGAAAGTCTATTTCCTTTGCCAGATTAGGGAAGTTCTCCTTCATTATTTGTTCAAATAAGTTTTCATTTTTTTGTTCTTCCTCTTCTCCTTCTGGCACCCCTATGATTTGGATGTTGGAATATTTAAAGTTGTCCTGGAGGTTCCTAAGCCTCTCATCATTTTTTGAATTCTTATTTCTGCATTCTGTTCTGGTTAAATGTTCCTTTCTTCCTTCTGCTCCAAACCATTGATTAGAGTCCGGGTTTCCTTCCCTTCACTGTTGGTGCCCTGTACACATTCCTTTATTCCACTTTTCATAGCCTTCATATTTTTCCTCTTTTTGTTTTTTTAAAAATATATTTATTGATTATGCTATTACAGTTGTTCCATTTCCCCGCCCCCCACTCCACTCCATCCTGCCCACCCCCTCCCTCCCACATTCCCCCCCTATAGTTCATGTCCATGGGTCATACTTATAAGTTCTTTGGCTTCTACATTTCCTATACTATTCTTACCCTCCCCCTGTCTATTTTCCACCCATCATCTATGCTACTTATTCTCTGTACCTTCCCCCTCTCCCCCTCCCACTCCCCTATTGACAACCCTCCATGTGATCTCCATCTCTATGGTTCTGTTCCTGTTCTAGTTGTTTGCCTAGTTTACTCTTGTTTTTGTTTTAGGTGTGGTTGTTAATAACTGTGAGTTTGCTGTCATTTTTACTGTTCATATTTTTTATCTTCTTTTTCTTAGATAAGTCCCTTTAACATTTCATATAATAAGGGCTTGGTGATGAACTTCTTTAACTTGACCTTATCTGAGAAGCACTTTATCTTCCCTTCCATTCTAAATGATAGCTTTGCTGGATACTGTAATCTTGGATGTAGGTCCTTGCGTTTAATCTTGGGTAATGTAATGATGATGTGCCTTGGTGTGTTCCTCCTTGGGTCCAGCTTCTTTGGGACTCTCTGAGCTTCCTGGACTTCCTGGAAGTCTATTTCCTTGCCAGACTGGGGAAGTTCTCCTTCATTATTTGTTCAAATAAGTTTTCAATTTTTTGTTCTTCCTCTTCTCCTTCTGGCACCCCTATAATTCGGATGTTGGAACGTCTCAAGACGTCTTGGAGGTTCCTAAGCCTCTCCTCATTTTTCCGAATTCTTGTTTCTTCATTCTTTTCTGGTTAGATGTTTCTTTCTTCCTTCTGGTCCACACCGTTGATTTGAGTCCCAGTTTCCTTCGCATCACTGTTGGTTCCCTGTACATTTTCCTTTGTTTCTCTTAGCATAGGCTTCATTTTTTCATTTGGCTTTCGAACAGATTCAACCAATTCTGTGAGCATCTTGATAACCAGTGTTTTGAACTGTGCACCCGATAGGTTGGCTATCTCTTCCTCGCTTAGTTGTATTTTTTCTGGAGCTTTGAAGTGTTCTGTCATTTGGGCCATTTTTTTTTTCTTTTTTTTTTCTTGGCATGTCTGTTACTTTAAGGGGCAGAGCCTTAGGTGTTCCCCGGGGCGGGTAATGCTGGTCGCTGCGCTGTGACGCTGTACGTGGGGGAGGGGCAGAGAGGGAGCAATGGCGCCCGCTTCATTCTCCACCGGACTTCACCACTCCCTCTGCTACCCACAATCAAACCAGGCCCCTCTGGTGCTGGTTCCCTAGTGGGTGGAGTTGTGCACACTCCAGGCCCCTGTGGGTCTCTCCAACGACCTCTCCTGTGAGGCTGGGAGTCTCTCCCGTTGCCGCCCCAACCCCCACGGGCATTTTCAATCAGAGGTTTGAGACTTTATTTCCCCGAGCTGGAGCCCTGGGTTGTGTGGTCTGCCCTGAATGTGGGGCCGCAGGGTCTGCTAGTGGTCGGACTGCCTGGACTGCCTGCCCTGTTCGTCCCACACTCCGCCAGTCTCGGTCCCACCATGGCCACTCGAGTCCTCTCCACCCCAGTGCCCGTCTCCGCCCCTCCCACCAGTCTGGATGAATGTTTATTTTTTATTTCCTTGGTGTCGGACTTCCTTGCGGTCCGATATTCTGTCAGTTCTGGTTGTGCGAGGAGGCGCAGTGTGTCTACCTATGCCGCCATCTTGGTTCTCCATTTTCCCTCTATTTTGTGAGCATCCTGATTACCAGTGTTTTGAACTTTGCATCTGATATGTTGGCTATCTCTTCGTTGCTTAGTTGTATTTTTTCTGGAGCGTTGATCTGTTCTTTCATTTGGGAAACTTTTTTTTGTCTCAGCGCGCCTGTTAAGTAGTAAGGGACGGATCCTCAGGTGTTCACCAGGGCGGGACAACCCACATAGCTGTTTTGTGACGTTGTATGTGGAGGAGGGGTCCAAGAAGGAACAGTGCCACTTGCTCTGCTCTCTACTGGTTTTCAGTCACTTCTCCTGCTACCCACAATCGAATTGGGTCCTTCTGGTGCTGATTCCCAGGTGGGTGGGTTTGTGTATGTCCTAGGACCTGGTGGGTCTCTCTGATGAACTCTCCTGTGAGGCTGGGAGTTTCTCCCACTGACTCAACCCTCACAGATTTTTTCAGTCAGGTTTTGAGGCTTTATTTCCCCAGGCATTGGAACCCTGGGTTGTTCGGTCTGTCTCACTCCCCAGCTGTTCCTCCCAGTTTACCTGCATGTGAATGTGGGACCACCCTGTCCTCCAGCCACTGCCTTGCCCACCCAGGTCCTCCAGCTGCTGCTTTGCTGTAAGTCTTCTCCACCTGGCTGCCTGTCTCCGCCCCTCCTACCGGTCGGGATGAATGTTTCTTCCTTGTCTCCTTGGTTGTCAGACTTCTATACGGTTCGATTTTCTGTCAGTTCTGGTTGTTTTTTGTTTTTAATTTTGTTGTTGTCCTTCTTTTGGTTGTGCGAGGAGGCACAGTGTGTCTCCCTATGCCTCCATCTTGGCTGAAAGTCCTCTGGGAAATTTCTTGAGTGAGGGGGAAAGTCCTCTTCACGGAGGCTGAGAGAAGCATGGGATGATGTGGGAAGAGGTTTGAGAAAATGATGGTAAATTGCCTTTGCTTGCCAGTCCTCATCCTTCCACAGGACAAAGGACAACTGTTTCCTCTCTATGATTTCCCAAGAGTGTGTGTGGGCATGTGTTTGTGTGTGTAGGGGATGTGCAACATCAGTCTAAGGATGAGGATAGAGACTAGAAGGGCAGTAGGTACCATTCTCCCAGGAAAACTGACGGCCTCCCAGTGTGCCTCAGCTCTTCCCCGCTCCTTCGGTTTCCTATTCCTACTGTTCCTCCCTCAGATTCCCCACCTTCAAATCCCCGGAGCCCACCCCACAGTCTCTGCAGATGTGTTGACAGTCCCTTGCTGATTCCAGACTTACTCAGTTTCTACTAACTTTTGTTGAGCACCTAATGTGTGCTGGACAGAAATTCCCCTAGAATTCTCCAGTGCTTCCTAAGGCCCTGACTTCCTAAGGTTTTACCATTTTGATGACAAAATATGGTTTCTTAGACTCCCTGGGAGTTGGAGTTGGAGTCATCTTGAATCTCCTCCCTCACTATAAACAGGAGGGAAATGGAGGTTTGGGGAATCTCATATTGTCAGACAATGTAAGAAATGCAGGAGAAAGGGCAGAATGAAGCAGGATATTGCAGTGTCATCTACCTCCACATTCATGTATCTCTGTATGATGCTAGGCGCTGCCAGGGGCTGGAAATGTAAACATGACGAAACTCAGTCCCTTCCCTGCAGAGGCTTCGGGTCAGTGTTCTACTAGTGTTCAGTGCCCATGGGCAAAGTCCATGTGGCTTCATTAAAACAAAACCATGTTTCAGGCTTAACCTGCAGCATCTGGATTTCTTTCATTTCCCTTCTCCCAAAACAGTGATCATTGAGCCATTTTGTAGTGCTGGGGGGAAAGTATCCAAGAGGTTTGGGCCCTCCTCCAGGAGTCCTCTCCAGAAGATCAGGGAGCTGTGGACAGGTTAGGTCTCTGATCTGAGACCGTACTTTCAGAAGGACACAAACCACTGATGCTTGACTGCCTGGCTCCACCAGGGCTATGACCGCAGGGCCTGGCCACAGTGGAAGGAGAACTGCACTGGCAAAGAGGTCCAATGTAAGCCAGCCTCAAAGTCCCTCTGAACCTCCACCAGCCTCATTGCGCTCCTGGGCCTCTTCTCCTGAGAAGGGGGTCTGGTCATTTCTGGGGATGTGAGCAGGGCCCAGGCTCGATTGGGTCAATGCCACAGCGGTGCCACAAGGAAGCTGTCCCACGCCCAGCTTCGTTGTTCCACTTGCCAGTTTTAGGAAATGGTTTCCTCAGGCTCACTCTGAAGCTCCTCAGGGACAGCTGCTCTGGACTCCAGTCTCTAGTCCTTTCTTTAGTCTCCTGAGGGGGCAGCCCCCTCCGCCTCTTCTCGTCACCCTTATACAACCTGAAATGAGGCACTAGCAGTTATTGGGGTTTACAGCCCCCCTCCCCCCGATAGTGAAGTTAAGGACTCGTCCTTGATTTCTTTTCAAGTCGGTCATTTCTGCCTTTGGAGTCTGTGTCTGTGTCTGGATTCTGCCTGTGAGGCTGGCAGGGGGATCTCAGCCCAGCATGGGCAGAGGGCCACATGGTTGACACCAGGGCGGGGGGACAGGACATCTTCACAGAGTGAGAGGGTGACAACTATTAGGGCCACTTTTTTAAAGTCCTTCCTTTCAGCCCTCCCAGGCGCCAGGAGAAGCTTCACTGAGTGAACCCACCCCATTCTCTTCTCCCTTCCTTACCTTTGAGCTCAGACACTGCCGCTTTCTCCTGAACACCTCTCTGCCACTGAGAGTCCCTGCATCAGGAGGGGTCTTGAAAGTCAAGTTTCGCAGATGCCGCTTAAAGGAAAAAGTGGTTCTGAAAAAGAGGGAAAAGGGGGAGCAGCATCTGGGAGTGACAGTTCTGACAAGAAGTCTCAGGGTCCCAAAGGTGGTGGCAATGAAGTAAAAGTCAGGCACACTGTGTGCAAGAAACACAGAAAAATCATGGAAACCTTGGAAAAGAGTGAAATTCAATGAAGTGGTCACACAATGTAGTGAAGATAAAGCCAGGCAAGGGGGCGACTTGGGTTGGATGACCAGAGGGTCTACGGTGGGACCATTTGAAGAAGCAGCCTTTGCCTTGCCTGTAGGTGGGCTGGACAGGCCTGTGTTCACAGACACTCTGGTTAAGACAAAATTCGGATATCTTATCATTATGGTTGAAGGGAAAAAATAAAATTGTATAGAATACAAAAAAAAAAAGGAGGGGTATTTATACTCTTTTCCTTCTAATTCTGGAAACTGACAAAGCTTATTTTCCTCAGTGAGTTCTGTGCTGAGCCATACAAGGGGACCTCAGGCTCAGAGGCTATGCCAGCGGCCAACGTGACACAGCAGTTGGAACAGAGCTGGGTCTTGAACCCAAGTGTGTCTTGATTCATAGTGTGTCCTCTTTGTGAGAATCTTCAGTAGGTCAGGGGACAAGGGTTCCAGACTAGAGCAGGCAAAAGATAGGAAGACAGTTCCGTACCATGATGCCATGACCATAGGGGGCTCCTCTGTGTGTGTGTGTGTGTGTGTGTGTGTGTGTGTGTGTGTGTGTGTGAGATAGGGTTGGTGGAGTGGGAGGACCAGGAGAAGGTAGTTGAGAAAAGTATACACAGATCGAGGGGCAGTCTGAGAAATGTGATGTCCTCCATTAGTAATGGTGCGAGTGTGCCAAAGATCATAGGAGTTGGGGCCAGAATCAATAATACCGAGCGTGGTAAACAGGAACAATCTGAGGACTCCGTGCCAGGAGCTTGGGGTTTGGTGTGCTAACTCATATCCTGTGTGTCCTTAGGTCCTCCTGACTGAACACGGGCCATCTTTGGATTTCACTCTTACCTGCCTGCCTGTCCTCTGCAAAGCCATGTGGCTGTACCTGGTGGCTCTCGTGTGCCTGTACTACCTTCTATGCTGGTACCGGGAGAGACAGGTGGTGAGCCACCTCCGAGACAAGTATGTCTTCATCACGGGCTGTGACTCAGGCTTTGGGAACCTACTGGCCAGGCAGCTGGACCTGCGAGGCTTGAGGGTACTGGCCGCGTGTCTGACAGAGAAGGGGGCTGAGCAGCTGAGGGGCCAGACATCGGACAGGCTGGCAACAGTGATCCTGGATGTCACCAAGACAGAGAGCATTGCTGTGGCCACCCAGTGGGTGAAGGAGCATGTGGGGGACAGAGGTACCTCACAGATTTCTCAACTCTGTTTCTTCTCTCTCAGTGAAGGGAAGACCCCTTGTCTGCTACTTGGGAAAGATTCCCAATGTCTTTCCTGGGACTTGAAGTCATACTAGCTTCCTTCACCTCACCCAGCTTATCAGCCAAGTCTTTTCTCTTTCCACTGCCCCCCACACCTCCTGGCCTTGGAGCTCTGCAGTTTTGGGGAGAGTTTGAACTGATGAGAATTTGTCCTGGCAGAATCCCAGGACAAATTCTGTGCTGTCCCCTCCTCCCTCAGCAGGGGTTCTGGATTTCCAGATGCTGAGTGCCTTGGAGAAATCAAGGTCCACTTTCTGGAGGAGGGGTGGAGAAGAGGGTACTAGCCTGAGGCTTAAATGGGTGGCTGGGGGACAGCACTGGGACCAGGCCCCTGTTCTCAGCACATCAGTATCTTCATGCTGGTGACTCATAATCATCCGACCAGCGAGTTGGTATCACCCATTTTCAGATGACGACACTGAACGCTCAGGACTCACCTAAGGAAGGTCAGGAAGTCAGTGTGGGGTCACTCTCTCTCTCTTCCCTAAACTACAACTGTGCCCGTCCAAATATGGGGAAGAAAAGAATGTCATTTTCCTGTATCTAAGTATGAATGTACATGGTCAATGTGGAAAATACAGAAAAGTACAGGGATTAATTAAACCTCACCCCAAGTCTCTACCTAAAGATGAGTGCCACTAACGTTGTGATATACATGGTATTATATTTTGCACATAGTTGTCAAATCCTTTGCATTAAAGGAAGATGAACAATTTTATAGCCTAGTGAACATTTCTTTAAAAACTTAATTTTTAATGACTGAGACATTTCTGTCCTTCTGAATAACATGATTTACTAAAGCAGTATCTTATGGTATAATATGAAATTATTTTCTACATTTGTCATATTCAACATAAAAAATATCTTGGGAAACGTATTTTTATTCAAGTCTCTATCTATAACCATGCACGTTAACTGGGTTCTTCGAAGGGAAAAGTGTGCTGGGAGAATACAGTTCCTACAAGGGCAGGGCCTGTGTGAGCAGACCAGGGACTGCACTCTGAGTCAGTTCTTCCAGAGTCCCCACTGCCAGCCAGCCCTTGTCCTGTGTCCTCCTGATCTCTGCTCCTGCTACCCTGCCGTCTGTGGCTGGTAAATCTTGACATCTCTGGGACTGTGCCTTTGGATCTTGCAGAGAGATTTCCATGAAGCTGGGGGGACTGCAGGCCAGGGGCCTGGGGGAAGAGGGCCCCCTGCACAGGTGAGAGGGGAGGGTGGTGTTGACTGGGGCTTGGGGTGAGGTCTGTGCCTGCAGGTGGGAAGGGCAGCCTGGGTCTCCCTGAGAGCCTGCCCTTACACAGCTCTATGTCAATGCAGGGCATGTCCAGGCCAGCGGCCTGTGATCAGTCACACACCTGTTCTCCATGGTTCTCCACACCTGAGGGTTCTGATCTGTTTTACCCAATCAAATTGTCCCCAGATATTACCCATATTTTATACTTTTGTCTTTTATATAATGTAGTTTTCTTTCCCTTTCACTCCATTTTTCATTCTCTCTGTCTGTATCTCTCTTTCCCTCATCAATAGTCATTGAACACTAAGGAAACTGTCTAGAAATCTGAAAATGTGGGTGAATAATTTTCCTGTCTGCAAGGACAGCACCGCTGTGTGAAAGCCAAGCATGACTCTGCGATCCACACTGCAGACTCGCTAGATTTCATCCACATCAGTGCTGCCTCCCCAATCTCCTCTATGAGGCAGGGGCTGGGCAGGAGGACTAAATCAGAAAGAAGCCATACTCTCTGTCACCAACAGCTTACAGGGTCAGCATTGCCCCAAGCCCTGCTGGTGGCACGTAGTTATCTGTTCTACCCACTCCGCATGCCACCTCCTCACACGGTCCTCACTGGGTTAACAGGTGAACTGGACCACAGCTGTGTCCTCACTGCACGGCCTCAGCAGTTGCTCTCTCCCCTCTGTGTGCCCAGGACTCTGGGGCCTGGTGAATAATGCTGGCATCTCTGTGCCCACGGCACCCAACGAGTGGCTGACCAAACAGGACTTCATGAAGATTCTCGATGTGAACCTGTTGGGGGTGATCGAGGTAACCCTGAGTCTGCTGCCCCTGGTGAGGAAGGCGAGGGGCCGCGTGGTCAACGTCTCCAGCATCTTGGGTCGTGTATCCTTGTATGGCGGGGGCTACTGCATCTCCAAGTACGGTGTCGAGGCCTTCTCAGACTCCCTCAGGTACCAGGCTGGGACTGAGGCCCCCTCCGTCCTCCTGCTTCTGTGCTTCAGGGGAGCCTTTTCCAAGGGGTTGTTGATTTCATGCAGCCTCAGAGTCTCTTCCTTCCAGATCCTTCTCTCTTGCTTTGTGCCAGGCATTCATTGGGAAGCACCTATTTATCTTCTGGGGGTTTGGATGGGCTCCAGGACATTAAAGTTTGATTCAGGCTGTCCCTGCCCACAGTCAGAAAGCATCTGGGGCAGAATTGGAACCGGTATTATTCAGCTGTGCAGCTCGTTCATGTACATAATTGCTGTGATACTTGGGTGCCAGGAACCCTACTGGCAGTGAAGCCTCAGGGAAGCACTTTATTCAGGGAGCTTCACAGCAGCAGGAGAGACCGCACTGGCTGCAGGGCTGAGGACGCTGTGAGGTTGGGGAGCTGAGCCCACAGGCACGCAGACGGCCTGGAGGTTGACCTGGGTCAGGGAGAAGAGGGAGGGAATTTAGGAGTACTGGAACGATGAAATGGGCACAGCCCAGGTTTTGAATGCATGTGACGGAAATACAAGGAGATAGATTTAAGTGACGCCTTTCAGCAGAATTGGTAGGATTTAGAGTTAGAAGCAAATGTATGTAAAACTTGGAAAAATACTCAAACTCTGTTGAGGGGCACTACCATCATCACACTTTTCCCCCTCCTGTGCTGCACTTCACAGCTCCCCGGGCTTTTGAGCTCAGTCTACTGCAACCCTATATTGATGCTTTATTTGTTTTTTCCTGGCGGGGTGTGTGTGTGTGTGTGTGTATAAGACCTCTGAAGTCCTTGCCCCTCTGTCTGTGTGCCTTGCAGGAGGGAGCTCTCCCACTTTGCAGTGAAAGTGGCAATCATCGAGCCGGGTTACTTCAAGACCGTTTTGGCGAGTACTGATCTGGTTTCTAGGAGCTTCCAGGAGGCATGGGATCGGACCAGCCCAGAGGTGAAGGAGATCTATGGGGAGAAGTTCCTGGCAGCCTGTGAGTGAGCTGTGTGGGTCATGGGGATAGAAGCAAACCACTTTCTGGAAGCCTGGTTTATAATTAGTACTACCTACAGTCTCAGGTTCAACCTTAGTGCTCTGACTCACCCACAAACAGGGGACCTTTGGTTCCATCTCCGTAGTCCCACGTGGTCCAACTGGTAACCCAGGGAAGGGATCCAGGCTTGTCAGAGCTGGCACCAGTGTCTTATGTGCACTTCTCGTTGTGTTGAGGAGATAACTAAAGCCAGAGAAAAGACACCTGTGTAAATAGTGTGCCTGGGATAGGAATGAGGCACTCTCTGAGTAATTTGCATGGATTCACCGTGTAGAGGACCAGGAATTCTAGAAACTCATTCTATAAGTTGATTTTAATGTGGGAGTGATTGGCGGTGAGAATACATCTGGATTTTTTCTCATGCTGGACAGGTATGAAATCATTTGAATTGTTGGACAAAATATGCACGAAGGATCTGTCCTTGGTGACGGACTGCATGGAACATGCCCTGATCGCCTGCCATCCCCGCACCCGATACTCATGTGGCTGGGACTCCAAGCTCATCTACCTTCCCATGAGCTACATGCCCACTTTCCTGGTGGATGCCATAATCCAATGGAGCAGACCAAGGCCCATTAAGGCCCTGTGACCCATGACTGTGGTGCATAGTAAGGCAGAATTGGGTACCATGTGAGGGAAGGGATGCATCCGTGGAGAGAAGTATGGTGCATTTTGCTCACATTCTCAGTAATGTTATTTAAGTAAAATTAAATAGTTAAAGAATATGCATTTCTTTAAGGCCAGGGAAGTTTTCTGAGCAGAGCAGGGACTAATATTGCAGGACCTTGTTCTCTTTCCAGTATCCCCAAGGTCAACCTCTGCCTGTCCCCACCTCCCTTACCATCCCCAACTCACCGTTCACCCTGCACCTGCTGACCCTTGTTGTGTCTTTTCCCTCTGTCTCTTCCAGAGAGGTTTTCTGAAAGCTGAGTGCACTGGGAACCTAGCAGGATGTGGCAAGGATGGCCTTTGGGAGGGTGAAAGGGGACATCAATACTTCCTGGAGCCAAGGGTCCAGTCTCCACTAAGCTGTGGCACCTGGCCTCTGCACCTTTCCCCAAAGCCTGCACCATTCCCTCCAGGGTGAAATTTGGGATTTCCCAACAGAGAAGATGAACTTGGCTTCCTGAGCAGATAGTGCCTCAGAATTAATGCAAGTTGTTTCAAAGCTGGTCTCTTGGTGTTCAGTGCAGTCTTGTCTCTGCTCATCCTATCCTGGGATATCAAGTGTGTCTCTCCGACCAGGGTGTGGAAAGTAATTCTTCATGGCTTTCTTTCCCTCGTTTCTTTTTCCCTGTTTCCTTTCTCTTCTCTAGTTTTCCCTTTATTTCTGTCTCTTACTCATTTTTCTCTAGCTATCTCTACCTGCTGAATACTACTCTATTATCTCAAGCTCTGTCCATTCACTTAACAAAGATGGGTTTATTGCTTATTGCATGCCAGGCACTGAGGAGCAGAAAAACGAGAAGGACCATCCCTGCCATCCAGTGGCTAAACACGTTTGCAAGCCCTGACACCCTGCAACCACAGCATTCCTATTTCTTCTCCTGCACGCTTTCCCATATCCCATGTATCACACTGTTGTTGACTCAATAAAATAAACTTAATCATAACATAAATTGGAACCACACATCTGTCCTCACTATAGGGTCATAGCACAATGTTGCTCTCTTACCCCCACTGTACCAGGCCTGGTGAATAACGCTGGCATCTCCATGCCCATGGCACCCTATGATTGGCTCATGAAACAGGACTTCACTAAGATACTCAGTGTGAACCTGTTGGGGGTGATCGAAGTGACCCCGAGTCTGCTGCCCTGGTGAAGAAGACGAGTGGCTGCGTGGTCAACGTCTCCAGCATCTTGGTTTGTGTGTCCTTGTATGGTGGGGGCTACTGCATCTCCAAGTACAGTGTCAAGGCCTTCTCAGACTCCCTCAGGTATCGGGGCTGGGGCAGAGGCCCCCCACCTCAGTCTTCCTGCTTCTGTGCTTCTGGTGGGGACTTTTCCAGGAAGTTCATTTCACACAGCCTCAGAGATTCTTCCTTCCAGATTCCTCCCTCTTGTTTTGTGCCAGGCATTCATTAGGAAGCACCTTTTTATCTTTTGGGAGACAGCATGGGTCTCAGGTCTATAAAATTTGATTTAACCCCTTCATGCTCTGGAGGAGGGCCCACAGTAGCAAAGTGACTGAGGCAGAATTGGAATCCAGACAACTTGGTTGCTGAGCCCAGGTCCTTAACCTTATGTTATTTAGTTTCTGGGAGCCCCTGAGCTCAGGGTAGAGTATTTGACTCAATTCTACATATATTTCTGGGTACTTCTGTGAGTGCACAATTAATGTCTGAGGATAACAAGGTTTGTTACTTGAGATACAAACTCTTGACTGCTGTGAAAGGGACAAGAGATACAGAAATGGTATGGCCATCTCTTGTGATGTTGTGGCCATGTTAGCCATGGTGGCCATGGTAGCCAGTGGAATAAGGGGAGTGTTTGCAGAGAGGTCTGAGCTGAGGATTGAAGAACCGAACTTGTACTTCCAGCCAAGATGGAGGCATAAGTGGATACACTTTGCCTCCTCGCACAACCAAAAGAAGGACAACAACAAATTTAAAAACAAAAAATGACCAGAACTGCCAGAAAATCAAACTGTATGAAGGTTCGACAACCAGGAGTTAAAGAAGAAATATTCATCCAGACTGGTGCACCAAGACAAAAAAATATGGCCCAAATGAAAGAACAGATCAAAGCTCCAAAATAGAACTAATCAATGAAGAGATAGCCAACCTATCAGATGCAGAGTTCAGAACACTGGTAATCACGATGCTCACAGACATGGTTGAGTGTTGTCAAAAAATAGAGGGAGAAGTGAAGGGTATGAAAAGTGAAATAAAGGAAAATGTACAGGGAACCAACAGTGACGGGAAGGAAACCAGGACTCAAATCAATGATTTGGAGCAGAAGGAAGATAAAAACATTCAAGAATGAAGAAACAAGAGTTCAAAAAAAATGAGAAGAGGCTTAGGAACCTCCAGGACATCTTTAAATGTTCCAACATCCTAACATAGGGGTGACAGAAGGAGAAGAGGAACAGAAGAAATTGAAAACTTATTTGAAAAAATAATGAAGGAGAACTTCCCTAATCTGGCAAAGGAAATAGACTTCCAGGAAGTCCAGGAAGCTCAGAGAGTCCCAAAGAAGTTGGACCCAAGGAAGTACACATCAAGGCACATCGTAATTACATTAGCCAAGATTAAAGATAAGGAGAGAATCTTAAAAGCAGGAAGAGAAAAGGAGACACTTACCTACAAAGGAGTTCCCATTAGACTGTCAGCTGATTTCTCAAAAGAAACCTTGTAGGCAAGAAGGGGCTGGAAAGAAGTATTCAAAGTTATGAGCCCTGGCTTGTATGGCTCAGTGGATTGGGCACTGGCCTGTGAACCAAAGGGTTGCTGGTTCAATTCCCAGTCAGGGCACATGCCTGGGTTGCAAACCAGGTCAGATCCCCAGTAGGGGACACATGAGAGGCAATCACACATTGATGTTTCTCTCCCTCCCTTCCCCTCTCTCTAAAATAAATAAGTAAAATCTTTTTTTAAAAAAGTCATGAAAGTCAAGGACCTATAGGAAAGGCAAGGACATACATCCAAGATTACTCTATCCAGCAAAGCTGTCATTTAGAATGGAAAAGCAGATAAAGTGCTTCCCAGATAAGGTCAAGTTCAAGGAGTTCATCATCACAAAGCCCTTATTAAAGAAATGTTAAAAGGACTTATCTAAGAAAGAGAAGAAGATCAAAAATACAAGCAGTAAAATAACAAACTCACAACTATGAACAACTGAACCTAAAACAAACTAAGTAAACAACTAGAACAGGAACAGAATCACAGAAATAGAGATCACATGGATGGTTATCAACAGGGAGGAGGAATGGGGGAAAAGGTACAGGGAATAAGAAGCACAAATTGGTAGGTACAAAATAGACAGGGGGAGGTCTGAATATTATGGGAAATGGAGAAGTCAAAGAACTTATATGTATGACCCATGGACGTGAACTAAGGCGGGGGGCAGGGGTGGTGGTGGGTGATGCTGGTGAGAAGAGGGGGTGCAGAGTGGAGGGGAATAAATGGGGAGAAAAAAACAGGACAACTGTAATAGCATAATCAATAAAATATATTAAAAATAAATAAATTTTTAAAAAGAAGAACTGAACTTGGCAACCTGGCAAAGTAGGGTGGGAAGGCTTCCTGGATGTGGGAAGTAAGGGTGAGGAATGATTGAGTGCCTATGCTGTGGGGTCCTCCAGGGATAAACAACTTGGCCTGGCCTGGCAAGAAGGGTGCTGGGAAGGTGGACATGGTGGGCTCATGAAGGGAGGTGGGCCCTGGACAGGCTGCGAACTTTCATGCTGTTGGAGGCAGCACAACATCATGGAAAAGATGGAATCAGGGGAGCTATTTATCAAATCAGCCTCTAGAGAACCCTCTGGCTAGAGGGGAGGGGATGGCTCTGAGTGGGGGGAAGCTGAGACACAGGCAGATAGATGCTCCTTACAGGACAGGTTGTCAAGGAGTTGACTGGAGCAGTAGAGGGCAGGGAGGTGACTGAGGAGTATGGAGGAGGTAAAAAGGGAAAACTGGAGACTGCTGGAATGTAAGGAGTGCTA
The DNA here is from genome assembly GCF_022682495.2 of Desmodus rotundus. NCBI lineage: Eukaryota > Metazoa > Chordata > Mammalia > Chiroptera > Phyllostomidae > Desmodus > Desmodus rotundus. The sequence goes on from NC_071389.1 coordinate 147,995,765, forward strand.
GAAGGGAATAAAATAGTATTTAATTGGTGCTTTGCAACAGAATAGGTAGGATTTAGAGCTAATAAGTTTGTATATGTAAAATATATAGATACCTACTTTACAGAGACTATTTCACCTTCAGAATTTTTCTCCCCCTGGCTGTTGCACTTCTCAACTTCCCAAGCTTTCAAACTTATTTTACCCCAGTCTTCTTTGGGATTGTACTGTTTTTGTTTGTCTCCCAAGACCTCTGAAGTCCTTGCCTCCCTGCCTGTGTGCCCTACAGGAGGGAGCTCTCCCACTTTGTGGTGAAGGTAGCTATCATCAAGCCCAATTGCTTTGACACCCACATGAGCAGTCCTGAGATGTTTTCTTAGGGCTTTAAGGAGGCATGGGATTGGGCCAGTCCAGAGATCAAGGAGATCTATGGGGAGAAGTTTCTAGTTCAGTGAGTGAGCTGTGGACCATGGGGAGAGAAGCAAGCCATCTTCTGGAAATGTAGGTTCATCATTAGGGCCTCCTACAGTCACAGGTTCATCCTTCTGGCTGACTCACCTACACAGTGGGGGCATGTGGCTTCATACCCATGATTCCATGTGGTCAACTAGTAAACTAATGAGAGAGTTTAGGTTGTTAGACCAGAGGACCACTATGTCATGTAAAACCTTTATTATGTTGAAGAGGAAACTGAGGCCAGTGAGGGAGTTCTTTAAAACTTTCTCTCCAAATTAGAGCCATGAGATGGAAAAGAGGGATGGGGAAGTATGTAAGGATCTTTTCTCATTTTGAACAGAGAAATAAAATCAATCAAAATAAAAATCTTTTGAAAAAATGAAAGTTGAATTTATCCATGGTGATGAACTGCATGGAGCACACCCAGTACTTACCTGGCTGAGAGGCCAAGCTCACCTACCTCCCTATGAACTATGTGTCCACCTTCCTGGTGGGTGCTGTGGTCAACTGGAGACCTCCAAGGCCTACCAAGGCCCTGTGAAGCCAAGACTGGGTGCATGGAGGGTCTAGTTGGGGTGCTGTGTAAAGGTTGATGCTTTATGGGGAGGAAAATAAGATGGGAGGAGTGAGCTCCCCAGTCTCTAGAGTCATGTTGTTTACTCTCCTTCTCACCTCTGCCCCAGGTTGTCCCAGGACTCTGAGGCTATCAGGAGGGAAGAACCCAGCTTTGAGGCTGAGGAACAGGGACCCAGTAGCACACAATATGTGCCCCATTGCCTGAGCAGCTTCTCAAGACTCTGAGCCACATGGGCCTGAATCCACACTTTTGGGAAAGTGAGCACTGGGAGGGGGCTCAGCCCCACCTTCTCTGCCTGTTTACCTCCTCAGAGTGTGCCTTGGCCCTGGCCAGTCTCCACCTCCCACAAGATGGAAATCGCCTAGAGGAGGTGAAGGCCCCTCTCCACTGAAGATACCCGTGGATAGAGGTGGAGGTGTGGAGGACAACCACCAGGCTGACTCAGGTGCCAACTCAGCAGGGAGGCCCATCATCTGAGAGTGGGTGGCATTCCCAGCCCTAGGAGAAGAACCTTCTACATGGTCCCGCAGCACTCCAAGCCTCCAGTCCACAGCCTGTATTTTGTAACGAACTATAGAAATGATCCCTGAAAGTATAGTCTTCACAGCCTGTATTTTGTGATGTTAGGAGTTTGAGCCCAGGGGAGCACTGCCTGAGCCAGTAGTCAACTGGCCAGAGAGGCCCATAAGATGATGAGCCAGGCCCAGGCCTGTGCTGGGGCAGTCCCAAGTCATCCTTTTCATGATCCAGAGGCAGTCCCTGGGTCTCATTTGTCTTCTCAAGGACTAAGTTACTCCTGGGCCTGCTCAGCCCTCAAGTGAAATTATATGACATCTCCCAGCCAAGACTTCCCTGTTCACTCAGCCAGGAGGCAGAGTGGGGAAATGCCTCCTAGATCCAGTGTAAGAGGTGTTGTGGCTTGGAGTGGCTATGAAGTAGGTGAGGTTTGCTTCTATCACTTCCCATACAGGCTTCGGGTTTGTTCCCCAAAGGTGGGTATACAATCTGACCTCCTACCATCCTTGGGATAGAGTAGCCACGCTCTCTGTCCTTTTCCAAGGAGACACCTGCTTTGACTGATTCTGGAACTGACCAACCTTGGTAGAAAGTGGAGCACAGAGACGCATCTTTGTCCCTTCACTCTAGGGAACTTTGTGTCAGACCCTCCAGACACGGAAGGTATGGGCAGTTGGTCCTGTGTCCCTGGGGATGAGCTGGTCACCAGGCTCATCCTGAGGAGTGGTGACCCTAGAGGTTTATCCAAGAACCACTGTAGACTCTAGCATCACCCTGCGCCCGCATCTTACGCAATCCTGGGTGTGGTCCCTCATGACTCACACCTCTGTCTCGCATCCTTACTTCCTTAGGTTGACCAGTTTCCCTCCTATCCTTCTGTGAGTTCTTTGCCCCATGGCCTGGAATCCCTCCCTTCCAAGTCCCGACCTGGAGAACTTTCCAAGCAGCTGTCCAGCCCCAGTCTTCAGAACCTCCCATATGTCATTTCCTCTCAGAGCCAAGGACTCAGCCCTGGGCCCTTTCTGCAGCTGCCCGGGGAGCTCACGACCCATCCTCATGTCCTCATCTCATTGATACTCACATCAGGACTCTCTCTTCTCCTGCCTTCTCTCCCTATGCCCAAAGTGTCCCCCCTCCTATTACTCTTGACACCTGTGGATCTACCTGCCATCAGCCCCATACCTTAGAATCACTTTGACTCCTGGCCTCCCTTCTCTCTGCACATCCAACTAACCACTGTGCCAGTTGACTTCATAATCCCTTCCTCCTGCCATCACCACCCCCACCACCAGGCTCCTCAGATCACCAGATCACCTCGTGTGTGTCTGATCCTGGGGGTAGGGAAAAATGCCCAGAAAATGCCCATTGGGGGCCCTGCCCCAGGATTGCTGATGTGTCCTCAGTCCTTGACTTCCTCCATTTGCCTGGTCCCTGGGGGAGGCTGGGAGCCTGGCCTGCCTGGAGTGCAAAGGGCTCCTCATCAGTGATCTGAATATCTTCTCCCATGGACCCAGGCCCTGAGGCCCTCAGTCTTTCTGCTTTGTGGGAGTAGGGGCCTCCCATCACCAGCCTCCTTTATAGGAGGGCCCTGCTGCCTCTGGCCTCAGGACAATGAAGACATAGCTTCCCAGAGAGAAACTCTTTTTCATCATCTGTTATAATGGACACTCACCTAAGGGCAGAGAATTCCAGAGAGCTAATAACCTGGAACTCATTTCTCTTGGGGTTTGGAAGGCACAAAACCAATTTTGTTTGTTTTACATTAATGAATTTATTTTAGTTTTTTCGTCTAAAAATAAAAATTAATTTTATTTTCATGCCTGCACTCTTGACAAATGATTTCGATCCCTGGACCATGGGTTGGGGATCCCCAGGGGGGCTTTCTAAGCTGAGTTCTTTCTCATTTACCCTGCTCAGACCACCCAGGTGAGCCACCTCTCAGCACCAACATCACCACTGGGGTCTGTCCCATCCCTGGCACCTTCACCCATAAGGGCTGGGGCAAGAGAAGGGCAGCTACCAGGGCTGTCTGAGGTGGCAAGGCTTCAGGTTAGACTTGAATTTCTTGCATCTGGGCTAATTGGTGTGTGATGCATCCATCCACCTATAAAAATTATAGAGTGGCTCACTCAGGGCCCTGTGTGTGCTGCCAGCAGCGGAAGGGAGGAGAACTCTTCTTCTCAGCAGCCTCCAGCACCCTGCCAGCTGGGGGTCAGAGGATCAGCCTCTCCCCCTGTCTCCTGAGCTCCATCCTTCCCTGGCCTATGGCGGCTCTCACGGATCTCTCTTTTATGTACCGCTGGTTCAAGAACTGCAATCTTGTCCGAAACCTCTCAGACAAGTATGTCTTCATCACAGGCTGTGACTCGGGCTTCGGGCACCTACTGGCCAAGCAGCTGGTTGATAGAGGCATGCGGGTGCTGGCTGCTTGTTTCACCCAGGAGGGGGCCCAGAAGCTACAGCAAGATACCTCCTACCGGCTGCAGACCACCCTACTGGATGTCACCAAGAGTGAGAGCATCCAGATGGCAGCCCAGTGGGTGAGGGACCAAGTGGGCGAGCAAGGTGGGGTGAATTGCATTCTTTAGCTTTCTCAGCTTATCCTTCTTTTTCTGTCTTTCTCCTACAGGCATCGGACAGTTATCAGGGACCCTGTTGTTCAGATGGGGTGGGAGAAGTGATGTGGAGACAGGGGCTGAGGCTCTGGCCCAGTGGGACGGGAAGCCACTGCATGGTTTGGTCTGTCCACAGGAAGGGCTGATTTCCCAAGGAAGTTTTCTCTCTCAGATACTCAGAGGGAAGGTGGGAGGTTGCCAGAGGAGGTAGGGGAGAGAAGCTGTGTTCTGTATGTCCAAAGCTCTAAAGATGGAGTTGCTTCTCTGAGACTTTGGCGGTCCTGGCCAACAGCTCTTGTCAGGACCAAGCTGGGTGACGGCAAAACAGGCGCATGAGGTTGGACTCCCTGAGTGGAGGCATTTGCTCTCCTTGACTGCATCAGGCTAGAAGGCTGAGGACAGAGAGATCTGTCCTTTCCTCGCAGCATGGTGGTTATTAGGCTGAACTCAGAGTAAGTGCTGACATCAGAATAGATGCTCCTATTGGGAAAGGAGGCTGTGGGCTGGGGCTGGACCAGGACTGAGTAAGGACCTGCCTGGGAAGCTTCCTGCATGAAGGGCATGGACACAGGAACAGGAAGAACAGGGTGGCTCTGTTGTAGAAGTGGCAGCCTAGGGGAAGTCCTAACTCCTAATGGAACTAGTCTAGGGTCCATGCCCACAGGTGGGGACCGGAGAGCCCTGGAGGGACCAGGCTTTATTTTTTTCCTTAGCACTAACCACTATCCCCTATTCAATATCATTTATTTATTTATTTAATAAACAAATATTCATTAACATTTATTTAAATATTAAATTTAATATAATAAATTAAAATATTTATTATTTGTTGTCTATAAATTTATAGATAATAAATTTATTATCTATAAACTTATAGAAAATAAATCATTTATTGTCTTAATGATTTGACAATCATTATTTTTTTGTCATTTAATGTCTATTTTCCCTGCTACAATAAAGCTGAGGGTAGGGAGGGGCAGGGCTTTTTGTCTCTTTTATTTACTACATATCCTTAGTATTTAGAACAGTATCTGGCATCTAGCAAGGTGCCAAATATTTGTTGGGTGAACTAAGTCATGAATAATTCAGCAAGAGTGAGTCTCTTTTTTCAACAGGCTGCCTTGCCCAGCGCCCTAGATTCAGCCCTGAGCCACTCGTGTTAATGATTTACTGGGTATATTAGTTTCTTATTGCTGCTGTGATAAATGAACACAAACTTAGTGGCTTAAAACAACACAGATTTATTATCTTGTAGTTCTGGAGGTCAGAAGTCCAAAATAGGTCTCACTGGGCTGAAATCCAGGTGTGGGCAGAGCTGTGTTCCTTTGTGGAGGCTCTAGGGGATAGTCCACTTCCTTGCCTTTCCCATCTTATAGAGGCCACCTGCATTCCTTGGCTCATGACCCTCTTCTATTTCCAAGGCCAGTGAGGTCAGGTCAAGTCCTTTTCACACTGCAATCTCTCTGCCTCCCTCTTCCACTTAGAAGGACACTTCTGATTATACTGGGCTCACCTGGCTAATCCAGGATAATCTCCCCATTTTAAGGACAGTCAATTAGCAATTTGAATTTCATCTGCTACCTTAATTCCTCTTTCCCATGTAATCCACTGTATTCACAGGTTCCAGGGATTAGTATGGGCCCATCTTCGGGGTCGTTTTTCTGCCTACTCCATTAAGCAACATCCTTGGTCTAAAAAGCATTGGGAAATGGGGGGAGGGGGTACTGGCACGGCTCTGACAGGTCTCTAGCTGCTCTTTGCAGGGGAAAAAAAAAAAATTAAGATTGTCCTGATTTCCCAGCAAGCAAAGTTGTTTACCCAGAATGATCAGAGGTAGTGGTGAGTGTGTGTTTTTAACCCACAGGCAGAGATCACTTGGGTTTTATAGTCTTTGGGTCTCAGAAGCCTCATTCCCTCCTCCGTAAGACCAGAGAGTCCCCTCTGCCTGAGAAGGTTCTGAGTTCTGCCAGCCAGTCGGTCTCCTGGGGTCTCTCTACTTGGAGGAAAAAGGAAGATAGGGTGGGGCATGGCTTTTGTGGGGGCCAGGGCCCCAGGGGAAAGGGTGGCCCCTGTGTGGTGGTTACTTTCAGCCCTGCCCTCAGGAAAGAGTGGAACGTGTGCCCAGAGGAGTACTTGAGGCTGCAGAGGCAGGGTAGGGGTGAGGGGTCATGGGGGAGGGGAAGGGAAGGAGCCAGGGCAGTGGGGCTCATGGAATCCCTGAATGAAAGACCTGGAAGGCCTTCTTGGGGATCATTTAGAGGCTTTTCCAACATGTTTTGTTTTGTTTTGTTTTTTTAAGCATCGAACGCCCTCCTCCAGGTAGACTTTAACTTGTAAAACAAATGAGAATTGAGCTTCTCCTGCATTCCCCGCCTCTGGACAGGTTCTGAGGTGCAGCCTGGGAAGCTCAGAATTGCAAATCACAGGCTGGAAACAACTGTTCTAGTCCAGTCAACCTAGAATCTGAGGCCCAGAGAGAGAGACTTGTCCAAGGCTGGAGGTAGAACCAGGACTAGAACTTGAGCTCTTCAAGCCTGGTCCCCTGCAGAATTGAATGGCAATACTTAGCATTTTTTTTCTCCATTTATACCAACTGAATTTAATGATCTCAGACAGCCCTTTTCACACTTTCCATAATTATTTAAATGTTTCATATATTTATTTATAAATGCTATTTATTTCTTCTCTGGTTTGTGAGCTCCTTAAGTGATAAGACCCTGTCTTGTTCACTTCGTGTCTCTAGCACTTTCCTCTGTAACTGACAGAACACTGGGTTCATGAATGGATAAATGAATGTGTGAATGGATGAATGAATGAAGTAATTTTGGTAATGTGTGTAATAAATAAAATTGGTCTCTTATACTTAGGGGAATACAGATGGGGGAGCATAATGGGAGAAAGAATTCAAACATTTATTTGTTGGTATGAAAATGATATCTCTTTTCTCTTTTCCCAGAGCTAGCAGCTTAGATGTCATTAGCTAAAGTCTGGGTTGTTAGCTGGTACAGGGCCCAGGTAGCTGGTAGATTATGTGAATCAGAAAATGGGCCCCTTTAGGGAAAACTAATTAGTAAAAGGCACATCTTCCTTCAGGCTGTAATAGCTCCCTGCCTAGGCGCCGGCCCGGAGTCTTATGCTTTGCGTACCTGCTCAACCATCCTCAATAGCCCTGAGCAGTGGGTAGGAGACATTGGTGATTTCTGTGTGGTTCTCTCTCTCCGTCTCCCCACAGGTCTCTGGGCCCTGGTGAACAATGCTGGTGTGGCCGTGCCCAGTGGTCCCAATGAATGGCTCACTATAGAGGACTTTGTGAAGGTGATCAATGTGAACCTAGTGGGACTGATCGAAGTGACCCTCCACATGCTACCCATGGTCAAGAAAGCCCGGGGCCGGATCGTCAACATGTCCAGCTCTGGTGGTCGTGTGGCTGTCATTGGTGGTGGCTACTGTGTCTCCAAGTTTGGTGTCGAGGCCTTCTCTGACAGTATCAGGTGACAGAGCCTTGGTGCCAAGCCACTCTGGGTGGGAGTCTGGGGTGTCACCTCAGGAAGAGAGGGCTGGGGGCAGGGAGAATGACAGCAGTGGGCAGGGGAGTTCAGAAGAGAAGAAACTGAAACAGTAGAAGGAAGCAGGCTGGCCCTCAGGGGGCCTTCCCCAAGGACCAAGGGAAGAAAGGACTAGAGAACAGGCGGGGTGGTGCTAGGAGACTATCTTCCTGCTTTCCCTTGAGCTGTCCCAGAATAAGTGAACCCCTATGTGGGCCTGTGGGAGTAGGGGGTACTATCTCCCAAACACACAGAGAGGCCTGGGGATAGACATGCTTGTGGGAGACCCTCCAAGGAGGATGCACACCTTGTACTGACCTCTCATCCCCTTTGCCATGTGAGTGCTGGGTATGGGGCTGAGTGGGAGGGACCCGGTGGGAGGTAAGTCTAGATTCTTTGTTAACTTCCTCCCTCTGGGTTTGCCTAATGTCAATTGCCCAGACACCAGGCTTGGGAAAGGGCTGAGGCCCTACAACAGGGTTTACTTGCATGAAAGCCAAGGCTGGTCTGGTGCAAGGGGTAGGGAGAATGCCTCCAGTTTCCTGAGGAGATCGGCATCTATACAGGTGTCAGAAGTGACTCTCCCCTGACGACCTTTTGTCATCTTGGAGTCCCAAACTGAATCCAACTCTTCTTTCCCAGGCGTGAGCTCCACTACTTTGGGGTTAAAGTCAGCATCATTGAGCCCGGGAACTACCGGACGTCCATTCTGGGCAAGGACAGCATAGAGTTGCGCATGCAGAGGCTGTGGGAGCAGCTGCCTCAGGAGACCCGGGATAGCTATGGAGAGGAGTACTTCCGCATCTGTGAGTTTCCTTCACAGGGAGAGGGTTCTCTGAGACGAACAGGGAGATCTTGGGGGTCACTGACATACTTTCATTTTACAGAAGATGGGGTGGAGGCTCAGAGGGGTTAAAGGGCCCACACAGCTACCGACAGAGCTGAGATTTGAGAACAGAGACCAAGTGGACAACTTCTGGCAGTGTCAGAACTAGAGCTGCCAGGGAGATGGGGGCACTAGGAGAGATGCTATCCAGGGACAGTGCCCTCTTCTGGCACCTACTCCCCGCCCCATGTCATTATGCTGGGGAATCAGGTGACAATGCACTGACATAAGTACAGAGAAGTTATTAAGAGCACAGCTGCCTGAGCCAGACTGCCTGGGTTTGAATCCTGGCTCTGCCACTTACCAGCTAGGAGACTTTGGGCACATTACCTAGTCGTGCCTCAGTTTTCTCATCCACAAAATGGAGCTAATGATAGTGTCTACCTCACAGGGCTGCTATGAGGATTAGTATCTGAGATATTTTGCACACACTAAGTGCTTGTTAAATTAATAAAGAGGAAAAGGAGCACAGGAGTATTTTAAAGGAAAAGTCTCTAGGCAACACTCTTCCTCTCCGAGCTAAGGGTCTTCTGTGAACCTCAGATGTTTAGGGTAAACAGCTGTTTACTATGCTGCCCCCAAAACTTTGTGCAGTTCTTTCAGTTTGATGGATGAATGGAACCCTGGCCATTGGGGCTCAAGAGGAGGGGGTGGCTTGTGGGTGCAGTGGAGGAGGAATTGGCCGAAACACCTGTTAAAGCACCTCATGGTGGGAGAGAAAAGGCCACTCTGAGGACCAGAGGTGCTCTCATTCACTCAGATCACCTAATCTCAAAGCTGAGGTTTGATTTCGGGAGAGGATGATCCAGAAAACTTCCTCGTTCTCTCCATTTCTCTGGCTCCCAGCAACTCAGAACCATCTCTGTAGCTGCCTTTGGGAGTGGGCAGCCTCTGACCTGTCACTATAAATTGGTTCTGGCACCATCAGCTGCACCTCCTTGGCAAGCAGCTCACTTCTCCAGGTGCTTCTCTGTGACCTGCCTTCTGGTCAGGAAGGTAGGGCTGGCCCTTCGTGTGTTCAGGAGGCTTCTGGGCCAGAGTGAAGCAGCCATGCAGGCTCTCAGCCCCTTCCTGCTTCCTTTGGACCTCAGTGGTCTAGTTACTCATTTCCCTAACCCAGATTTTTTCCCTCTCTTTATTTGGCTTCTGTGAACATCCCTAAAGACAGTTTACTGCTGTGGGTAAGTTCTTAGACTCCGGAACTGGGCTGCCCAAGTGCAAATTTCAGCTCTCCTGTTGGCCTTGGGCAAGTTACTCAGTTTTCCCATCTGAAATGAGTTATGAGAATGAAATGAATTAGTGTATATAAAATGCTTAGAAGATTACCTGGTCCCTGGTAAGAACAATTTGATTTAAAAGTGGTTTTTATCCTCTCTCAGACTGAGTCTGGCCTCCTTCTCTCTGTTACACTGGTATCTGGAAGCTGTAAGTTCTCGCATTGCAAAGAGAGACTCTCTCGTAGTAATGATCCAAAATCCAAAGGGATGAATTTTTGAAACACACCCAGAAACCCTGGATGGGTTATATATGATCACTCGATCAAATCCATGGCAGGTATCTAACTGCCCAGCAGGTTTGTTTCAGTGGCAAACTCTCCTGAACATCATACATCAACAGAGTAAAAAGTCAAGATGCCAAAACCATGACAACCATTTATTCACTTAATACACGTTTTATTGGGAGCCTACCACCTGCCAGGCCCCACATGGGGCTGGCGAGTGAGAGTGGATCAAGCAGCAGGGCTCACAGCTCGCTGCCTGCAGCTTGAGGCTTAGTAGGGCAGACAGATCTTAATAAACACACACATTTAATGGCAAATGTGGATAAGTGCCACGGAGAGAAACACAGGGCTGTGGAAGAAGAATGGAACTGGGAGTTGGATCCCAGTTTAGATTATAGCGTAGAGGAGGGCTTCTCTGAGTTGATTTTGGGGAAGAACAAATAAGGCGCTGCTGAAGAGTGGAAAGAAGGTATAGATAGGCAGGGCATTTTTTGCAGGAAGGCCCTGAGGCAGAAACATCTTTAAAGGAACTTTAAGAATGCCACAGGGTGGGGAGCAGTGTGAGGGGGCTGAGGGGAACAGGAGAACTTAGAGCACCAAAGCCCACTGAGGATGGGCAGGAGGTGATCCGATTTGTAATTAGGAAGGACTGCTCTGGTTGCTACAGTGTCCCAGGCTAGACTTCACACTGGCTTGGACTAGAGAGGAAGTGGAGAAAATGGAAAAAAGTTGATAGTTGATAGATGCCAGGTGTATATTTGGTCGGCTAGTACTGGAAGGGAGAAGAAGCCATCATGGATGAGTGCTAGGTTTATAGTTCAAAGAACCTGGTGGACAGAAGTATCATTCATTCATTGATTTAGGGGAAAATATTCAGAGAAGTATTCCTTGACGAAAGTAATCTTTTAGTTCTGGACATACTAGAATTCTGTGAGAAGAAAAAAAGCCTGAAGGATTTTACATCAGTTGAAAATTTCTCAGTCAGTGGACAAGTGACAGAAAATCCAATCCAAATTATTTAAGCAGAAAAGGCATTTCTCAACACTCATGACTAAAAAAAATTGAAGGAGATGGCCTTCGGGCATAGCATGATCAAGTCCACAAATGATGTTTTTAGGACCTGGTTTTACCCTATTTCTTGGCTCTGCTTCTTTTGTGTTGGCTCCAGTCTCATAGGCTCTGTCCCCTGTGGGGGTCCCGTGGCTGCAACATCTCTTCCTCTCCTCCCAGGGATAGTTCTTCCAGTAGCTCCTCAAAAGGCCTAAGATTCAGTCTACCTTGGTGGACCTAAGATGGCAGGATCAGGGTCAGAGGGACCGCAGAATGTACCCAACCATGAGCTCATCAGTGTGCCCAGGGGAATGTGAAGATCTGATTGGCTCAGGCTGGGTCGTGTGCTCTGTCAGACCAAGACTCAGAGAGGGAGAGGCAAGAATCCCCAGAGAAAAATCTGTAGCTGTTGCTCTTAGCAAGGGAAATAGATGGGTGGGTGGTGGGGGGAATAATATATATCCTCTGTGAGGTCATCCTAAAACTCTCCCTTACAAAAGAGTGGCCCAAATTATTTATGGGGCCTCTATGGGGCTAGGGTGAAACCCAGATTCAGCCTGTGTCTGGAAAACCTCACAAGGCCGTTTTCTAAGAACGTAAAGTGGCTCAATGCAGGCAGCAGTTGTAGTCTTCTGCGGGCCCTAAAAGAACATGGAGAAAGAGGAACTTCCTCTGAAAACCACTTGTCAAAAACTGCTATCATTCTTCTGAAGAATAGTAAGGCCTGGGTTTATAAACATGGTTGTGCTGAGTGATCTGTTGTCCATTCCATGACTGCAGGAAAAAAAAAAAAATCTCAGGCAGCATTTGACTACTTTTAGGTAAAAAAAATTTCCAAGTGATTATACTCCAATTTTCACTTCAGTTTAACTGGAGTGTATGGGGACATAAAGATGAAACGAAGTGTCCAGGAATCAGTCTAGCGGAGGAGATGTAGAAGCAAATATACCACCACAGGAGAATCATGCAACAAAGAGCATGGAAAGAAAAACAAAGCAACACCCTGGCTGGTGTGGCTCAGTGGATTGAGTGCTGGCCTGCAAGCCAAAGGGTCTCACCGGTTCAATTCCCAGGCAGGGCACATGCCTGGGTTGCAGGCCAGGTCCCCAGTAGGGGACATATGAGAGGCAACAACACATTGAGGTTTTTCTCCCTCTTCCTCCCCACCTTCCCCTCTCTCTAAAAATAAATAAATAATATTTAGAAACAAACAAAGCAACAGTGCAGAGTCTTAGTTCTACTGTTGCAGAATCACAGAGGGTGGCATTTGGATGCCTTAGTGAGTTCTGAAGAGTAAACCAGAAGGGGAAGAGAAGAGATGGCAGCTACTTCCCATGCAGGGAGGAGCGTGAGCGGTGTTTGGAGACCTGACTACACTGCATGCTTTCGGAGACAGTGTGGATTCAGAGTTCACAGCCGTCTCTACAGCTATGTTTCAGAACTTGTCTAAACTTCAGTTTCTTCATTATAAAGTGTAATAACTCCTCTCTCATGGATCGTTGGATCGTTCAGAGAATTAAACCTCAGCCGTAATCAATCGTTAGTACAGTTTGGCCTGAGAGAAGTGTGAAGGGGCTGTGGTGGGGGTGAGGCTGGGAGAAATTAGGCTCAGATCACAGGAGGCTTTGATGGCCACACTAAGGAGTGTGGCTCTTATCCCAAAGGCATTGGAGAGCCTGTTAAATGGCTCTGAAATCACCTGATTGGATTTGTGTTGTTGTAGGAAGGATAAGGGTGGAGATAAGAGATAGCTGGGAGGCTGTTGCAGAATTCCACTGAAGGAAGGAGGAAGGCCTGAAGTCTTGGTGGTCCTGTGAACTGTGTGTGTTGGTGTGGGGGTGGGTGGTGTTGAAGGAGGCAGGTGCTGTGGAGACAGACTGAAGAAGTACTTAGGAGTGGTCATACAGCTTGACTGGGCAGAAAGTCCAGCAAGTTATGGCAAATCTGACAGTCCCGTGACCTGTGAACCCTGGACCAGATTAGGTATCTTGGAGTCATATTTATGCTAACTAATAACCACTTAACACGGGAACAGTCCCAAAGAAGTAGCACACAATCACCAGGGCAGGCATGTGAACAGAGCACAGTATTCTTGTCCTAATAGGCCTGGAGTTGAGCCTATAAGCAGCACGGTCACCTGCCAACTTTCTTTCTTTATCTCAACCCTGCCAGGGAGGCCACCAAAAATTCCCCTTTCGGCCCCCTCCCTTCCTGGAGAGGGACTAGATCAGAAGCCCAGGAGTTGTCCCTGGCAAAGGAGAAGAGGCCAGAAACTCAGCTATTGGATCTATAAGTGCCAAAGCCTGGTCCCTGATGCTGAGTTCTCACAATAACACAAATGTGCCCTGTTGCCTGAATCCAAAGCCCGTGCTCTTCACAATATAGGAGAGTGATGGGTTAAATGGTACCCCGTCCCCCTTCCCACTGCATGTCTAACAGGATGCCCAGCACAAAATAGGAAGTCAATAAATATTTGAAAGAACGATGAAAGAATGTGCCTTATACTACTTCGTGTCTCAGGTAGCTTTTTCCATCCCACTGGCTGTGTGGGTCCTTCCAATCTTTCAGAGCCTAGTTCCAAAACCACCTTCACACATCAGCTTCCTCGCCGCTTCAACCCACACAGCCTTCCCTGGCTCCAAGTGAGCGCACTCAGCCCTGAGCATCATGAATGAGTCCCCTGACACTCGCCTCCCGGCCTGGCCCTGCTGCTAGTGGACTGTGTGTCAGGCCCAAGGATGGACAGCAGAGTGTTGGCGTCCTACGACATTATCACTTTACAGACAGTCTGGCTTTAAATCAGCGTGGCTCTTTTGGGGACCCCAAGAGGTCATTTGTCCTTTTTCACTGCAGAAGTTTTTTCTCTAGGAAACAGAAAGGGAAGTTCCTCAAAGTCCGAGCTAAGGACACTCAAATGACATTGTCCTGCCCTCATCAACTCAGTGTCTGGCTCAGAGGGGTGAATTCCTAGCCTTCCTGGACCATCTCCAAAGTCAGGCCCACTTTAGCTCTCTTTGTTTTCAAGTTTTAATCCTTTATCTCAAAGTCTGACTCTCAGGCACCAGTTCCTTCAGAGTGCTTGGGGATGTTACTGAAGTACAAGGCCAAGGGCACCTGTGCAGATCAGAGCCCACAAGGGCATCTTGTGTCTTTCTCCTATTTGTGTGGTGAGCTTCGGCAGGCTTGGACCACTTGGTGCTTTGTACCTCCTCCACACTCACGTGCCGGGCGTTAGCCGAATACCCTTACGTTTGTTAGAGCCTTACAAGGCGCCTGTCTGTGCCTGAGATCATTTGAACCCCACAATGGCCTATGACCAAGGCAAAGGCAGTGTTACTATTTTCTAATGACATTTTTTCCTGCTTTTGCAGAAAATTTGGGAACTCTAGGGAGTAAGAAGGAGGGGGGAACCCTCCAGCAACTAGAAATCCCAACCACCAGCCAATATTTTACTTCCTTCCAATTTTTCTATGCACTTACATACATTTGTTTTCTATTCCGTCCTCCTCCACTTTCTAACCTGCTATTATTTATATTTCTTATTCTCTAGGACAGGTACCATTATCCCCATTTCACAGATGATGACAGTTTAATCTCAAGTTCACACAACTAATATGTGGCAGAACTGGGCACAGGTTTTTTTGTTGCTAGTCTAACACAATAGTAGTGATTCAACACATGATTCTTTTTTTTTTTTTTCAATTACAGTTTACATTCCATACTATCATGTATTAGTTTCAGGTGCACAGCGTAGTGGTTAGCCAATCCTATACTTTGCAAAGTGATTCCCCTGATATTTCAAGTACCAACCTGGCACCATATGTAGTTATTACAATATTATTGACTATATTTCTTATGCCGTACTTATGTCCCTGTGACTAGTTTGTGACTACCAATTTGTACTTCTCAATTTCTTCACCTTTTTCACCCAACCCCTCAACTTTTCTCCTCTGACAACCATCAGTCTGATCTCTCTATTTATGAGTCTCTTTCTCTTTTCTTTGTTCATTTATTTTGCTCTTTAGATTCCACATATAAGTAAAACTGTATGGTATTTTAATTGTACAAATACTATAATACAGTATACCATAATGGGTACTTTGCATAATACCCTATAGGTCCATCCATGTGGTCACAAATGGTAAGATTTCATTGTTTATGGCCAAGTAATATCCTCTTGCAGATATGTACCATCACTTTTTTACCCACCTATCTATTGAGGGGCACTTGGGTTGCTTCCCTATCTTGGCTATTGTAAATAATGCTGCAATGAACATAGGGATGGATATATTCTTTCAAATTAGTGCAATACACACTACTTGAATTCAGGAATAGAAATAGGATTATTTACAGGGTGCTTGTGGAAGGGACAACCTGGAGGGTGTGGTGGGTCAGCCTGAAAAGTTAGATCAGTTATCTGATAGAAAGGGAACTTGGATGGAATTCAGAAAGAACCATCGTTAATGACAAATAATAGAGCCTTGTATTTCTTTCTCCCCTCCTCAAACAGATACTGACAAGTTAATAAACATGACTCGGTCGGCAGAGCCAAGGATCAGAGATGTCACCAATAGCATGGAACATGCCATTGTTTCCCGGAGCCCACGTATCCGCTACAACCCTGGCCTGGATGCCAAATTCCTCTACCTCTCCTTGGCTAAGCTGCCCACCCCTGTGACAGATTTCATCCTGAGCCGGTACCTTCCAAGGCCAGCAGACAGTGTCTGAGCCGGGGAAGCCCAAAGGGTGGTCAGTGAAGTGTCCAGAAGGCGGCTGGGAGAAGGGATTCTGAGGTCACAAAAGGTGGCATCAGACTTTCTGGGGACACTTTGCTTGGCTGACACACATTGCTGGTGAATTTATGGGTAACTTCTAATAGAAGATGAGAGCTTCTTCCCACTCACTGCGGCCCACACACAGAAACCTGTGATGGCCCTTGCGGGTTCAAAAACCTGCAGGATAGCCCTGAGAATATCTGTCACTAGTCAGTATATGGCTTTTTCTGGGCCTGGGAAAGTCAAGGAGAGGATAACCAACTCCTGCTGAATCATGAACCTCCCTCAGTTGTCACTGCCACCGGGAAATACTGTGGCACAATCCAGCCCACAGGACAGTCTCAACCACTTTCTTACTGGGTCTCTCAATGTGCATTAAGCTCTTACACACAACCCATTATTTGAAGTGTGTGGTAGAGCAGAAGGAGTACATGATTAAACAGGGAAAGTTTAGAATATTTTCTCTCTATTTAGATTTTTCTATCCATAGGTGATTGGGGCCCACATGAAATAATATACATTTATTTAATTACCATTAATTAATTCTTCAAATATTTATTGAGTTCTTACTACATACCAGGCACTGTATAGCTGTTAGGTTATGAAATGATTCAATCATGGTCTTGGTTTATTTTGTGGTTTTGTTTTTGTTTTTTAGCACAGTATGTAGTAGTGAAGATGGACAAACAGTGATAAAAGAAACAGAGATCAGAAAGTTACATTTTTAGAGCTGTGAAGAATATTGGAGGTCATCTAAGTCAGGGAGTCTCAAACTTGGCTGTATGTCATAATCACATAGTTAATTAAAATAAGATTCCTAGGCCTCAATGTTAGAAAATATGACTTAGTAGACCTGGGATGGGGCCCAGAAATCTGTACTTGTAACAAGAATGTAGATGATTCCAATGCACTTGGGAACTGCTGATAGCTCACTGCTCAGAGGAGGACATGACCAATTCAAAGCCCCCCCAGCATAGTGACCAAGACAAAAGTCAGGTGTTCAGATTCCCAGTGTAGCATTTTTGTTATAAAAGAATAAATTCCTGAAATAAGTAACATTGTTAAATAATTAATTGAACTAAAAATTTTGTAAATACCTTAAATTTCTGGGTCATATGAAGTTCTATTGAAAAAAGATGTTTCTATTGAAAAAAGATGTTTTTGATCTTGAGGAATGGTCCTGTAATAAAGGCAAATGTGAAAATTAAAAAAAAATGTCTTTTTGTGTCTCTTCAATATCTGGCTGAACGTGAAAATAATAAAATTGAACTTAATGGCATCTACAAAAGACCCCTTTTCCAAATAAGGTAACATTCACAGATTCCAGGGAGTAGGATGTGGACATATCTTTTGGGGGGCCACCATACAACCCACCAAGTCTGTTATTTGCATCACTTCTATTCCGGGCACCAAATTCTGTATCAGATGCACTGAGATGCAAGTAACTGAAAAGCCAACTCACCATTGGCTTAAACAATAAAGAGTTAGGGCAAGATCCCATGGCTGAATGATGGTGTTAATCGATATTCTTGCCAACACAGCAAAGAATTACAGATCAGCAAGTGTACTACCTTGCAAGCAGGGTTTATTAGTGACACATTCTCATGGAAGAGAAGAGGTGTTGCCAAGGTGGGGGTGAAAGGCATAGGTTCAGGGCATGGTAAAGGTGGCAAGAGGAAAGGGCAAGGGTGGCCAGAGCCATAGGTCCTTTGTTCTGAGGACTTACATAGTTGGTGGGATGGGGGTGAAGAAGTTACATATTGGTTGAAGGGTAAAGGTGGTGCCAGCTCTCCCAGGGAGACATGACTACCCAAATGTAGGTATGGGTGGGGGTCTGTTAGCCTGAATCCTTATTTTGCTCCAGACCCCATGTGTTCATCTTGTTGTAAAACAGACATGTGACAGGAGGCAGTTAATTAAAGTTGGGGCAGTTACCCAAAGTTATTTAAAGGCTCTTTCTGTAAGCTGTAGGGACTCCCAAGTAAAACACATAGTGACCAGAGGTAGGCAGTTAACCAAAGTTGTTTTACGGGCTCTTTCTTTGGGCACTGTGGACTCCCTCCTCTTCCCCCTTCCAGGCCTTGGGATGAATACACAGTTTCAAGGCTTTCTTTCCCAGATAGTGGAAACGATACATAGAATTTCAAGGACTTTCCTCCTCCCGTACTAACATAGAGTTTCTTGTGATGTTGGAAACCTGGCAATATTATTGGACCAGGCTCAGGACTGCTGAGTTAGTGAATAAGATATGTGTCCCGCCTCCTCCCTGCCTTGGTTTGCTATCCATTCTACCTAAGGGCTAAAAGGCGTTTCCTGGCAACCAGGATGCTAGATGATGGTCAGCAACAGCAGCACAGTCTCAGAATTCTTCCTATACTATCTCTTGCCTCAGTGGCATCAAAATACAGGTTCTTTCTGCTGCTTTGTTCTGCCATCGACAGTTTTGGCTGTAACCTAAATCCAATTAGCTTTATTGTTGGTATCTTTATTGTTACTATGACTGCCAGTGGCAACAGGAACTCTGTGCTTCTTCATTCATGACTTATAGAAGAGAAGAGCCTGTGCTTCCATGGCATCAGAGGCTGAGGAAGTTTCTTTCCCACAGCCCTTCCCAAGACTCTCCTTGAATCTCATTAACCCAAATTAGTTTCAGTTTGTTTATCCCTGAACCCATCATTGACAAGGGGGTAAATTACCCTGAATTGTTTAGATTAAGCATGAAACAAAATGAAAATATTGGGGAATACGTCACAGTGCATACTGCCCTGGAAAATTGAAGACTTGAACTCTATGCTATTGAGAGAGTTGAACCTAGGTCAACAATAAATTTTCCCTTTTTTAAAAATATATTTATTGATTATGCTATTACAGTTGTCCCATTTCCCCCCCTTCACTCCACTCCATCCTGCCCACTACCTCCCTCCCACATTCCCCCCGCCCCATAGTTCATGTCCATGGGTCATACATATACGTTCTTCGGCTTCTACATTTCCTATACTATTCTTACCCTCCCCCTGTCTATTTTCTACCTACCATTTATGCTACTTATTCTCTGTACCTTTACCTCCTCTCTCCCCCACCCACTCCCCCACTGATAACCCTCCATGTGATCTCCATTTCTGTGGTTCTGTTACTGTTCTAGTTGTTTGCTTAGTTTGCTTTTGTTTTTGTTTTAGGTGTGGTTGTTAATAACTGTGAGTTTGCTGTCATTTTTACTGTTCATATTTTTTATCTTCTTTTTCTTAGATAAATCCCTTTAACATTTCATATAATAAGGGCTTGGTGATGATGAACTCCTTTAACCTGGCTTTATCTGAGAAGCACTTTACCTGCCCTTCCATTCTAAATGAAAGCTTTGCTGGATACAGTAATCTTGGATGTAGGTCCTTGCCTTTCATGACTTCAAATACTTCTTTCCAGCCACTCCTTGCCTGTAAGGTCTCTTTTGAGAAATCAGCTGACAGTCTTATGGGAACTCCTTTGTAGGTAACTGTGTCCTTTTCTCTTGCTGCTTCTAAGATTCTCTCCTTCTGTTTCATCTTGGGTAGTGTAATTATGATGTGCCTTGGTGTGTTTCTCCTTGGGTCCAGCTCCTTTGGGACTCTCTGAGCTTCCTGGACTTCCTGGAAGTCTATTTCCTTTGCCAGATTGGGGAAGTTCTTCATTATTTGTTCAAATAAGTTTTCAATTTTTTGCTCTTCCTCTTCTCCTTCTGGCACCCCTATAATTCTGATGTTGGAACATTTAACGATGTCCTGGAGGTTTCTAAGCCTCTCCTCATTTTTTTGAATTGTTGTTTCTTCATTCTGTTCTGGTTGGATATTTCTTTCTTCCTTCTGGTCCACACCGTTGATTTGAGTCCCAGTTTCCTTCCCATCACTATTGGTTCCCCATACATTTTCCTTTGTTTCTCTTAGCATAGCCTTCATTTTTTCATCTAGTTTGCGACCAAATTCAACCAATTTTGTGAGCTTCCTGATTACCAGTGTTTTGAGCTGTGCATCTGATAGGTTGGCTATCTGTTCGCTGCTTAGTTGTATTTTTTCTGGAGCTTTGATCTGTTCTTTCATTTGGGCCTTTTTTTTTTTTTTTGTCTCGGTGCCCCTGTTATGTAGTAAGGGGCGGAGACTTAGGTGTTCACCGGGGTTGGGTAACGCTGGTCGCTGCACTGTGATGCTCTACGTGGGGGAGGGGCTAAGAGGGAGCAGTGGCGCCCACTCCACTCTCTGCCGGATTTCAGTCACTCCCTCTGCTCCCCACAATCAAACTGGGCCCCTCTAGTGCTGATTCCCGAATAGGTGGGCTTGTGCACGCTCTAGGCCCCTGTGGGTCTCTCCAAGGAACTCTCCTGTGAGGCTGGGAGTTATCTCCTGCTGCCTCCTCAACCCCCATGGGTGTTTTCAATCAGAGGTTTGAGGCTTTATTTCCCCGTGCTGGAGCCTTGGGTTGCGAGGTCTACTTCGCTCCCCCACGGTTCCTCCTGGTCTATTTATGCGCGAATGTGGGGCTGCAGGGTCTGCCAGCATCCACCTTATGGGCTCTGCTAGCTGCAGCCTGGCCCACCCCATTCCACAATCCGCCACCTCACTGAGTCTGCCAGCCGCGGTCTGGATGAATGTTTCTTCCTTATCTCCTTGGTTATCGGTCTTCCATACAGTTCGATTTTCTGTCAGTTCTGGTTGTTTTTTGTTTTTAAATTGTTGTTGTCTTTCTTTTGGTTGTGCGAGGAGGCACAGTGTGTCTTCCTATGCCTCCATCTTGGCCAGAAGCCCCTAAATTTTCCCTTTTGAAGACACAAAAATGTGCTATGGGAGACTATAGCTAGTTAATACATTGAGATGTTTACACATTTTCATTGCTTCTTGGTTTCCTATTCCTCTTTCCCCCCTCAAGTAGCGAGCCAATTTGGTACTTCTTTACCTCGGGTGAGATATTTGACAGAATGGAAGAAGTACATTTCCTGCACTTTCTCTAGCTTTAATTTCCTCAACCCTAATATCTTTAGAGAAATCACAGAATTTGGGGGAAAAGTAAAAGAAAATTTGACTTGTGGGTACACATAATGTTTCAGAGAAGCAGAGCCTTTTCCCTAAGACAAGGAGATTCACTTGGCTGGTGAGAGAAGAGGGTGAAGTTTAGAGCTCCCAGAACAGGAGGAGCCAGGGGTCACTTTCTGGAAGTATGTTGGGAAGGTGGCTGGACTTGAGAGTCTAGCTGCATTGTGTGTTCAGACAGATGAGACCCAGGGTAACCTCACAGAAAAATCATCTGTCCCACCATGGCAGGAATGCAGAGGAGATATAAAAGGCATGCAGACTGGGACAGCAGACATTTAAGAGATAACCTACACAGACAGAAGAAGATATTTTGCTCTGAGGCTATCCTGCCACCCCATCCTTAATAGTTGAGGTAGTTTTGGATTTTTGAGATCCATATCTCCTCTATTATTGCATTTTAGTATACTTAATATTAAGATCATAACTTTTCTTGTATACCTTTTGTATTTTCCTAGAATTTTAAATTGCCTTTCCTTTTCTTAATCTCTTATTCATCCTCTTAATAAAATTACCTCCACATTTTTTAAAGCAGAAAAGTAATGTGATCTGATTTCAATTTTATTTTACTTTTTAATTATATTTTATTGATTATGCTGATTTAAATCAGGAATAGTTGTCCTGATTTTTCCCTTTTTCTCCCTCCACCTAGCAACCCCCACTCCCTCAGGCAATCCCCATACCATTGTTCATGTCCAAGGGTCATGCATATAAGTTCTTTTGAGGCAGGAGGTAGTCAGGAAGGAGGAAACTCGGGAGATGCCCCAGGGCTAAGATAAAGGACTTGGACACAGGACAGAAACCCTGTTCTAAGATGGGTTGTTCTCACTTTCTGGAAAAGCTCTGAATCATGGTGAATCATGAATGCACCTGCACAGAAGATGCTACATGACCCCTGCTTAATTATAATAGCATTATAATAAATTAACATTGTGCAACCCTCTTCCCTGGTGGCCAGTCAAGGAAAACCATGGGAGACCATATGCACAGTAGCTTTAAAGTAATATAACTACTTGTACATGTGCAATAAAAGCCCACCAAAACTAGCCAGGAAATATCCGCCCTATAAGAATAGAACCCCTCCAGCCCATGAGGTCAATCTCTGCTTGGAGTTGGCCCACTCCCATGTTCTGTGGAGTGTACTATCACTTAATAAATCTGCTCTCTCTCCTTCTGCTATAAACTCTGTGTGTTTGGTTCAATTCTTTGTCCATGATCATCAAGAACCTGGTTACCTGTGCCCACCTGTGACAGTTTCTTTAATTCTGTAGTTGTCAGACTTCCATTCAACTTGATTTCTGATGGTTCTGAGTGATTGTTGTTTTATATTTTAGTTGTAATTTTGATGTGGTTGTGCAAAGAGACAAGCTATGTCTGCCTATGCTGCCATCTTGACTGGAGGTCTGATTTCAATTTTTATTTTTTTAAGTTGTTTATTTTTTAAATTTTATTTATTTTTAGAGAAGGAAAGGGAGGGAGAAAAAGAGGGAGAGAAGCATCAATGTGTGGTTGACTCTCACATGGCCCCCACTGGGGACCTGGCCTGCAAGCCAGGCATGTGCCCTGACTGGGAGTCAAACCGGCAACCCTTTGGTTCACAGCCTGTGCTCAATCCACTGAGTTACACCAGCCAGGCCTGATTTCAATTTTTAAAAGATCACTCTGTGGAGACTGAAGTGAAGAGCACTGATGAAAGCAAAGAGATCCACAAGGAGATCATTGCATAATCCAGGTAAGAAATGATGGTACCTTAAGTGGCAGTAGTAGGGATGATGAGACTGAATGAAATCAGTGTATAATTTGGAGGTAGAACCATTGAAGAATTTTAATCAGGTAGTCTGTCAAGAAGAATTTATTGTGCTCTTATTAGGTGCCAGACATAGTTCTAGATACTGGAGTCATATCGGTGGACAAGAAGTTTATATTCTGATGAGTAAAGGAGTTGGGAAATAGATGTAAAGGAATGAACGAAATAATTTTGTATACTGATAAATGCCATGGAAAAGAAAAAAATGCAATAATGAAATAGATGACCAGGGAGGCTGCTTACTTTTTTAAAAAGTCATTGAAGTGAAATATATATAAAACAAAATGCATCTTTTTAACTGTAAAGTTTGATGAGTGTTGGCATATGGATACATCTATCCAACCGTGGCCAGTCAAGATATAGATCATCTCTCTCATCCCAGAAAATTCCCTTGTACCCTTTTGTAGCTCACTCTTCTTCTCTTCACCCTGGCTCCAGACATCCCCTGATGTGCTTACTGTCCTACAGATTTGTTTGGAGGCTACTTACTTTTAAAGATCACTTTTGCTGACATTGGGGAATGAGTTGGGATGAACTGGATTGGAGGGGTACGAGAAAAGCAAGTCTAGAGATGATGAGAGAAATGTAACAATAAAGTAATAGAAATAATAATTTTTAGAGCTTATTGGATATTTACTCAGTCCTAAGCACTGTACTTAGTATTTTCCATGCCAAGCCCGTCTGGGGCCTCTCTACCAGTTCTTTCCATGTGAAGACAAAGGAGCTGCTGTCCTCCAGGGGCCTCCTTTTCTCCTGTGGGACATGTCTCCCTCTCCCCTGAGCCTCAGCAAGCTTTCTGATTGCCAATGAACCTCAACCCACAAGTGAGGGGCGTGGGGAGGAGACAGTGCCATCCAGAGTGGTGAGACTGGTCACTGAACTACTGCCTGGCCAGACTGTTTGAGACATTCTTGAACAACAACAGATTAATCAATGGGGGCTGAGAGTGGGTGGAATCTTTAAGATAATGGCATCTTCCATTTAAACTATGTAATAAGAGCATTTCCCAGAAAGGGAGGTAGATAGGTACATGGATGCTATTTTGTTTTTTATTTTTTAAAGGATTTTATTTATTGATTTTTAGAAAGAAGGGGAGAAAGGGAGAAAGAGAGGGAGAGAAACATCAATGTGTGGTTGCCTCTCCCACACCCCCAACCAGGGACCTGGCCTACAACCCAGGGATGTGCCCTGATTGGGAATTGAACTAGTGACCTTTTGGTTCACAGGCCATTACTCAATCCACTGAGCCCCACCAGCCAGGGCTATATTGGTATATTTTTTAATAAATGAAAAAGGTAGCATTTCATGCTCATGAAATGCTTGGAAATGTTGTGGGCCTTTCCAAGTCTGAGGCCCTTTAAATTCTTGGAGGCAGTGACTGTTTTCTATAGAATCTACTTTTGTAGCAGTTGTATGTCTTTCCAGCCAAGATGTCTGCTCAAGCAAGAGTAGAGATTTCTTCTCTTTTGCTACTGGCAGCATTTAGAGGAGACATATTTGATCAGTTTCTTCACCTTTGACTTATGACATTTTTTGGCAACTTAGTTGGCGATCTTTGTCTTAGAATATTGATGTGTTCTGCTGGATCCTTGTTCCTGGTGAAAAGTGTCTTTCTGTCTATTTGGTTCTCACAGATGGCCCCTCTTGCAAGCCTGAGGGAATGGCTGGTTCCTTATATTCCCATTTCCAAGCACTCCAATCTTTCACTGTCCTCATAGGGCAGAATTTTGTCTGAGTCCCACAGGCCACTCACCGCAATATCTGTCTCTGTTCATTTGATTGTGCCTGTCTAGGATTATGCCCCTCTTCCTCCAGCACTGGAATAGTTTGGACCAAAATAATTTCAAAATGATTTCCTGCCCTTTACAATCTTCTTTCTTTAAAAAAATTTCTTCCTCTTTTCCTCCCCAGCCAGCTTCATGTGGTCGTCCTTCGACTCCCCAATGCCCTGTCCTGTAATTGTCCACAGCCTCTTCATTGGGGCTTTTCATGACCTCTGGGCTCAGACCTGGAACCAGGAGCCTGAAAGAGCCTCCCTTCCCAAGCTGAATGGCTTCAGTATTTTCTAACATTTCTCATATTGGCTTCTGTTCTCCTTTACATGAAGAAAGAGAGATTTGCTAATCACAGCCACACTTTCAAGGTATATACTGGTCTTGCTGCTCATCAGGAAAATGCTCCAGATATCAAGGCTGGATTCTCTCTCTCTCCACCTATTCATCCTTCCCTTCTACAGTATATTTTCTCCCCCCACCCTTCCCCTCCCTCCTTCCTTCCTGAATGGTTAATGGATACATTTGGAAATAACTGCCCGTGCTCTGCAGCCTCTAGATTGTACACAACAGATGGCATTCTTACTGTAGGATACAGTTTCAGCTACATGTCAGAGACATCAAAATTAACAGTAGATTACACAAGACAGACGTTTCTTTCTATGTGGAAAAACCTGGAATGGTATAATCTCTCCCTTCTATTAATTTGTAACAGACTAAAGACAAATTGTAATTTGTAATAGGCCCATCCTTCCTTGCCCCATTCCATTTACAGTAAAGTAAATATTGATGTCATTAGATTTATAGCTGTCATTTTGCTTCTTATTATCTTTAGGTCTTATGTCATTTTTGTTCTGTTCCTCATTTACTGCCATATTTTGTGTTAAAAATTTTAGTGTACCGTTTCAATTCCTCTCCTGATTTTTAAAAATTTCTCAAAAATGGTATTTTCTAAATAGTTGCCCTAGAGCAGTGGTTCCCAACCGGGGGCCATATTGCTCCCCCCACTCCCACCAGGGGACATTTGGAAATGTCTGGAGACATTTTCGCTCATGACAGCCTGGGTGGGGGGATTCAGAGTTCAGCTAGGTCTCAAATCAGCCTTGGCTTTAGCTTCTAGCTTGGCTCCCGTGCACGTTTAAGTGGTGTCCAGTCAGTGGCTATGTACGGAGCGCTTATTCTAGCACTTGGATGGCTCTCTCATTCCCAGGAACTTATTGCTAAATTTCTAATTGGTCTGCTGCTGGCCCCAACCAGGACCACCACTCAGACCAAGGGAGCGGTGGGTTTTCCCTGTTAGTGTCCTAGCAAGTTTGCTACTCTTACTGATAATGCTGCAGTGTTTTCACCTTCTGCCTGAAGTCCAGCCTACCTCCTCTGATGCAAAGCTGCTGATTTCCTGGCCAGCTCTGCCATTCTTGCCTATTGAGCTCAAGAGGAGATGGGGGAATGGCCCCAGGCAAGCAGATCACAGATTCCTGCTGAAGAGCTAAAGGTTTTTTATAAGTAAATGATTCTCAATTTATTATTTACCTTTGGTTGACTTCCAGAGACCTTAAACCATGGTTTTTAACAGTTTTACCCAGTTTTACACTTGTTTTTTGGAGGAGAGGATTTATCAGCCTCTTCACTCCATAGTTGGAAGTCCTCCCACTACTTTGGAGTTAAAGTTTGGATCATAAAACCTGGCAACTTTAAGACAGCCATTTCAACCTTTGAAAGGATAAACAGCAGCCTTGAGGAAATCCGGGTCCATGTTTGCCTGTTAAGCAAAGAAAACTAAAGGCAGAAGTTATTTGAAAACTGTTGGCCCTCTCGTACCAGCAATCAAGGAAGTATTTTTGCCCTTTAGTTAGTTCAGAACAACTGATTCTGAGACCCAAACAGAGCTCTGACCCATGAGGGACAAGTCCCTCAAAGCCAGCCAGCTTAGTCCCAAGAAACTAGCTTCCTAAGGCCTTACACTGTGGTATTCGTTCTCCTCGGCATGTTAGTCTCTCCCACTCTCCCATCTCCCACGCCGCACATGTGAACACACTCACGTGTGCAGAGCACACGCGCTTGCACATGTACATAGATAGAGTGGCAGTTAACTCTCTAGAGCAATTCAACTCTGGTTTCAGCGAGACCAGTGGCCTATGTCTGAGGTGCCCCGATGTAAGCCCTGGATGGGACAGCTGAATACTTTCTTCAAACTCAAAAATCTGAGGCCACACCTTCTTTATTCATTCAATTAATTTGTGTAAGTACCTACTCTGGAGCCCAGCACTGTGCTGGGTGCTGGGGATATGGTGGTGAACATGCCACAGTTCCCAGCCTGGAGGAACGTTCAGTACCAGGAGCAGACACAAATGAGTAAGCATCTATAATAAAGTGTGATGAGCATAATGGAAGGAGAGGTACAGGAATTGCTGATGAAAACTCATATAAAGTAGGAGCACGCTGGCTTGAGACTCAGGAGGTCAAAGGTGGCTTCTTGGAAGAAGTAGTGTCTTAACTAAGACTAAGGAATGACTCAAGAGTTGAGCAAGCAGCTAGTTTATGTTGTGTGTTATTCACAAACGTTCAAAGCAATGCAAGTTCACCTCAACCTCCCACCCTCTCATCTTACTTCTTGAGCACCCTGTCTAGTTTGCATCCTGGCCTCATCCTTCCTATGTGATTTGGTTTGTGATCTTCCAGGAATTCCAGCTTATTTTAATTTTTGTTTGAGCCAGATAGATTTAGAAAGACAAGGATGCAGCAATAAAATTAATCGTTGACCTGAGGTTTGAGAAACAAAGTCTTAAATTTCCTGGTAGCTCCTGAGCATGATATGATAGGGCGGCCCTAGGAGAGTCATGGCCGCACTGGGGGTTGAACTAGATAACTCTGCAATCCTAGTCTTGGTCCACTATTGAGTAGCTGAGTGATGCTGGGCAGTTTTCTTAATGCTATCTGTGAGTTCCATTATTTATTTATCTTTAGTAAAAAGAGAGGTGTAAGTCTCCAGTTACTCTCCTCTAATATGATGTGAGTTAAGTTATTTTGCAAAGCTAAATAGAAATGATCTAGAGTGGGTGGTCTCACGGAAAGCAAACTGAGGTCTCTACTAAAATGAGAAAGGTTCAGCTCCAGCTGGGAAGCTCATTTGGTTCGAGTATCCTCCCGATATGACAAGGTTGCACGTTTGAACCCTGGTCAAGGCACATACAAGAATCAACCAATGAATACATGATGTTTCTCCCTCTAAAAGCAATAAATAAAAAACATAAAAATAACATGAAAAAGCTTCTACCTACAGTGCCGGGGCAGAGTTTAGGAATAGAACTAGAGGGCTCGCAATCTACCACAGCAGCTCTTTCAGGCTTACCCTGCCCTTCTCTCACAGGTCTCTTTCCTACCTGTGGTTGAAGAAAGCTTCCACTGGGCCCTATAAATTGTACCTACTTATAAATGTTATTGACTGAAGCACATCGATCTATCTCTATGGACAGACAGCAAGGGGCCCACATCGACTGTTTCATACCCCACACTTACTACTCTGCCAAGTTATATTACATTCCTCAATCTTACTGTCTTTCCTGGAAGAACCCCTGCTTCTAACTGGTACTAAGTAAAAACCTGTAAGTTTTTTTTAGTAAGTGAGGTGGACCTACTCTTGGGCCCAGTTCGGGAGTCTAGGTGCTATGGAATTTAAACCAACCACAGTGGCGACCACAAATTCCAATATAGGATGAGGCAAAAGTAGGTTAACACTTGTTCATATGGAAAATAATACAGTAATTAATAAATAATAATACAAGAATAAACTCTGTAAACTCACAACTGTAAACCTACTTTTGCCCCACCCTGTATAATGCCAACTCCTGATAAATCCCATAACAAATATGATTCAGAAGACTTGGCCAAATATGAAATTCTTAAATACACTTAAAGAGTCAACTCAACATTTCCAGTTTCCAATTTCCAGTTTTAGAACAAATGACTTCCCTTTTAACACTACAGCTGGGAGTGGAAAATGGTAGCCAACATTTTCATTCAATGGAAGCCCAAGGTTCTTGTTGGGGTGGCCCAAGGGTCTGAGACATCCACAACGAGGAGTGTGGGGGGGAGGGCACAGGGGATGCCAGCTTGGTTTTCACAGCATTTGCAGAAAATTAAATGTAAAGGACTGAGCTCTAGTAAGTGACAAAGGAACAAGGGAAATGTTTCCTATGGAGTCGCTCTAACCTGCAAGTGAAAGGCAGTGTCTTTTTGACTCTCCAGCAGACAAGGAGGACACCTTAAAGCAAGTGTCAGGTCACTAGCTCTTTCAAAGTAGGAGTTTCCCACTGTCCTGGGTTTGAAAGCCTGCAAATGAGATAGGAGAAAGAAGTAAAATAACACTAGCAGCCAACATTTATTGAGCCCTTTCTATGTGACAAGCCCCAGACTAAGCATTTACACACATATGTTTATGTACATGAACGCCTTTAAAGTTTATAAAGTGTTCTTTCTCTTGTCTTATAAGAAAGGAAACAGACTCGGAAGGGTCAATAACTTGTTTAAGGTCACACAGCCAATAGCCCTGATCTGAGCCAAATTTGCCTGAAGCAGGTCATACAACTTTTGTCTCCAAATGACATTCTGTGCTTTGGTCATGAACAGATTAATATCAGGGGGCCACTGCCCTCACTGCAGGAAGGCTGGTCCCTCCACAGTGGACACTCCCCTGCTCGTGCCGCCACTTGCGCCACTTCATGAGGGCCCATGATTATCCCCAGACTGCCGCCCAGATACCGCTGTGTGTGATGGTAAGGTGAGGGTAATTGCACCTTGCCTTTCAGAGTCATTCTGAGGTTTGAGAGATGCTGTTAGTGCCGAGCTTTCTGCAGAGCAGGACATCATGATAAGCTTGGGGGCAAATGGCAGCTTTAAACACGATCAGTCCTATTACTGATTCCTTGTGCCCTCCACTATTTATACTTCTATCTCTACTTCTTTCCTCTAAGCCAGTTCCCCATCAAAGTTGTAATCACATAATTTTTTTTAAATTGGCATTTGGATTACACTTTTAAAAATCAGGTAATTTTATTTACTTGATTACTACATGTGCCCGTTGTCTAACCACCACACTGCTGTTATTCCAGTTAAACCAGGGTAGTCTGCACATCCATAAACATGATTTGGTCTTTGTGACACTTTTGCTATTAATTTGTTTTTTTAAAAGATTGTAAATGAGACCCTGGGGGGACTAGAGTCCTATTTCCATCACAGGGATCTGCAGCTTAGGTTAAAATCAACCTCACCTTTCAGTCTCCATTCTATCCCAGACATTTCTAGAAGGGGAAAGCACATCCTGGAATGCCCTCCCAATTTCCTCCCCACAAGTAATTGCTATCAGTTATTCAAGGCTCTCTTTACATATCATCTCCTCCAGGAAGCCTTCCCTGAATCCCTTCCATACGGAGGTGACTGTCCTCTCAACTCCCACAAGCTTCTTGCTTACCCTCCTTTAATGTCATTGGGCCTGGTGATCTTTATCTCCATTGACTCTGCTCCTTGAAGGCAGGGACACTGTTTTCATTTCTGCACCCCACCCATATCACCATGCCCTGCTCACAGGAAGTGTTCAATGTTTGTGGGATGAATGTCACATAGCTATCTCCTGCCTACAGGAAAGGTCCATTTGTCAGACATATTTGCCCTCACAGCAATGTTGTTTATGTTGTTCCTGCATGGATGTCAAAGGGAGTGCTCGATTATACGTTTAGTAAACTTCACTGGCTAGGTGAGATCCTGAGGTCTCATCCTGTTTTCCTAGTTTACCTTGGGTTTGTTCATGTCTTAAGACAAATGAACAAATAAGCAAAACACATGCATACACATATACAAACACATGAGTATGCCCTCTTATTGTTTTTCTTTATTATATAGGCAAAATATGCTCATTGTAAGACATTAGGATACATAAACAACAAAAAGGAGGAAATAATAATGAGCATAATTCTACCAACTCAAAAAGAAACACTATTAATATTTTTCTGATCATACATGCAGACTTTTCTTTATGCATGTATGTATTTTTAAAATGGGTCACAGTGTTTACATCATACTTTTTCCTCCTTGTATATTTAAGTACTAAATATCTTTCATGTCATATTTAGATCATGTAGGTTTTATTGTATTAATATGCCACAGTTTGTTTATTCTTGGATGGCTGCATTCTTTCCAAATTTTATCAATTATCAATGGCACTGCAAGGTGGTTAACTGCTTAAGTTTTACTTTTAAGTATTTTTTATTGATTATGCTATTACAGTTTTCCCAATTTTCCCCCCATTCTCCCCCTTCCCCCCTGCTCCCCAACCCTCCAGCATTCCCCCCGCCCTTAGTTCATGTCCATGGTTGTACATATAAGTTCTTTCAATCCTCTGTTTCCCATACTATTTTTGACCTCTCCCTGTCTATTTTATGCCTACCAATTATGCTTCTTCTTCCCTGTACCTTTTGCCCTTATTCCTCCCTTCCCCCTCCCCACTGAAATCCCTCCATCTGATGTCCATTTCTCTGATTCTGTTCCTGTTCTAGTTGTTTGCTTAGTTTTTGTTTTCATTGTTTTTCTTTTCTTTTAGGTTCATTTGTTGATAGTTGTGAGTTTGTTGTCATTTTACTGTTCATATTTTTTATCTTCTTTTTCTTAGATAAATCCTTTTAACATTTCATATAATGGCTTGGTGATGATGCCCTTTAACTTGACCTTATCTGGGAAGCACTTTATCTGCCCTTCCATTCTAAATGACAGCTTTGCTGGATAGAGTATTCTTGGATGTAGGTCCTTGCCTTTTATGACTTCAGATACTTCTTTCCAGCCCCTTCTTGCCTGTAAGGTCTCTTTTGAGAAATCAACTGATAGCCTTATGGGCACTCCTTTGTAGGTAACTGTCTCCTTTCCCCTTGCTTCTTTTAGGATTTTCTCTTTATATTTAATCTTGGGTAACTTAATGATGATGTGCCTTGGTGTGTTCCTCTTAGGGTCCAAGTTCTTTGGGATTGGGACTTTCTGGGCTTCCTGGACTTCCTGGAACTCTATTTCTTTTGCCAAATTGGGGAAGTTTTCCTTCATTATTTGTTCAAATAAGTTTTCAATTTCTTGCTGTTGTTCTTCTCCTTCTGGCACCCCTATAATTCAGATATTGTAGTGTTTCAGGTTGTCCCAGAGGTTTGTAAGACTGTCTTCACTTTTTTTTTAATATAAGTATTGCTACCCCATCGTTTTTTCCTTTCCATGTGCATGTAATATCTTTTTCTATCCCTTTATTTTTAGTCTGTGTGTATCTCTCAATCTGAGGTGGGTCTCTTGGAGAGCATACACAGGGTCTGGCAAAAGTAATGGCTGCTCGAGTGTGGTTGGTAAGGTAATTATATGGGTATAATAATTTATAGTTTTAATACAAACATTTCACTTAAAATGTCATAGGTGTGCTTGAGTGTGATACTGTTGTTACAGAATTACATGCTTATAATTTTGTAATAAAAGACTTTGTAATAAAAAGGGGCATTATTTTTGTCACACCCTGTATATGGGTCTTGTTTTCTTACCCATTCAGCTACCCCATGTCTTTTGGTTGACTCAGTACAGGGATCCTGGCTGCTATTCCTGTTTTCACTTTTTTTAATTCTCATTTCTTCATTCTGTTCCCATTGGATGTTTATTTTTTTCCTTTTGTTCCAAATCATTTCTCTGAGTCCTGGTTTCCTTCCTGTCACTGTTGGTTCCCTGAATATTTTGCTTTACTTCATTTTGGGTATCTTTCATTTGTTTTTTCATTTTTCGACCAAGCTCAATCAGATCTGTGAGCATTTTGATTACCAGGGCTTTAAACCCTCCATCAGATAGAGGTTGGCGATCTCCTCATTATTTAGTTCTGTTTCTGAGGTTATGCTCTGTTCTTTCATTGGGGCCGTATTTCTTTGTCTTGGCACACCGGTCTGGTTGTTCTGATTGATTTTTTCTTTAATTCCTTGGTTGTCAGAGTTCCATGCAGTTTGCTTTTCTGGCTCTTCTGTATATTTATTGACTTCAGATTGGTTGTTATCCTCCTTTTGGTTCTTCAAGGAAGCAAAGGGTTTCTACCTACGCCTCCATCTTGGCTGGAACTCCTAACTGCTTAAGTTGTTATTTTATTATTACCTTATGAAAAAAATTGAGAATAACAATGTTAGCCCATGGGTATGTATAATTTATGTGGGTTTTTAATACTTTTTATAAGCTACCAAATTCCCCTTATTCCCCACCGTCAGTGTGTGAGTACCCAGGTCCCTGTGATCTTGTTAACCCTGGACTCTTGCATTAAAACAAAACCAAGAAGTTTTAACTGGTGTGGCTCAGTGGGTTGGGTGTTGTCCTGCAAACTGAAGGGTCGCCAGTTCAATTCCCAGTCAGGGCACATGCCTGGGTTGCAGACCAGGTCCCAATTGATGTTTCTTTCCCTCTCTTTCTCCCTCTCATCCCCTCTCTCTAAAAATAAATAGATAAAATCTTTTAAAAAAACAAGCAAACAAAACACTTGGTCATTGCAAGGGTGTTTTTGTTTTACTTGGCATTTATTTACCCACAGAAAGGTTAAAGTCTTTGCATATGTTTATTCATGCTTTTTCTCTTTTGTAAACTAAGTACTCTAGTCTTTTGCTTATTTTTTACTGAGTAATTTGAATGCTTTGTTTCACTTGGGAGTTAGATCAGTACCCAGGATCTCTTGGCTCAAGGCCTATTTCTTAATGACTGGATGTTAAGTGAAATTTGCATGTGGGCATGTGAGTGTGTGTGTGTCCTTGAGCAAGACATTTATGAGTAGGAAAGACTTCTTGGGCTACTTTGTTTATTAAAATTAATGTTTGATTTACTAAAGTTGTAATTAAAAACATATTTTCTTTAATAACTTGTTTACTTTATAGGTCTTATTTTATGCATAAAATGTATCAAATTTTATTAGTTTTTAAGGGGAAGTTTGATTAATACTTGCTTCTGCTAATTAAACTCCCTTGAAAAATTTAAACTGCATTAGAAATTTAATATATTTAACTTCTTTTAAAAGTACATTAATTGTGTAATTGATAAACAAAGCTTAAATAAGCCTTATAAATATGGCAAAGTCAAGTTATCCTAAACTTCCTAATATGGTTTGTGAATTAGCACAGTTTTCTTTTTCGTTCCTTTTTTTTAAAAGCTATTTAATCAGCACTTGTTTTTTCTTTCTCTTTTTAAGATTTTATTTATTTATTTTTAGAGAGGGGAAGGGAGTGAGAAACAAAGGGAGAGAAACATCAATGTGTGGCTGCCTCTTGCATGCCCTGTACTGGGGACCTGGCCCACAATCCGGGCATGTGCCCTAGACTGGAAATCGAACCAGGGACCCTTTGGTTCACAGGCCAGTACTCAATCCACTAAGCCACACCAACCAGGGCTAGCACAGTTTTCTTTTGTCTTAAAATCACAAATCCAACAAATTATCATCATACATTTAAAATTAGAATTAAAAGGCAAAACTGTGTCTTTTATGTTAAATTGTTCCTTAATATGTCAAATTCTCTTACATGTTTTAAGTCCTTAAAATACTGTATAGCTATAGAGTATCCCCAAATTTAATAATTCAAGGTTTCGTTTACTTGGCCATCCTTATAGTTAATTATAAATCTCTCCAGACATTTACCCATAAAGGAGGAAATTATTTGCTCCCAAGTATTTGACATTGACCTTTTGGGTAGGTGAGGTTGCATATAGACCTGAGACTTTGGTTGGAGTAAGAATATAGCTGCAGACATTGTCAAATGACAAAACTAAATCAATTTAGTAACGAGTTTAATGTCCTTTATTCATGGAAAACCATTCACGGGTTGGGGGAGCCCAGTGCTTCTCAGGCAGTGAAGAACTCTTCCGGAGGGAATTTGCTCAAAAACAAGTTTTTGTAGAGCACCGAAGTTCCAATGCAAAATCAGGGCATGGCTGGGGTTGTATAAATGACCTTAGTTAAAAAAAAAAAATCGAGACTTCCGCCCAAGATGGAGGCATAGGTAGACACATTGTTCCTCCTTGCACAACCAAAAGAAGGACAACAATTTAAAAACAAAAAACAACCAGAACTGACAGAAAATCAAACTGTATGGAAGTCTGACAACGAAGGAGATAAAGAAGAAACATTCATCCAGACCGGTAGGAGGGGCGGAGCCAGGCAGCTGGGCAGAGAGGACTCCCAGCAAGGAATGGCTGGCGGACTCAGCAAGGTGGTGGATTGTGGAGCAGGTGGTCCCTCATTTGTGTGAGAATAAACCGGGAAGAACAACTAGGGAGCAAGACAGACCACACAACCCTGGGCTCCAGTTCAGAGAAAGAAAGCCTCATACTTCTGATTGAAAACACCTGTGGAGGCTGAGGTGGCAGTGGGAGAAACTCCCAGCCTCACAGGAGAGCTCTTTAGAGAGACTCACAGGGGCCTAGAACACACACAAGCCCACCCACACTGGAATCAGCACCAGAAGGGCCCACTTTGCTTGTTGGTAGTGGGGGAAGTGACTGAAAACGGGCAGAGAGCAGAGCAAGGGGCATAGTTCCCTCTTGGACCCCTCCCCCACATACAGCATCACAGCGCAGCAACAGAAGTTACTCCGCCCTGGTGAACAGCTAAGGCTCCGCCCCTTACTACATAACAGGCCCACTGAGACAAAAAAAAAAATGGCCCAAATGAAAGAACAGATCAAAGCTCCAGAAAAAATACAACTAAGTGACAAAGAGATAGACAACCTATCAGATGCACAGTTCAAAACACTGGTAATCAGGATGCTCACAGAATTGGTTGAATTTGGTCGAAAACTAGATGAAAAAATGAAGCCTATGCTAAGAGAAACAAAGGAAAATGTACAGGGAACCAATAGTGATGCGAAGGAAACTGGGACTCAAATCAATGGTGTGGACAAGAAGGAAGAAAGAAACATCTAACCAGAAAAGAATGAAGAAACAACAATTCAAAAAAATGAGGAGAGGCTTAGGAACCTCCAGGACAACTTTAAATGTTCCAACATCCGAATTATAGGGGTGCCAGTAGGAGAAGAGGAACAACAAAAAATTGAAAACTTATTTGAACAAATAATGAAGGAGAACTTCCCTAATCTGGCAAAGGAAATAGACTTCCAGGAAGTCCAGGAAGCTCAGAGAGTCCCAAAGAAGCTGGACCCAAGGAGGAACACACCAAGGCACATCATAATTACATTACCCAAGATTAAAGATAAGGAGAGAATCTTAGAAGCAGCAAGAGAAAAGGACACAGTTACCTACAAAGGTCTTCCCATAAGACTGTCAGCTGATTTCTGAAAAGAGACCTTACAGGCAAGAAGGGGCTGGCAAGAAGTATTCCAAGTCATGAAAGGCAAGGGCCTACATCCAAGATTACTGTATCCAGCAAAGGTATCATTTAGAATGGAAGGGAAGATAAAGTGCTTCTCAGATAAGGTCAAGTTAAAGGAGTTCATCATCACCAAGCCCTTATTATATGAAATGTTAAAGGGACTTATCTAAGAAAAAGAAGATAAAAAATATGAACAGTAAAAATGACAGCAAACTCACAATTTTTAACAACCACACCTGAAACCAAAACAAAAGAAAACTAAGCAAACAACTAGAACAGAAACAGAACCACAGAATTGGAGATCACATGGAGGGTTATCAATAGGGGATTGGGAGGGGGAGAGAGTGGGGAAAGGTACAGAGAATAAATAGCATAAATGGTACGTAGAAAATAGACAGGGGGAGGGTAAGAATAGTGTAGGAAATGTAGAAGCCAAAGAACTTATAAGTATGACTCATGGACATGAACTATAGGGGGGGGAATGTGGGAGGGAGGGGTGGGCAGGATGGAGTTGAGTGAAGGCGGAAATGGGACAACTATAATAGCATAATCAATAAGTATATCAAAAAATAAAATTAAATTAAATTAAATTTAAAAAAAAAGAAATAAATGGTTTGTTTGTTTGTTTGTTTTTTACCACAAAAAGATTCCTACAAGGTAAAATAAAAAGATTACAAAAGAAAAAAGAAAAAAAGAAGAAGTAACCTTACCCAAGAGACGGTTTGCTAGTGTCATGCTGATGTGCCTTGAGAAACTCCTGAGTTTCACTGGGGCAAGAAAGCAGGCCTACGGTGTGATGTGTGTACTTTACCTGCATATAGTTGACATACTGTCAGAAGTGTGAGAACAGTAGGGTCCTGACAGAGGGGTGACGAGTTACACAGAGCCTAGGAGAAGGTAGCCAAAGAAGAGGTAGCCTGGAGCCAGCCTGTCTAGGATTGGATCTTGGCTCCACCACTTACCAACTCTGTAACCTTGGGCAAGTTCCTTAGCTTCTCCTGTACCTTGGTTTCCTTAACTACAAAATAGGTTATTATGAAGATTAAATGAGATGATGTTCACAAAATGATTAAAACTGTGTCTGCATATAAGATGTATTATTATCATTTAATAATAATTGTGGAGTATTTTACTTCTCATGAATTACATAGGAAAGAAAAACTAACCGGTGGCTTGTTAAGAAGATGGCATAAAGAATGGAAGAAATGGGCTGGTGTATCCCTCCACACCACGTCCCTCTCCTTCCTTGGAGAGTGAATAAGAACTTTATTCTCTACACTTTTTTCTCATTGTGAATTATTTCACAGCCCGTGTCAGCGACCACCTTAACATTCTGGTGGCCTGTACAGGGACATTCTCTATTTCTCCCTCTCCTCTAGTCTCCTGAGACTTGTGACCAGGGAAGCACTGAGCAGCAGAAGCTCAACCCGGGGTAACCCGGGGGTAACCCCCTTAAACCCCCTTACCCTGTCTCTGTGAGGTTCGGAAAGAGGATGCTAATCCTTCTCTGTCTGTCTGGACTCTGCACACAGCCTCCTCCTCACCCATCTTCACAGCCAGCAATTGGTAAGTCTCTTTGAATCTTGGGATGAAACATCCCATTGAAAGTGATAGCTTATCCCCTCATCTCGTCATAAACCCCCGTACTGGGTCTATCACTTTCGCAGGGTTTTGGCTGCGAGGGACTCCTCCAACCATCTCCCTGCTGGCTCTGTCTGCTTTCAGAGCCCAGGGATGCCTGGCGCTGAGGCAGGAACTTGTGTTCAGTCTGCCCTCAGGTGCAAGGACGCTCAGCTCTGGCCGCAGACTTCTAGGTTGTTTGAGTTGACGATGCCCTTCTTAAACCTTCCCCCTGCACAGTTGTTCAGGTCCCTGAGATACCCTTCCCTCTCCTTTTTCTTAGTTCTCACCACAGGAAGTACTCAATCAACCCTGCCCAAGGACTCCCCATTGGGTTGCCTACTTAAAAACTTGAAGGCTCTGGGACTCACCAACCTCAAACCCAAGTTGATTTTCTATTGCGACACAGCCTGGCCTCAAAATAAACTGGGTGACCAGAAAGTCTGGCGCATGAACAGATCTCTTAACTATAATACTATCCTCCAACTTGACCTGTACTGTTGTCACTCTGAGAAATGGCCCGAGGTTCCTTATATTCAGGCCTTTTTCAAACTCTCTCTGCACTTCCTGTCACATGTTCTTGTTACACTGACCTCCCTTCCTCCTCCATTTCCCAAGATTCAGGCAATCTCCCCCTCTCTGCACCTCCTCCTCCATATCTCCTGTCATGTGACTCTTTAGCACCCCTTCCATCTCCTCTCCCTACTTTTCAGACCTCTCTCTCTCTGCCTGGCTATACCCATGCAGGCTGTCTCGCTTTAAAAAAAAAAAAAAAAAAAAAGGATTTTATTTATTTATTTTAGAGAGGGGAAGGGAGGGAGAAAGAGAGGGAAACATCAATATGTGGTTGCCTGTCATGCGCCCCCTACTGGTGACCTGGCCCACAACCCAGGCATGTTCCCTGACTGGGAATCAAACCCTGCAACCTTTTGGTTCACAGGTTGGCACTCAATCCACTGAGCCACACCAGCTTGGGCCAGGCCCTTCTTTTTAGGAACCTCCTAAGCCTGTGACCCAGTTCCCTCTCCATGAGGTTGCTGGATGGGAGGGCATTATTCAGGCCCAGGCTCCCTTTTCAATGTCAAGACTTCTCCCAAATTGAGGTCAGACTTGGCAGTTTTTCAGCAAACCCAGCTAAGTTTACAGAGGAATTGAATATCTCACTCTCTCCTGTGACCTCTCCTGGAGAGATATTCTCATATTATCTTTTCTATGTGTACCAGTTTGGGAGAGAGAGGCCATATTTGGGCCCAGGTACAGGAGTATGGGGATGACCTAAATCAGAAGCAGCTGAATACTTATGACTCAGGTGCCACAGCAGTCCCTGACCAGGATCCTAATTGGGACTACCAAAGTAAGTCCCCTGACCACAGTAAATGGGATCACATGCTCTCCTGCCTCATAGAGGGAATGAAGCAGGCCAATACGAAACCTGCTGACTACTACAAAGTTCAGGAAGTCACTCAAGGGACAGATGAGAATCCTGCTATTTTCCTCTTTAGGCTCTGGGAGGCTTTTCACCTCTACAGTAACGGAGACCGGATTCTAGGGAGAGCCAGTCTATCTTAGTGATGCACTTTTTCTCCCAGTCAGCCCTGGACATCTGGAGCAAATTCCAAAAGCTAGAAAAGGGCCCTCAGACCCCACAATCAGAGCTAGTTTATCTGGCTTTCAAAGTCTTTAAGAATCATGATAAGGATAAATGAAAGGAGAAATGGGAGCAGGACCAACAACAATCCCAGGAGCAAAAAGAGATTTTCAAAATGGTCACCTCAGCAATTGAGGGGGCTGTACAGGGAGGGACTCACCCGAGGCCCCCGACGCAGCAGCAAGGACAGCCATCAGTGGCACAGGGTCCCAAACCTGTTTCAACTGCGAACAAAAGGGTCACTGGAACAATGTCCTAAGAAAAAATGGCAGCCGCCAGGACCGTGCCCACGTAGCAAAAAGTCGGGGCACTGGAAGAAGGACTGCCCCCTCCTCAAGGGAGGGGATGGAACTCCCCTTCCGGAACCAGCAAGCACTACTAGAGGTGCCTCAGACATCCCATGGACCTCCTTGGCCTCCTCCAGACATCGGACTAACAGGGCCGGGATTGGACCAGGCTCCACTTCGTACCATCAAATTGGCCGACCCTCAAGTAACTCCATTCCAGGTAAACTGATGATCTTAATCAGATTAATTTCTTAATTCGTTGGGAGCCACCTACTCTGCTTTTCCCAAGATTTCGGGCCATTGCCTCCCTCTCCGTCTCCATCAGGGGAGGGGGGAGGAAGGCCTCAGGCCACTCTGCAAACCCACTGCCTCCTCCGCATGCTGGGAGATCAGGTCTTCACCCACTCATTCTCAGTAGTTACTCATTGTCCCACCCCTCTCTTGGAAGAGATTTAATGACTAAACTAGGTGCTCAGATCCTTCTGCACCCTCAGGCTCCTTTCCTAGGACTGTTGGGGACTTCCTCAACCCCAGCTTCTCTCCCGAACTCCATTCTTTCTGAGGTTGTAAACAGAGCCCCACCTCAGGTCTAGACCATGGACATTCCTGGGAGGGCACATCACACAGCCCATCACTATCCGCACAAAAGATCCCACACATTTCCCTTGGCACTCACAGTACCCAATTAACTTAGAGGCCCACAAGGGACTCAAACCCCTCACTACCAAGTTTCTCAAATCAGGCTTACTAAGACCCACTGACCCGCCTAGGAACTCTCCACAGGAGAAACTGCCCAAGGACTCCACTCTTCCCTCTCATACGTGCCAGCCAATTTCAGATACCAAGCTCCAACTCACCAAAGCCAGCCAGCGGACACACGAGCCCTGGAAAGTAGCTGACATGATCTGGTATTACTGAGTAAGTCCCCTTTACAACTACAAGCCAGTCTCACTAAGAGATCTCCTGTGTCGTTGCTGGGAGCCCTAATTTTACTCCTCCAAATTATTTTTCCTTTGGGAACTGCTCTCTTGCAACACCCTTACCTACCTACAGTCCAGGAAGCCCTTAGTTTTTTAAACAGTAAGGTTACTCAGCCCCACAAGAACTGTTGAATCTGTACCAACCCCTCCCTTTAACTCCCACTAGTTCAAGTGGGACTAGTAGCAATTCCTATCCTTCCTTCAAAATGGAGCCAATTAGAGACCTACCCAGTCCCCACCTATTTCAGTCCACCTGGATGGGCTGTTAATGAAAAGGTCAAGCCCACAGTGGACCACATACTTCTCAATCACCTACACCAACAGGCCCATTATAATATCCAAGGACCAATATTCTCCTCCATAGATCTCTTTAGCCAAGCACCCCTTTGCCTAACAGCTGAACCTGGATCTGGACCATCAGTAGGATCTTTTTCTAACATATATAAAAGCTGCAGTCATTCATTTACATGGATCTCCCTAGATACTACTTCCTCAACTAGCCCTAACTACTACTCTGCCTCTCCCTTTCATAGAATCTATATCCCTATAACCCCCAGTATAATTACCACATGGAGACAAGCCAGTTATTTTGGGACTTCTATTTGCCCGGGCCCCCAGAACAACTGCCCCTACAAATACCATAACTGCTGGTTCCAGCTACATAACAAAGGATGAACCGATAACTGTGAAAAGTTGTTCAATCCCCCAAATTAAGATATTGGCTGGGACTCCACTATTCCTTCCTTCAATGGGGCCTTCAATTTCCCATCTATCCCAGCTCATACTGAATGCCTCCTCCACTGGCAGGAATGTCTCTGGCTACCACCTATGAGGGCATTGAGGCATCCTGGAAAGGATTATCCAAGTCCTACTTCAATATCAGGATTGGTACTTGCCTAAATAAGCTCAAAAAATCGCACCTATTTATTCTGTGGGGATATAGCTTATTTCTGTGTAGATGCTAGTTGGCTGGGTACTTGTACTC
Source organism: Desmodus rotundus (assembly GCF_022682495.2). Taxonomy (NCBI): domain Eukaryota; kingdom Metazoa; phylum Chordata; class Mammalia; order Chiroptera; family Phyllostomidae; genus Desmodus; species Desmodus rotundus. The sequence goes on from NC_071389.1 coordinate 148,037,177, forward strand.
TTGCTTATATTATTCCCAAACCCACCATTGTCAATGACAGCATACCTCTCCCCTTATACTTCTAACCCACAAGAGTCAAAGGGTACCTTATTTGTAATCATCATAACTGGCATCCTAGCTGCAGTAGGAATTGGCACCGGAGGCCTTTTAAACTCCATTTTTATAGCCCGGTCACTATCCTTAAAAGTAACTCAATAGAGAATTGACATAGCCAACAAAATTAATACCCTACAAGAACAAATCACTTCCCTAGCAGGAGTAGTCCTACAATATAGGCGAGCCCTAGACTTCCTAATGGCTAACCAGGGAGGGACCTGTGCTATGCTTAATGAGGATTGCTGGGTTTTTGTTAACCAATCTGGAAAAATGCAAAAAATCTAGGAAATATCACTGACAAAGCCAACAAATTCTATAAAGAAGGGGCCATGGGAAGATCTGACTGGTAGGATTTTTTAAAAAAATATATTTATTGATTATGCTATTACAGTTGTCCCATTTCCCCCCCTTCACTCCACTCCATCCTGCCCACCCCCTCCCTCCCACATTCCCCTCTTATAGTTCATGTCCATGGGTCATACATATAAGTTCTTTGGCTTCTACATTTCCTATACTATTCTTACCCTCCCCCTGTCTATTTTCTACCTACCATTTATGCTACTTATTCTCTGTACCTTTACCTCCTCTCTCCCCCTCCCACTCCCCTATTGATAACCCTCCATGTGATCTCCATTTCTGTGATTCTGTTACTGTTCTAGTTGTTTGCTTCATTTGCTTTTGTTTTTGTTTTAGGTGTGGTTGTTAATAACTGTGAGTTTGCTGTCATTCTTACTGTTCATATTTTTTATCTTCTTTTTCTTAGATAAATCCCTTTAACATTTCATTTAATAAGGGCTTGGTGATGATGAACTCCTTTAACCTGACCTTATCTGAGAAGCACTTTATCTTCCCTTACATTTTGAATGATAGCTTTGCTGGATACAGTAATCTTGGATGTAGGCCCTTGCCTTTCATGACTTGGAATACTTCCTCCCAGTCTCTTCTTGCCTGTAAGGTCTCTTTTGGGAAATCAGCTGACAGTCTAATGGGAAGACCTTTGTAGGTAACTGTGTCCTTTTCTCTTGCTGCTTCTAAGATTCTCTCCTTCTGTTTCATCTTAGGTAATGTAATTATGATGTGCCTTGGTGTGTTCCTCCTTGGGTCCAGCTTCTTTGGGACTCTCTGAGCTTCCTGGACTTCCTGGAAGTCTATTTCCTTTGTCAGATTGGGGAAGTTCTCCTTCATTATTTGTTCAAATAAGTTTTCAATTTTTTGTTGTTCCTCTTCTCCTTCTGGCACCCCTATAATTCGGATGTTGGAACATTTAAAGATGTCCTGGGGGTTCCTAAGCCTCTCCTCATTTTTTTGAATTGTTGTTTCTTCATTCTTTTCTGGTTGGATGTTTGTTTCTTCCTTCTGGTCCACACTGTTGATTTGAGTCCCAGTTTCCTTCGCCTCACTATTGGTTCCCTGTACATTTTCCTTTGTTTCTCTTAGCATAGCCTTCATTTTTTCATCTAGTTTGTGACCAAATTCAACCAATTCTGTGAGCATCCTAATTACCAGTGTTTTGAACTGTGCATCTGATAGGCTGGCTATCTGTTCGCTGCTTAGTTGAATTATTTCTGGGTCTTTGATCTGTTCTTTCATTTGAGCCTTTTTTTTTTTGGTCTCAGCATGCCTGTTACTTAAAGGGGCAGAGCCTTAGGTGTTCACCGGGGTGAGGTAACACTGGTTGCTGTGCTGTGACGCTGTATGTGGGGGAGGGGCCGAGAGGGAGCAATGGCACCTTCTCCACTGTGCCGGATTTCAGTCACTCCCTCTGCTCCCCACAATCAAATTGGGCCCCTCTAGTACTGATTCCCAAGTGGGTGGGCTTGTGCACACTCTAGGCCCCTGTAGGTCTCTCCAAGGAACTCTCCTGTGAGGCTGGGAGTTTCTCCTATTGCCACCTCAACCCCCACAGGTGTTTTCAGTCAGAGGTTTGAGGCTTTATTTCCCTGTGCTGGAGCCCTGGGTTGTGTGGTCTGCTTTGCTCCCCCGCTATTCCTCCAAGTTTATCTATGTGCGAATGTGGGGCCGCGGGGTCTGCTAGCGGTCGCACTGCCTGCCCTGTTCGTCCCACAATCCGCCAGTCTCTGGGTCCGGCTGCATTGCCACGAATCCCATCTGCCCATCTCTGCCCCTCCTACCAGTATGGATGAATGTTTCTTCTTTATCTCCTTGGTTGTCAGACTTCCGTGTGGCTTGATTTTCTGTCAGTTCTGGTTGTTTTTTGATTTTAAATTGTGGGTGTCCTTCTTTTTGTTGTGCGAGGAGGCGCAGTGTGTCTACCTACGCCTCCATCTTGGTTTCCCCCATGACTGGTAGGATTTTAAAGCAAACATCTGGTCCTGGTTTTCTTGGCTGACTCCTTTCCTAGGCCCTTTCACAGCTCTTCTCTTCATTGTTGCTATCAGGCCATGTCTCTCAAGATATCTTATGTTCAAGCTCTACAAGATTCTTTTCGCAAATGACCCCCAGCCACAGCTCTCGCCTTTCAGGGTGTCTGATTCCACTCTCTTCCTCTTAATGACCAATACCTACATAGGGGGACAACTCTATGTCCATCATCTGCAAGAAGTAGTTACAAAAGAAGAGAATTTCATCCCTACTCCCCAGAACCAGAACCAGATCAGGTTATTAAGAATAAATCCATTTTAAAACCAAGGTGGGGAATGAAAGGACAAAACCAGCCTCATTTGCTATTGTGGCACCATTTGCCTAGCAGGCCTATGACCTTGTTAAACATGACTGCCATTTTACTCTTCTGAGCTTGTACCCAGGAATGGAAATTACTAGAAGCAAGAACAGAACTAACTGCTCCCTACAGCCACAGGTAGAAGATAACATTGGAACAAACTGCAGCCTGTGTTACAATGCCCTAACAGCCCAGGGGCCACACAACAGCAACCCCCCCACCCCTTTTAAATCCAATTATAATCCAATAAAAGCTCAAAGCCCCTTCATCCCTCTCCTTTCTTGGAGAGTGAATAAAAACTTTATTCTCCACCAAAAAAAGAAAAGAAAAAGAATGGAAGAAATGGTTGGCTAACTCTTAAGTCTGTAATCTTTTGTGAGTAATAAAGGGGGCACAGATTTTTATTTAAGCTCATGCAGACAGGATTTATTCATATTAATCAGGAAATGCTTACATAGCACCTATTAGTTACAAGACACTGGTCTATATACATTACAAATACCATTTCATTTAATCTTTCTTAACAATACTTTGCTGTTATTAACATACCCATTCTACAGAGGAGGAACTGAGTGAGAAGTGAGCTGAGGTTGGAACACCGGAGCCATGTGCTGAACCACTGTGGAAGGCTTCAGACCATCTCTTGGCTTCAGACAGGATTGCAAGTGCAGAGTAAGTAGACTAAAGATGCTGAAGCCCAACACCAACAAACAGCTCTGGTACAAAACATTTTATCTGTTTGCCTTAATTTTTTCCTGCATCAAATTGGTATAAGAGAACTTATAGCTTTCTTGACTCAAATTGATTTAAAGAGTGCAGAATTTAATTTTCTTATTAGGATAATAAAACTGGAAGAAATAAACCATCTGGGGTCACCAAGCCACTGCACTTCCCCAGATTTATACTGAAGTCACACCGAGGATGACAAGGTCACTCTTAATTATATCAGCCAAAGTAAGGTCTGGAAGCACCTACTATACTTGACATTTTTTGCTGGTAGCATGTATATAATAAGGATTAAATTTGGTAAATTCTTGATTTGCTTATGTGTGTGTTTCATTTTGAATGTATATTACTGGCCTTGGCAAAGTTTCTTCTCTTTCTATAACTTACGGAGCTATAAAAACTAAGTTTCCTAACTGCAGTGGTGGTTTATTAATAAGAAACAATGGAGGGGGACTTCTCCCAGCAATTAAAACTCTGTGTTGCTTTATCTCTGTTGGAGTAAGTCTAACCTGGAATAGATTTAAAGGACAGAAACTGAGTCTTTGTCTACATTCTTAGCACCTAACGCATTACTTGGCACATGGAAGGCTTAAGCTCATGCTTGTTCCATTCAATTGAATCTTGGGGTGCAGCCAAAATGTATTAGGTTAAATGCTCAGCTGGGAGGAAATACAGGATCTTAACAGCTGAAATTTTAAAAAATTTTTATTTATTTTTAGAGTGAGGGGAAGAGAGGGAGAAAGAGAGGGAGAGAAACAACTCCCATGCCCCCAAATGGGGGATCTGGCCCACAACCCAGGCATGTGCACCGACTGGGAGTTGAGCCAGCGGCCTTTTGGTTCACAGGTCAGTGCTCAATCCACTGAACAGCTGTAATCTTAATAGCAATTATCTTTGGGTAGTATGATTCTCATGCCTTTTATTTCCTTCTTTATACTTTAATATGTCCTCCAAACCACAGCTTTATTCTTTGCAACAGATGATGGCTTATAGAAATAAGAGAACCCTTCTCTCTCATTCTTTTTTAAATTGTTTTTTTATTTTTACAAAGTTGGCATTTAAAAATTATATGGCACACTGACAATGCTTTTGTAGTTGCTATGAAAACCAACAGGACCCCCTTCCCTCTCTCCTTCCATTTCCCAATCCACTGAGGACACCACTTTGGATTCATTTAGTGATTATTTTGGTATTCACCTCCCTGAGTATACATAACACACTTACGTTGTTGAATTTTGATTTCGGTATTTTTTGTTTATTCTCACTATGGGGGTGAGGGCGAGACTTTAACCTGTTTTGCAACTGCTCCCACCCCTCCCCAAGTATATTCAAGTTGCTACCCCTCTTCCAGCTTAATTATGAAGAAATTTAGCCAGATTGATGCCCAATGTTTGTATTTTACTATGTAAATAATCACTTTTGGTTCCCTGCAGAACATGTTATTTTCTCTAGAGTTAATTAGTCTTATTTTAATTTGCTCAGTTTTTCATGTCCTTAACACTAAATTGACTGTCCCCTATTCTCTCCCCCCCACCAGTTTTACAAATCACCTCTCAACATGTTTAAACACCTTAGGTATTCTATAATTTCATCTTCTAGAACAGTGACTTTCAACCTTTTTCACCTCGTGGTACACATAAACTAATTACTAAAATTCTGCAGCACACCAAAAAGTATAATAAATTTTTTGCCGATCTGACAAAAAATAGGTATAATTTTGATTCATTCACACAGGACGGCTACTGTTGTGTTGGCTGTTGTCGTTTCTTTAATTTTACAACCTAAGGGAAAAGAGGTCAGTGCCTCTGACTAAATAGTCAGGTATTGCATGCTTTAAAATTCCTTGCAGCACACTGGTTGAAAACTGCTGTTCTAGAACAATTTCTTGGAGCCTCTGGGCTTGCTCTAATCTGGACTGATTTCTCTAGGCTTGCTACACAGCTGTCCGCTTGGGGATGTCATCCTAGAGATTGCTTTTGTCTTTTTCCTGTGTTGGATCCACTGTTGCCTGGATCCTCATGTCTTCCTCTTTTTTGGTTAATTCACTCATTTTGGAATAGCTTCCTAACAAAGGGTGCATGAGAGATAATATTTTTGAGATTTCCACATCTGAAAATATCTTTATTTTATGTTCATATTTAATTGATATTGACTGGATGTAGAGACCAAAGCTGGAAAATCCTTTCGTTTTCAAATTGTAAGGCATGGCTCCTTCCTCTTCTGGTTTCCCTCATTGCTGTTGAGAAATCTGATCCATTCTGACTCTTGACCATTTGCAAGAATCATGTTTTCCTCTCTGGAAGTCTGTAGAACCTTCTTTTTGTCCCTGCTGTTCTCTACTTTCATGCTGATGTGCCCCAGTACCACAGTGAGGGTCTGCTTTCACCCACTGTGCTGGTGCTCCATGGGTCCATCAATCTGGAAATTCATGTTCTTCATTTTTGGAAAATTTTGCTGATTTTTTTTGATAATCTTATCCCCCCACTATTTTGGGGCCCTCTTTCTAGAATTCTTATTATTTGGAGGTTATGCTTCTCCTATTTTTCCCTTCTGCATTTCATGCCTTTGCTTTAAGAGAGATTTCCTGCCTCCCAGGTTGCCCAGTTGGTTGGAGTGTCATCTGCACACCCAAAGGTTGTGGGTTTGATTCCTGGTCAGGGCACATACCTAGGTTGCAGCTGAATCCCAGGTGGGGCACATACATGAGGTAGCCAATCGATGTTTCTCTCTTATCAATGTTTCTCTCTCTCTCTCTCTCTCTCTCTCTCTCTCTCTCTCTCTCTCTCTCTCTCTCCCCCTTCCTCTCTCAAGTGAGGATAAAGAAAAACTGAGTGAGGCAGGGGATCACCACACCCCTTATTTCATTTAATCCTCCAATAATCCTGGGAGGTAAAAGTTATTTTTTTTTAAAAAAAAAGGGGGAGAGAGAGAGATTTCCTCTCACTCAATATTCTAGCCCTTCCATTAAGTTTCCACCCATACTATTTGGATTTCCAAGAGCTCCTTTTTGTTTTTTGAATGTTCCTTTTTTAATAGTGCCCGCTTCTTGTTTCATGGGTGCTGTATTTTCTCTTATTTCTCTGAAGATCCTGAGGGTATTTGTGTCTGTTTCCCCCTTGCATTTTCTGCTTCCTCCAGGTGGCTTTATTCTGTCAGCTCATTTTGGTCATTGAATTTCATACTTGAGGTTTTCTTCTCATTTCTGTTGCTCTTTAGCTATTTGCTCACACATAACAGTGAGGAACTAAAGAACTGCAAATTGCTGTTGCTTGCCATTTATGGTCTTCACCACTTTGCTCTGACTGGACTGTTTCAGTGGACTCCTGATAACAGTTTCCTAGGCCTTTTGTTTTTTCTCTTGGATTTGTCAGCGTCCCCAGAGAAGCTTCCGTCTCCCACCTGGGGAGTGTCTGGCAGCCACCATCCTGGTTGCCAAATATCAGAAGGCTGGACCCAGGCTTTTAGCACTCATGTACATTTTCATTCCATCTCATTCTAGTACCATACCCATGTCCTCAATTCTGCCGAATGCTGCCCCCCCCCCATCTAGTTATCACTGTTTTACCACCTGCCTCTTCCCAGGTGTGAGGAACAATTGCTGTATGTATTTGGGAGAAGGTCTCGTGGTCTGTTTCTTAAGAGGCTTTCAAATAATTCTCCTTTTCTCAGTCACTATTTTACCCCCATTTCCAGAGATAACTAGTACCCCGATTCTTGAGTCTTTTGGGAGTTCTTCAATTAAATTGAGTTGCTTCTTAGGTTTCCCAATTGATGGCTTGTTATTCAATACTTCCAGTTCTGCTAAGTCATGTACCACTTGTCCATTTGCTTTCTAGCTCCTAAAATTTCATTGCTGTGAATCTTCTCTTTTTCCCTAGGGGTTATTGTCTTATTTTAAAAAGTATTTACTATCATATTTGTGGATTTTCAGTAGAGAGCAGACAAAAATTATATGCTAAATTTGCCATTATTTGTTACTTTTCTTACTAGCCAGTCTCGAAAGTCACAACGTGCACAATCAGGTTCTGGAAATCTGCCTTTAAAAGGGTTCATGACACCTACCCTGCACGTGTTGAAAAGCATGAAGATGCTACTTATACAGTCTAGAACCTTGCTATTGAAAATACGTTCTGTAGACTAGTATTGCTGGCATCAGCTGGGAATTTATTTTAAAATGCAGAATCTCTGGCTCTGCACCAGACTTGCTGAATCAGAGTCCACATTTTAACAAGATCCTCAGCTAATTCATAGGCAAATACAAAGTTGAGAAGCACTGGTTCATAACAATAGCCCTAATGTTCTATTCAATAGTATCAAATTTTGTTTGTAAATTAATTGGCCAGGATCTTTCATCTTAAATGCACACAACTGTCCCTAGGGATATTACCTAAGGGAAACAATAGGTAGTCACACAAGTTGAGTGATTCAGAACAGGTCCTGGGACTTCAAGCTCTGTGTATAATTATGCCAAATATCAGGATAAAGACTTTGTAAGTGATTCAATAGAATGCCAATACGGAAACAATTTATTCCAGTGGAAAAAGTGTACAGGATGCATGTCTTAGCATTTTTAGGAACCAAGTTTTAAAAAGCAAGAATTGGTTCTTGTGTAAGTGATATTGACAAAGATTAGAACAGTCAATTCACCCTGGCCTTTGTCAACACTTTGACTTCAAGGAATTAGAAAGAAGCACCTGCTGCCTTGAAAATAAGGTCATTTATTCCCTCAACTCCAGGTTCTTCTACATCCAAGATATTAAACCTCAGAAGAAAAACTCACAGATTGAAACTTAGTCATCTTCTGATGACTAAGAGCTAAGGGATTAGAGCTATCAATTTTGTGAATTGCCCTTAAATGAACAAGCCTGGCACCAGTGGGCCAAAGGCTAATAAGATTAGCCAATTGGCTGAATACAGGAGTTTGTCAGGTCTGCAAAACAAGTAATGCCTCAGAGGCAGAATTCATAAGAGAGTCAAGAAGCTCAGGTGAATTGCTGCAAATCATGGCTGCAATAGACAGCAGAGTCAGCCTGGAAAATACAAGCAGGGAGAGTGTGCCAGCAGAAGTGTCACTGCACAACTACACAGGGACATTGTCAGTGCCCGATCCTGCTGAGTCAGCTGCATGAGTCCTGGGCAGAGTCTGTATAAACAGAAAAAGAACCATGTCATTTGTAGAAGAGTTCCAAGTCTGGTGCAAGTGCCAAGTGTAAAGTCAAAAAAGTGACGCGAGGGTGTAACTTGAGTCAATGAGGCAACGATGAGAAGAAAAATGCAGTGTTCTAGGAATGTCAGAAGGGCTGTTGGGTCAGGTGTGAGGGGCAGATTGAGGAGAGGTTACGGAACAATGACCAGGAATGATTTCCTTTGATGCCTGTATACCCTGCAGTAGCTGCTTCAAACAGCTACATGGGGTCTGACAGTTAGCTGATGGGGATCTGGAACAGACAAGTTCCAGGGAAGGCAGGAACACTTTCTTAGACAAGGTATCTAATTGGAATAAACAGAAGTCTGGTAACTGGCTGTATAGCTTTATACTGCCATAGTAATCAATAATGCTAACCCAGATAACAGAAGGAATTGGCAGCCTTGTCACTGTAGAAATAATAATGAGAACTAACAATTGCTAACAGCACGTATTCAGTGTTCCAGGGGAACTAGCCATTTTCAGTTCCTGTCCCAGCTAAGAACAGAATGGACTAACCACAATAAGTGGGTTGACACAGATCGACCTCCACCTGGTGACTCTGATTAATATGTAACTTGTATAGATACATAGCATTTTGTATAAGAATTCTAGTAACTAATTCAAAAGAACCATGGCCTTCAGACATTTCAGCTTTGGGAGGTTTGCTAACCTTCTACTGTAAAACTGGGATGACGCAAAACTAGGATGATGCAAAACCAGGGTGACGCACACCAGACCATCGCTCAACCAGTTTCAAGATCCTTATTATAATGGACTGTGCTGGTCTGCAGATAAAGAACTTTTCAATCCTGTCCCCTTGGTCTCTGTTTTGCTTTCCCTCTCCCTCCTTTTAAAAACCTCTGCTGCCCTGAGATGTTAAGATGGTCTTTGGGACGAGGGCCTCCCATCTTCTCAGGCTGCCGGCTCTTGAATAAACCATCTTCCCTTACACCAGCACCTGTCTCTGGAGTATTGGATCTTGAAGTGGCAGGCAGCCAAACCTGGGTTTGGTAGCAATAGCATTATGAGTAGAATAACCACTCTGAAGTAGCACCTGAAGCTTAATGAAACTATTTTTCAGAGATACAAACCTGTTCAAAATGGAATCCTCTCCTGGAAAATGAAAAATGCGTTGAGTCCTCACTTTAGTAAGACATAGGATAGGGTGAAAGGGCGCTTATTTTTTCTTAGCCAGCTATACACCTATCTTCCGGAGAAGGATACTGTGCTTATTACCCAGAGACGGATACAATGAGTGTTAGGACTCTGTCCTCTCATTATGGGGAGGGCAGGAGAATGTCTTTACTTGTACAGAGGAAAGTTGCATCTTGTCATCAAAGGCATAAAGTTGTTTTGTTCTTTTGTGTAAGTTAAATATATGTAAAAGAATTCAGCAGATGATGAGTAGCCAAACAGATGAAATGTGATGGTAATGAAGCTATTTTCTCTTAAGTTTCTACCCTTCTTTGCTCTCTTTTAGGCTGCTGTGCCTGGGACTCTGCAAATCATATTTCTCTTCTGCCAGCTCTTCCCGTCAGGGTCATCTAACAGGCTGTACAGAGGAACCAGGAGACTAAAGAGGTAAGGGACTTAGTCCTTCCAGTTTGCTGTCTGTTCCTGTCAGGATCCCTGTAGCAGTCCTTCTTCATTCTGTCATCAACACTTGTTGGCAGCAACCCTTGACTGCAGGTCGCAGGTCTTTTCTACTCTCCCAACTGGCCTCATTATGCCCTTCAGAGATATCACCACCATCCAGCTGGCACCTTCTCCCCACAGGCCTGACTCCCAGCTCTGCAGAGACTGCCTCTGAGCTCCCATGGCACCAGCACCATTCCACCAATGCCCCATGCTCAGGGACCCACATTCCAGCTCCTTGGGGGCAGGTGGAGGGGGGGGTCTCTTCTTGGAGCACCATGACTCAAATAATCCCCACGTCTTTTCTTTCCCAGCTGCAGGAGTTGCAGTTGCTTCCTGCAGTCCTCCTTCCACAAAACTTCAGTGTTCCCTTCTTGTCTTTCAGTTATCTTAATCACTGGTTCACAACTCTTTGTATGAGATTCTCTCCCTTAAAATAGCTGCTGTGATTTCTGTGTTTCTGCTTAGGCCTTAACTGATACTTATCGCCCTGGCTATCCTGACATACTCATACACACTTTTAGAGATTAAGCCCTCTCCCCATTTGAAAATCACTGCTATGATAGTGGTGCCACATGTCCCAGTTTGCCTGGAACAATACTGACTTATGCCTGCTGTCCTGGCATAAGTTGTTAAGAGTGTAATGAAATACAGAGTTCCCTCAAGACCTAAGGGGCTCCTGTCACTCAAAGGAATGTTTTCTGTCTCTCAGGTATACTGTAGAGCAGGAAAATCAGAACCACTACTATACAGGTATAGTAATCAAAATGATACGGTACTGGTGTAAAAACAGACACATAGACTAACAGGATGGCACTGAGAATCCAGAAATAAATCGCACACATATGGTCAACTAATATTTGACAAGGGAGCCAAAAATACTCAGTGGGGAAAGGAGTCTCTTCAATAAATGGCCTTGGGAAAACTAGATATTCATATTCAAAAGAATGAAATTGGGCCCCTATCTTACAGCAGTCACAACAGTTAACTTAAAAGGATCACAGACTTAAATTTAAGACCTTATATTGAAGTCTTAAACCTCTGAGACAAAAATGTGAGGAAAAAGCTCTTTGACATTGGTCTCGGCAGCAACGTTTTGGATGACACCAAAAGAAACAAAAGCAAAAGCAAAAAAGTAAAACTGAACAAGCTGAAACACCAAACTAAAAAGCTTCTACATAACAAAAGAAACCATCAACAAAATGAAAACATGACCTACAAAATGGGAGAAAAATCTTTGCAAACTATATATCTAATAAGGGGTTCCTAATATATCCAAAATATATAAGGAATTCATACAACTCAGTAGCAGAAAAAAAAAATCCAATGTAAAAGTGGGTAGAAGACCTGAATAGACATTCTTCCAAAGAGGATATACAAATGGCCAAAAAGGATATACAAATGAAAAGATGTTTAACATCACTAGTCATCAGGGAAATGCAAATCAAAACCACAATGAGGTTATCACCTTACACCTCTTAAAATGGCTATTCTCAAAAAGACAAGAGACAACAAGTATTAGTGAAGATATGGAGAAAATGGAACACTTGTACATTGGTGGTGAGAATGTAAATTGGTGCAGCCACTAAAGAAAACAGCATGGAACTTCCTCAAGAAATTAAAAATAAAACTATCGTATGACCCAACAATACCACTCCTGGGTATGTACTTGAAGAAAATGAAATCACTGTCTTGTAGAGATATATGTATGCCCATATCATTGCAGCATTCTTCACAGTGACCAATACATGGAAACAACCTAAGTGTCCATCAATGAATGAGTGGATAAAGAAAATATGAGAATATATATATTTAATATATATAATGTATATCGTATATCATATATAGAGACATACACATACATACACAACGTGGAATATTAAGGAGCCCTGGCCAGCGTGGCTCAGTTAGCTGGAGCATCATACCGTGGACTGGAAAGGTAGCAGGTTTGATTTCGAACAGGTCACATACCTAGGTTGCGGGTTTGATCCCTGGTCGGGGCACCTGCGAGAAGACAGCCAAGTCGACATTTCTTTCTCACATTGATGTTTATCTCTCCCTCTCTCTCTCTAAAAGCAATGAAAAAAATGTATTTGGGTGAGATTTAAAAAAAAGGAGGAAATGCTACTATTTATAACAACATGGATGGACTTTCAGGGCATGATGCTAGGTGAAATAAGACAAAGACAAAGGCTGTATGATCTCATTTATATGTGGAATCTGACAAAGTCAAACTCACAACAACAGAGAGTAGAATGGTGGCTGCCGGATGATGGGGGAGACAGGGTGATGTTGGTCAAAGGGTACAAACTTACCTCACTAACCTTTCCTTTGCATTATAGGTAAATATCACATCATTACATTGTACTCCTTAAACATACACAATGTTATACGTCAATTATATCTCAATAAAGCTGGGATAATATTTAAAAACCAGAATTACTGTTTAACAATAAATAATAGAATTAATTATAAATAAAAGATTGCTCAACACCAATAGCTAAAAGATTAAGAAATTATAAAATTTATACAGTAAATCAAAGAGTCAAAAATTAAAATAGCAAATACCCTGAAAAATAAAGATAAAAGAAAGTAAAATTGAAAGATAATTAAAATGATAAAATTAGCCCTGGCTGGTGTGGTCTAGTTGATTAAGTGCCAGCCTGCAAACTGAAGGGTCACCAGTTTGATTCCCCATCAGGGCACATGCCTGGGTTGCGGGCCGGGTCCCCAGTTGAGGGCATGTGAGAAGCAAACTATCAACGTGTCTCTCACACATCGATGTTTCTCTCCCTCTTTCTCTTTCCCTTCTCTTATCTCTAAAAATAAATAAATAAAATCTTTTTTTTAAATGATAAATTATTTTTAAAATTAAAGGGAAAAATAAAATATAAAGATTAGATAAAAGTCAAAGATTATCCCTGGCTGGTGAGCTCAGTTGTTAGAGTATCACCCCAATATGCCAATGTTGTGGGTTGGATCCCCAGTCAGGGCACATACAAGAATCACCTAATGAATGCATAAATAGGTGGAACAGCAATCAATGTTTCTCTCTCTCTCTCCCTTCTTCTCTCTCTCTCTGAAATGAATCAATAAATTTTTTTAAAAGTCAAAGCTTAGCATGTAATACAGTTTTAATAAATAAAATAAAAAGATAAACATAAGATTATTAAATTCAGACAACAAAAAAATTTTTAATAGAATAAAACAGTTAAAATGAAAAAATGATGCACAATAAGAAGGAAATTCCAGCTGATTAGACATAAAGTATGCAATACAATCAGAAATGTAAAAATTAAGTAGACAAAAAACCAAAATATCTTTAAACAATGCAAAAAACATGAACAATTTTAGAGTCTAAGAAACGTAAAATGTAAAATGTCACTGAGTTAAAAGAGATAGCCGTGTAAGCACTTCAAGGTTGACGCCTTGTTTCAGGGCAAGCCAGGCTCCGTGGCTGGGGTGAGCAAAGCAGTCTTGGCCATTTATCTTCCCCTCCAGGGAGGCTCACAATGCCTGTACCTGAAAAATGCTAAAACACCTGCAAGACAGGGATGAGTATTCCCTGTCAAAGCTCTTGGCAGAGAGGCTACAACCAGAGGTTAACCTGCCTGAAGAGTCTAAACACACTATCTGCCAGGCTGTGATTTGACAGGTGAGGAGCCAGGTTGGCTGGGTGACCAGCTGCAGAAATATCTCTGCCCTTAATCACCTCCAGAAATAACTTCAAAGGTTGCTTAACTAATAATCAGTTGCAGATAAAAATATTATGATTATTATTTTAAATGTTTGATGTTGACATGGAAAAAATATGTGGTTTAGACAATTTTATAATCATGCTAAAACAAAAATGAGTTTCAAGTCCTCTATAGAAACTGTATAACTAAATGGAGACAGCAAACACCCATAAAAATGGAGGGCAGTAAAAATATCTCTCAAACAGAGCATTGAATGCAAATGTATTAACTCTCAGGTAACAAGAGTTGCCAGGGATATTTGCTGGCAACAAGACACAGTTAAAAAGACATTAACAATAATTAGGAGATCTAAGATCTATCACGTCAGTATAATTTAGGAAAATCAAGTGTTATTACCATAATATCAAATTTCAGAGCAAATTAAGGAGAAAAACAGGGTCACTCAATAATGATAAAAATAACCTAACAAAAGTTAATGATCCTGAACAACTAGATGCAAAATACAATTTATAAAGAGGCGAAGAATAAGAAAGTAGAGATGGGTAAAATACAATTAAAGATTTCAATGTTTGACTATCAAAACATGTTATTCTGTATGCAAAAATTTTAATGAAGAATCCATTATACTCTATATGGTTCTTTTTTATGTCCACAAGTTATACATTACAATAAATAACTGGCAAATAGGGCAAAGAAATGCTGTTTCTTTTCAAGAAGATATGAATGTCACAAATTTGATCACATACTGGAACACAGAGATGCACTCCCAAACAATTAAAGGCAGTGTACTTGTACAATGTGTTCAAATGAACAACATTGTCACCGAGCAAGGGCCCACTGCCGATGCTCACAGAAGCCAAAACTAAGACATAAGCTTTTGAGAAAAGGCTTTATTTGTGAGTCTATGGGCAAGAAGACAAGAGGCAGACTCAAATCTATCTCTCTGATCTAGGTAGGGATCAAGGTGGGATTTTAAGTGGTTTCAGCACCAGATCATCCTGGACAATGGACCCTTTGCTTCTGAAAGGGTTCTGACGCTCAGGTCCCTGTCACGTCCCAGTCTTTTCGTTCCATGGTGGGGAGTAGTGAAGGGTTCACAACTTACTCATAAAGTGGTGTAAACTTTGGTTCTGGGTTTTGTTAAAAATAGGATAGGACCCGTTTGAGCTGGTTCTGTGGTTATAAGAGCAGATAGGAAAATGCCCAACCATAGAACACATATTAAAATATTATTTCTTTAAAAATCCTTGCTCGAGGACATGGTTACTGATATTAGAGAGAGGATGAGGGAGGGAGAGACAGAAGGAGAGAAACACTAACATGAGAAGAAACGTCCATTGTAAGCACCCTGACTGGGGGGACCAAACCTGCAACCTAGGTGTGTGCCCTGACTGGGGATCAGACTTGGACCTTCCAGTTTACAGAATGATGCTCCAACCAACTGAGCCACACTGGCCAGAGCTAAAATATTATTTTTTTAAAGAGGCAGTAACTCTTTTTAAATTTTTTTATTTATTGATTTTAGAATGAGAGGAAGATAGAGAAAGAGAGACATCAAATTGTTCACTTAGTTATGCATTCATTGGTTAAATCTTGTATGTGCCCTGACCAGGGACTGACCCCACAATCCTGGTGTATCGGGATGATGCTCCAACCAACTGAGCTACCTAGCCAGGGCTAAAATATTCCCTTAACTATTATCTAGATTTGGGATGAAATACAAAGCCAAATAATGCTTAACTGCCAAGAAAATTAAATACTACAAACATATGCAAATTTAGGTTACACCAAGTGGAGCAACTGCTTTAGAAATCAGTTGGGCAATTCCCCCAAAAGATAAACATACAATTAGCATATGACCAAGCATTTCTACTTTTAAATATATATCCAAGAGAACGGAAACATGTTCACACAAAAACTTGTACACAGATGTTTATATCAGCGTTATTCATAACAGCTAAAAAGTTGTAAACAACCCAAAAGTCCATCAACTGATGGATGGAATTTTAAAATGTGGTAGAGCTACACAATCAAATAGTATTCAGTGATAAAAGAATGAAGTACTGATGCGTGTCACAACATGGATGAACCCTGAAAATACTCTGAGTCAAAGAAGCCAGACACAAAATGTCACCCACTGTTATGATCCCATTTATGTGAAATGTTCACAGTGGGCAAATCTATAGTGAAAGACAGATTAGTGATTGCCAGGGGCTGATGGAAGGGGAGAATGAGGAGTGTCCACTGATGGGTACAGGGTTTCTTTTTGGAGTGATAAAATGTTCTGGAGTTAGATAGTGGTAATGGTTCCATAACCTAAAAATCACTGAATTCTTCACTTTAAAAGAGCAAATTTTATGGTATGTGAATTCAATCTCAACAAAAAAGGAAACAAAAAGTTAGTTTTATGAAATAGCTACTTCAGAAATAAAAATAGAAAAGTAATGAGCAAAGACTTGAAAATCTATGCCTATAAGAGAATCCAAAATTGCAAGTGGAAATTGCAGGCGGAAGCCTTCTCAACTGTACAAAACACTTGGATGATCAAATAGGGTCAATTATCTACTCTAACCAATACTGAGAAGTTGCATAGTTCAGGAGTAAACTGGGTTACAAAACAAGTATCTAAGGTATCAGTTTGTAGTTTAATTAAGATAGTTATTTCTCTCTCTGCAGTAGTTTGAGCATGAATAGTCCAGACGGTATGGCAGCTCTAAGTTCTCAGGAATCCTGGCTCCTCAGACCTTGTTGCTTTACAATGTCTAAGTGTAGCCCTTGTTCTCATGGTCCAATAAGACTCATCATCAAGCCTTCATTTCAACCAACAGAAAGGGAAAAAGGGGAAAAAGAAGGCAAACTTCTTTCTTTAGGGCTGTGAATTATAAGTTGCATCAGTTACTTCAGCTAACATACCACTACCCAGAATTTAGTCATAAGGCTACATATAGATGGAAGGGAGTCTGAAAAAGGATTCCTTAGCAAAGCAATAATATACCTAATGATGAAAAGTATTTTCACTATGAAAAAATGAGGGTCCACATGATTTGTTCAGGGATGGGCTTATAACCAATGAGAGTCAATCCCGGGACTTAGGTTGAAACTATTAGGAAATTTGCAATGCTGGTAAAATGTAGGCCTAATTATTGACCATCCTGGCCATCTCAAGGGGAGAGCTCAACTGAGAATGATGATTCATAGAGAGTAGAACCAAAAGCTGGAGACTGACAGGGTCCTGATAACACAGGTTTAGGTCCTGAATCTATCTGGACATTTTCTTCCTTAAATGTTTTCTCTTTGAACAGAACATTATCTGCCAAGATGTAAAATCTTAGAGTTTCATTTGTGGTTTCTCCATTCTATTTGCACTGGAATGTTCCACCTAGAATTGCATAATGTGGTAG
Organism: Desmodus rotundus; assembly: GCF_022682495.2. Classification (NCBI taxonomy): domain Eukaryota; kingdom Metazoa; phylum Chordata; class Mammalia; order Chiroptera; family Phyllostomidae; genus Desmodus; species Desmodus rotundus. Next base: position 148,054,601 of record NC_071389.1, read on the forward strand.
CCTTACTCAGCAAACCGAAAACTTGTTCTGTAGGATACTAGCTAGAATATGCAAAACCTCTTCTTGGTAGATGCTTACCACATCCTCCTTTCATGCTATTGTATATTCCCAATGCGTGAATATCCTGGTACCACTGCTGTTTTTACTCCCACTTCTCTGGGTGGAGTTGCACTACTGCTGGCCTAGATGTACACAATTACATGTTTTTGTGTCCTTGCTGTATGCCCAATGTCCCTTCACCTTGAATTTCCCAATTATATGAGCCAATACGTTTTCCTTTTGCTTAAGGCACTTTGAGTTGGATTTCTGTCACTGGCAAACTTGAGTCCTGACTAATGCTTCCAGTAAGCCTCATTCAAGGAAAAGGAGACATTCCACCAAGCTATAAGTGTTCTTGTCTCAGTGGCTTTTCTTAAAATGGAGAGTAAGATTTAAAACACTAATGTGCCGGTATATAGTTTTTTTGGAGGAACATATGTATGAATTTAAAAATATTTTTTAACTTTAGAAGGATACACATCAACTAGGAATACTTGATTACTTCTGGAGATAGCATAAACAGAGTAGAATTGGGAATAACAATCAAAAGAGCCTTTAATTTTATCCATTGTGTTTCACTTTTAAAAATAAGGATGTATACATCATTGTGATTTTAAAATTAGTAACAAAACAACAATTTTTAAAGCAAGGTTCATCTTTCCTCTTTTCTACCAGCCCATTCTTGAATATTCAGTCTTTTATTTGAAGATTTTATTTCTTTGTTTTTAGACAGAGGGGAAGGGAGAGAGAAAGAGAGGGAGAGACACATCACCGTGTGGTGGCCTCTCATGCACCGCCTACTGAGGACCTGGCCCAGGCATGTGTCCTGACTGGAAATTGAACTAAAGACTCTTTGGTTCATAGGTCAGTGCTCAATACACTGAGCCACACCAGCCAGGACAAAAATTCACTCTTAAAGCAAGGTAGGCATGCATGCTGGATAGAGGTGGTGGTGTGTGGCAAGATATACAATGGCCAGAAAGAAATGTCAGAACCTAAGGAGGTTTAAGAGGGAGTCCATGAAAAAGGGCTGCCTGCTGTGGGGTGTTAGAGCTCAAGTGGAGTGTGAAGGGGATATGCACAGAAAAATAGGCATGGGGAAATTTGTTATATACAGGCATTTTTCTCAAATAAGTAAACCTACAGAAAGAGTTCTATAGAGTGCAAAGAGTTCTCATTGAGAAAAACATAAATAGGAAAAAGAAAAAATCTAGAATGAATCCTGAGATATTGAATTAGAACAGAAGATACCTGTGTGAAGTCAAAGTTTTCAATAGATAGATGATTGATAGATAGATAATAGGGATTTAAAAGCGAACATTTGTGTGTATATGTGAAATAGGCATATATTCCCTAACACTCTCACTGAAAAGGTCTGGGAATAGCAACATCCCAATAATAATGAGAACACCTAGCCCCCAGATCTTGGCTTCTAAATACCATTCTCCACTAAAAGGAAACAAGATACTGATTTCAGGGCTGATGCAGGGCAAGTACAGCATGAGCTTGGAATACATTATTTTTTTGTGCCAAAAAGTAAGAAAATGATGGGGACATGACAATTGGGCTGGTTCGAAAGGGGTCCCACTGGTTAAACAGGGGACAAATTGAGCATCAAAAATAAATACTAATGTTAAAAGAAAATAATCAATTAAATAAAATAGGAAACAATGAATCCATATTGATATGAATGAACTATATAATGGCTAATAGAATATTTACATAGTTTCATAGCTACATATTTCCCCCACAAAATACTAATTAACAAAGGAAATAAAGTGACTTTATAGTGGAGAAGCTTGAAAAACAGCACCTGAATCAAGTGATGAAGATGAACCTTGTCAGTGATGGGACAAATTGAAATTATGCACCACCTAAGAGGATGCAATGAGAAGAAATAGCCTTATCTGTTTGATATTCCTACCAGAGATAGCCTGAATCCGACCATGAGGAAATACACCCAAACTGAGGAATATGTTACCATGTAACTGGTCTGTAACCTTCAAAAATATCTGGGTCATGAAAGTCAAAGAAAGACTAAGGAATTGTTCCATATCGAAGGAGATTAAGAAACATGACAACTAAATACAACATGTGCTTTTGAATTGGATCTTTTCCTACAAAGAACAATAGTGGGACAATTGTCAAAACGTAAATAGAACCATGGCTGGGTAGCTCAGTTGGTTAGAGTGTTGTTCCCAGTCAGGGCGCATATAAAAAAGCAACCAATGAGTGCTTAAATAAGTGGAACAACAAATTGATGTGTCTGTCTGTGTCTCTCTCAAAAATCAATGAATAAAAATTTGTTTAAAAGATTCTGTATCTCTAACCTTTAAAAAAACTTAAGAGTCTTGATAACAGTAATGTGACAATGTTAATTTCCTAATGCTGATGGCTGTCTTGTGATTACGTAGAATGGTCTTGTTGGTTAAGACCACTTAAAGTATTCAAGGGTGATGTGGCATCATATTAGCATCTTGCTCTCAAATAATTCAGGAAAAAAATAGTTTTTATACTGTATTTGCAGCTTTTCTGTATATTTGAAACTGTTTTAACATTAAACAGGTACATAACATAATGTACAATAAAAGTAGTATGTTATCCAAGACATTAGCAATAGTGATTTCTTCTAGGAAGGAGAACTGGAGAACTAGGGGACAGTTATGAGGGAAAGACTTACTCTTCACAGCACACCTCTTTTCCTGTATTTTTTTTACCATGTGCATGTACTTTCTATTAAATTTTTTAATTCAAATTAAAAATAAATAAATAAGAAATGTGTGGCAAAAAATGTGCCCAGAAGTTCCATTTCTAAGTATGTACTAGAGAACCATTTGTACACATGTACAATAAGGTATATAGAAGGATGTTCACTGTAGAATTGTTCATAATAATGGAAAATAGGAAACAAAGCTTCACTGACCTAAAAAATGGCATATCAATTTAATAGAAGAGTATGCAGAAGTTAAAAGTACAAGGTAGATCAACATGCATTAATATGCATAGATTGATATAAAAGTATCATGCTGTAGAATGTGAACAGTATGATACTTTTATGTAAAAAAAATCAACTGTACATATTCTGAGTGTATGTGTATTTGTGAGTGTGTATAAACGAAGAGGAAAGGTTTGGAAGGATACGTATCAAACTGGCAATGGTGTTTATCTGACAAAGGGGTGAGTGACCAAGGGGCCATGTTTTAGCCTTGTTGTTTATTTGTCAAATTGTTTTACAGAAACATTGAGTCAATCTATTACCACAACAAGGCATAAATATTCCTGCAACTGGGGCAGAGAAGGACACAGGCCTGCCAAGTAAAGGAAGGAGAAGAAATTATTGGAAAAAACAGAAAGCAGCAATTTTCAACCAGTGTGCTGCAAGAATTTCTAAAACATGTAATACCTAACTAACTAATCAGGGGCACTGACCTCTTTTCTCTTAGATTGTCAAATAAAAAATGGCAACAGCTAACACAACAATAGCCATCTAGTGTGAATCAAAATTATACCTATTTTTTGTCAAGTTGGCAAAAAATATATTTTTTGGCGTGCCGCAGAATTTTAGTAATTAGTTCATGTGTGCCATAAGATTTTTAAAAAAGTTGAAAATCACTAGCATAAAGCAACCTATATAAGACCTTGGGGTAGAAAGTGGGTGTGGAGAAAGGCTGGGAGTAGAGGAGGGTTTTGGAAATAGGGAATGAGAAAACAGAGGGAGTGTCAATGAGGCAAAACACTTACACACTAACACTACAAAATGTTATTGAAAAAAATTAAAGAAGATACAAATAAATAGAAAGACATTCTGTGTTCACGGATTGGAAAATTTAACTTAGATGTTATACTACCCAAAGAGATTTACAGTATCAATGCATCCCTATCAAAATCCTAATTATATTTTTGTACAGAAGTTTAAAACATTTTTTCATCCTAAAATTCATTTGGAATTTCAAGGGAGCCTGCATAGCCAAAACAATCTTAACAAAAAAGAATAAAGTTGGCAGTCTTACACTTTCTGATTTCAAAACTTATTACACAAAGCTATGGCAAAACAGTGTGGTACTGGCATAAAGACAGACTTATAGACCAATGGAACAGAATAAAGAGTCCAGAAATTAATCCTTGCATATATGGTCAGATGATTTTTGATAAAGGTGTCAAGATCATTCAATGGAGAAAGGAGAGTCTTCTCAACAAATGATGTTGGGAAAACTAAATACCACATGCGAAAGAATGAAGTTAGACTTTTACCTTATAGGTACCATATACAAAAATTAACTCAAAATGAATCAAAGACTTAAAGAGTTAAAACTTTAAAACTCTTAGAAGAAAATATAGGGGAAGCTCCACAACATTAGATTTGGCAATGATTTCTTGGATATGACACCCACAGTACAGACAACAAAAGAAAAAATAGATACATTGGACTACATCAAAATTAAAAGCTTTTGTGCACTCCTGACTTTTTGATTATATATTGTACTGCCAAAGTGAAGGATCTGAAGGTTTAGTGTATCTTTTGATGGTGGGGTCATGTTGGCAGCTGCTAAGTCCATTGCAAACACATGCCATCCTCTGCAAAAGAAGAAGTCAGCCAATAATCCACCAATGACTTGAACTTCTTCAACATTTCTCCCTCAGATTTTCAGGGAAGCATTTGATTAGTTTCCTTTACAATAACCCAACCTTATAATTAACACAATGACAAAAGGCAAATACCTTAAACCAATACTGCAATATATTAGACAAATTGCATTTGCTCAAAAGCATAAATGGAAGTTGATGATCAAAAGCCTTCATGGGGGGAAATTATGTGTTTTTTCCAGAGATTATCCAGTGGTCAAAACAAAATTCTATTTTCCAAAGAAGCAGTCAACTTTCACAATGTAATTAACATAGTGATGATCAATATTATATTGTTGTTCCTAATACATTTCCCAATGTTCAAATACAGAGCTCCATGTTCTCCCAGTTCACTCTCATGCTCCCCAGCCTCCCCCATCTCATTTAAACAAGAAAAAGGGTATGAGTTTGTTTTTGCTATCTAAGGTATGCAAAATGTTCCCTGAGTTTCCATCAATTTTGATTTGTCAAAGAAACATAATCACAGTTCTCTTAAAAGCCTGTCCCAAGTTGTCATTTTCTATCTTGGATTTATTGACTAGCCAGTCATTTTAAGGTTTAACCAGCACAAGCCCCTTGGACTCAGCCTCATTTGCAATGTCATGAAAGGTCATGCTGTTCAGTTTCTGGAAATTGATATCAGCTGGGACCAGTCTTCACTGAAGGTCACAGATAGCAGAACTTGCTGGCCTTGGAAGACCTCTGAGTTTCAATAGGAAGGCAGATGGAAGCAGGATCAAAGCTAACCCAGGAAAACAGCCTGTACCTTGGAGCAGGCAAGTCAATAGTTTCTGTGCAAATGGCTCTGTACTAAAGTACAATTGCTTCCCCAAGGGAGATTTTTCTTCCTTTGACCCATTCAGTTTAGGTCCCAAAGCCTCAACTGGAATGTGAGATTTAACTAAACAAAGTAGGTCAACCAACCATCAAAGGGACTCAAAAACACAAGAAAGGACTTGAAAAACCCTAAGTAGAAACAACTGAACATCCAAAGAGGACACGCAGATGCCAACAGACATATGAAAAGTTGCTCAATATCACAAATCATCAGGAGAACGCAAATCAAAACTACAGTGAAATACCATCTCACAACTGTCAGAATGGCTATCATCAAAAAATCAACATATAACAAGTGTTGGCCAGGATGTGTAGAAGGGGAGCCCTTTTGCATTGTTGGTGGGGTTGCGAACTGATGCAGCCACTGTGGAAAACAGCATGGAGGTTCCTCAAAAAATTAAAAAGAAATACCATATGACCCAGCAATTTCACATTTAAGTATTTATTTTTAAAAAATGAAAACAGCCCTGGCTGGTGTAGTTCAGTGGATTGAGTGCGGCCTGCAAACCAAAGGGTTGCCAGTTTTATTCCCAGCCAGGGCACATGCCTGGGTTGCTGGCCATGTCCCCAGTAGGGACCACGTGAGAGGCAACCACACACTGATGTTTGTCTCCCTCTTTTTCTCCCTCCCTTCCCCTCTCTCTAAAAATAAATAAATAAAACCTTTAAAAAAATCTTCCTTTAAAAAAATAAAAATGGAAAACATTAATTCCAAAAATATATACACCCCTATATTCAATGCAGCATTATTTACAATAGCCCAGATATGGAAGCAACCCAGGTGGCTCGTGATAGATGAATGAATGAAGAAGAGGTGGTACATGTATGCAACAGAATACAACTCAGCCATAAAAAATAATGAAAATTTGTCATTTGTGACATTATGGATTGACCTAGAGGATATTATGCTACATGAAATAAGTAAGAGAGAGAAATAAATAAGAAAAGACAAATACTATATGATTTCACTTATGTGTGGAATCGAAAAAAGCAACCAAACAAAACAGAAACAGACTCATAGACATAGAAAACAAACTGATGGTTGCCAGAGGGGACGGAGGTGTGGGTGGATAAAAACAGTGAAGGAAAATAAGAGGTACAAATTTCCTGTTATAAAATAAGTCACGGGGATGTAACATGCAATATAGGGAGAATAGTTAACAATATTGTAATAACTTTGTATGGTGATAGATGGCCATTAGACTTATTGTAGAGAATATATCATAAGGTATATAGATATTGAACCACTATGTTATACACCTGAAACTAATATAATAGTGTATATCAATTATACTTCAATTTAAATAAATAAATAGATACTAAAAAAAAATAAAGACGTCTCTTTAATTCTAATGATGCCTTGTGATAACTCTGCCCAGAACCATGTGACCAGTGACTAACTCTGTCAAAACCATCTATTTTAATACATTCATCAATACAGCAAGTTTATAAAGGCATTGTGTTTTGTAAGTGTCATATAAGTTGAGCTAGATGTCTTCCTGGTTGGACTTGTTGAATTTTGTCAGATAGTTAACATTCCAGCCTAACCTCAAAGAAATTGGTTTTCATGTATGCACAGCAAACAATTTACAAAAGGGCAGAATTCATACCTATAAGGTAAGAATCATGACGTTGGCAAAAAGAAACACTTTTTCATCTAAAAGTATATAGTTGCTTGAGATAACTGTACTTGATCCACCTTGAACCACTGAAATCCTTCCTCACCACTTTTTATTGATAAAATAAAACAACAGGCCCAAAATGGAGTCACTTGGGTTAGGCCCCACATTACCAAACCAAGACTTAGTACCTAACCTCATCGCAGTTTCAGCCTCTCCCAGAAGTGTAATTTTAACCAGGTAATCTGTAATTTCCTGGTCAGAACTAGGAGGTAATACACTAATAGACCTTTTCTGTTCACCCTAGGAGTGCAACTTTCACTGAAACAATGCATTCTTTGCTAATAATTTCCTTTATCCACCCTCTTTATAGCTTTAGAAAATGTTCCTTTTTTACGACTCAGGGAGCTCCTTACTATTTGCTAGGTTGGATGCTGCCTGATTCATAACTCCTTGAATAAAGCCAATTAGATCTTCAAATTTGCTCAGTTGAATTTAACAATATATTGTTATTTAACAATATAATCGATCAAGTCCCACTCATTCTTTCTTTGCAGTGCCTCTAGGATCCATCCTTTCTCTCCATTTTAAAATGAGATAATAGATTTTATTAATCTAAACTGGAAAATAATATATAAATGCAAGATATTATTATTTTCACTATGATCTTACTCCAGGCCATCAACATCATCATCTCTTCATTTCCCTTTACCCTCTGATCCCCCTTTCTCTAGTCTTACCCCTTCTTATTCCCAACACAGTAATTTAACATTAAAGACCATACTATCTTGTTCCCAACTGTTATCTCCTCTATGGGACATAGAAGCTGTGGGACAAGCAAATACTTAATAGCTATGTCATATAAATGTCCACACATGTTGATAGAGAAAAACATTAAGACCCCATTAGATCAAAAAGTACAGAATTATGTGCTATGAGATAGAAAAATAAATAAATCTATGGAGACTTTGGACACCTTTGCTATAATTTAAAAATTATTTTCTATCTTCAAACTGCCTGTTGTGGAGCCATGAAAATGTTTATGCTCCCTGACCTCCTCCCCCCAAAATAATACAAGATAGCAGACTATAGTCCCAGTGATGCTTCCTGAAGCATTATTTACAATCATAAGTATTTTTAAATGTCCAAACACTAGAAGTTACATCAATTACAACACATCACTAAAGTGTATAAAGATTATATAGAATGATAGAATATTCAGTGAAAAAAGATAATTATTTTGACACTATAATTAAAATCTTAAAATTATATTTGCGTAGTAACAAGAACTAGAAGGAAATGTGGAAAAATCAGCCTGATTCACTAGGTGACTGAATTCTTATTGGTTGGCTTCTCAACTTCTTTTCTTTTCATTTCCATAGATGCTATTCATGCAAAATTTTACGTTGTTTTTTAAAGAATCTAGCTATTAATGATTTAAAAACAAAGTTATTTTATCTTAGACCCAATTACCCCATCTGTAAAACAGAAATAATAATAATACACACTTCACAGGGATGTTGAGACTTAAAATCAGACAATGTTTTCACCAGCATTTTGGAAACTGCTCAATATTAGGTAATTAGAAAGTCACATTAAAAAGCTAGTGAGATGTGTTAAATCATCACAATGTACCCTTTAAATATCTTACAGTTTTAGACCTCAATTACATCACAATAAAGCTGATAAAAAGCTAATGAGATATAAATATGAGAGATTGAAACTAGCATTCACGGAACACCCACTGCACGTCACAAGATCTCTCTGTGTGCACATATACGGCAAGCAGTACACCTACAGTCTCATTGAATCTTCACGCAGCTCCTGCTCTTTGCAGGCCCCACCTTTTTCATTCAACATGATCTCCCACCAGAGCTCCCCAGCATGAACATCCTGCCCACAAACACACTCACATGGCCTTGCTCCTACACTTTGACTCACGTTGTCCAATTTAACAAGTACCTATTGAGCAGCTACCATGAAATATTGTACAAACAGCCCTGACTGGTGTGGCTCAGTTGGTTGGGTGTCATTCTGGAAAGTGAAAGGTCACTGGTTCAATTCCTGGTCAGGGCACATGCCTGGGTTGCAGGTTCAGCCACCAGTCAGAGTGCATACGAGAGGCAAACTACTCAATGCTTCTCTCAAACATTGATGTTTCTCTCCCTCTCTTCCTCCCTCCCTTACCATCTCTCTAAAAACAAATACATAGATAGATACAAATATATAGAACATTGGGTCTCTTATCTAAAAGAGCCATCAGTCTCATTTGAGGAACCAGGTAGAGTCTGAAGAACTAGCTACTTAAGGGAGAAAAGTTATCCACCACTTAGAACATATAATTTATGGTCAAAACCAATGTATTGAGAGTGCAAAGTGGAGTATTAATAATTATGCTGAGGCAATAGGAGTAAAGTGTGCCAAAACAGGACATATGACCTCATGAGGAGATCAGATCTGGGTAACTGAAGGACCCTCTGTTTGCTGAGCAGCAAGAGGGACATGGGTTTGAACAGCTGGGACAGGAAATGGGGCTTAGCTAAATCAATCTGCATGATGGAGAATTTGATGTTCCCAGGGGAAAATCCAGAGCAATGGAAAGTTGAGGCCGGGTGCACGTAGAAGAACATCCAGGAGAGAAGCCCCTGTGACAGAGGTGGCAGAGAAGAGGTTTGGGGACCAGCCAGTCAAATATGGATTTTATATTCCTTGCTTTGAGGCATGTCAACACCTTCAGGTTTCCTCCCCACAAAAAAGGCAAAAGCTGTTCTACCCAGCACTACCATCTTGCAAGTGCATTCTTTAGGGGGAATCGGAGAGATTCTGAGTTCTGCTTTTGGGTTTGTGTGGGGGCAAAATCAGACATGGCTACCAGAGCTAAGGCACAGGAGAGAACAATTCATATGGGTTATTCAACAGAGGCAACTCTTTTTGAGTATATTCTAGTATATCCCTAGTGTATGTTAAACATGAGGGGCTTTGTATGCATTTTCACTCATTTTTAAACAAGCTTCAGTCTTTGCACAATGCAGAAGTATATAGTATAGACTGAGTACCACAGAAAGCAAACTAGGAAGGGAGGAGCTTGGGTCAGAAGAGTAAGAAAATGCTTCAGAGAGGCCTATGGCAGAAAAAGGAAGGGAAGACATTCCAGAGGGAATCACATGGACAAAGGTCAGTGGTAAGCATGAACTGGCATTTACAGGGAAAGCCCCAAAAGAGGGTTGTACTGAGAAGTGGGGACCCATGTGAGGAAAGCTGGACAGAGGTGTCAGGATCTTTGGTCAGCAGGGTTAGAGAAAGGGAAAATTACCCACTACAGACTGTTCCCAAAGAGCCACAGTGCCTCCCTTTATGGCCAGGACTCAGCTCCTCTGTTCCCAAATAGTCCAGAACTCCTGAGATTCCCTTGAGGCTCTCAGCACTTGTTTCCAACCTCAAGGTTTGACAGCTTGACTCTGTCTTCATCTCACCCTGGATCCTATCGCATGCTCTGTAGCTTGGAGTCAGCAGCACTCTTAACCCTCGACTCTTCCAGCTGCTCTTGGCGCTGCCATAACAGCTCAGAGCAAAGTCTCCAACAGGCATAAGCAGCACGTCAAAATCTTTCAAGTAATGTACTCCCTCATACTTATAATTATTTGCATACATGAAAAAATATGAATGGCATAGATAGGTTAAGTTATGAAGTAAAGTAACTAAACAGCCATGATATCTCCACCAACGTGAGAACTAGAATATCACCAATATTATTGATATTCCTTGTGAGTCCTTCCCCTCACAAGTTCTCACCTGCCCCCAGAGGGAACCACCATCCTGAATTTTATCTTTTTCCCTTTTCTTAATTTATAACTTACTTATGATTTACCACACACGTGTATGTATCCCTAAATAGCATATTGCTTAGTTTTCCTTGTTTTTGAGCTTCATAAAATCTCTTTCATACTATAGTCTTCTAAATGTGCTATTGCCACTTAACTTTATATTTCTAAGATTGGTCCATGTTGATGATAACGTAGTTCATTAATTTTCACTACTAAGCAATTTTCCATTATATGACTATACCACAATTTATTTCTCCATTCTTCTAATAAAGGAGAGTTTTTTGTCTTTTAAAAATTTTTTGTGGGATTTTTGAAAATGCAAAAGTAAGGATTTACCCTCCTGCCTTCTCTCTATCATCCGTGACTCATCATTTCCTGTTCTTTCAAATGAAAACAGAAATTTCTCTTCCCACTCTCCTTTCCATGTGGAGATGCAATTCTCGCTTATTTCTCCGGACTCCCTCAGAAGAAGACCAGCCTGATGAACCTCTGGTCCCAGGGAGAGTGAATCAGCATAACTTCTACTGATTTTAAATTCTTGAAAATAATCTTCAATGTCATGGTTGATTCACTGCTCACTTTATGCTTTGTCAGTTACTATTTATAAGACCTTTCTCTTTAAAACACACACATAAACACACTAACTCTTTCACAGCAAATTTCTGCTTTATTTTCATGGCCTAGCTCATCTCTTACATTCTCTGAGAAATCTTCCCTCAAATTCTTTCCTTTCCTTCTACCTTCCAAGTAATGGCTGCTTTCCCTGAGCGCCACTGTCCCAGATCCAGCCATTGTCACACCACATAGGGTAGTAGTTGCTTGCTGTAATCTAAACAATGTGCAAAAGCAGGGATCCTGCCCCTCACCTCTGTGGTCCAGTGCCTGGCTCAGAGGAGCTCAGCTGTGTTAAATGGATGCCAATTTGAAAAAATAAAAGCAAAAGGAATATAAAAGTTTAGAGGACATCAAATTTTCTTGGGTCTAGACTAAAGAGACCTCGACTCTAGGTAACTTTGTGACATAATCATATCAGAAGTTTTTCACGGCATTATCTTCCATCCAGTTGCCTCTGTGCCCTGCGTGTTCCACATAAAACCACCGTCTCATTACCACTTCCACCCACGCCAAAAACCTGCAGCACATCTCCGTGAACGACTCCTCATTTCTGAAGACCTCAAGTGCCTGTCTCTGCTTTCTCATTCAATGAATATTTATTAAGCAACTATTGTGTTCAAGGAACAGTCTCCTGTAACACTCCCTGCAGCCTCCTCGAGACCCACTGCAAGAGATAAACAGAAGCGCTATTATAAAATGTACACCCAGACCCTGAGTAATCGCAGGCGAGGGTGCATCCAGCTCTGCTTCTGTGACTAGTGCTTTCAGATTCATGACATCCTGTACTTCCTGTGTCCCAGCTTTCCCTGTGCCTTTTAAACTTTTATAACGTGGGCTGCCGCATAATACAAGCCATCTAGAAACAGGTTTTAAAAGTAAGGCTATTAAAGTTTAGGAAAACTGTTAGCATCATATTTTCTCATTTCAGCTCCTATGGCTAATGAGAACGGACGACAATACGTGAGGAGTAAAGTGTGTCCTCAGACCAGCAGAACTGAAGAACTTCACTGCAACACAGTGCGTCACTCTTCCCCATAAAACTAAATTGCCTAGAAATAAAAGTTCTGTTTTGAACTCTATTAAGAAGTTCACAAATTTGGTTCTATGCACAGATCAGGGCTGGTGTGAGGTGGGGGGACACACAGAAAAAGGAGCCCTCCTCAAAGGTAACTTAGGAAGGTGTGGGGCATTAAGGAGAAGTCTCAAGAAAGATGGGCTCGTCAAGAGGCAAACACCATAGTGAGGTCCATTGAGATTCAAACTGACTAGCATCCTCGACTTTTTTAATCTGGAGGTTCCTAGAGCCGTTGTAGGGCTGGCAAAGACAAGGGCTAAATGGTACTAGGTTGAAGAGGGCATGAGGGTAAAGAAGTGGAAAGGAGAGTGCCAACTACTCTTTTTGAAGAATTTAAACTCAAAGAGAAGAGTAAAGCAAGACCACATCTAGAAGGAGATACTAGGATACAAAGGGAGTCTTTTCAAGGTGGAAGATGGCAGTGTGTATCTAGGCTTGGGGGGAAAGCCAGCAGATGAGAGAGTTGGAGGACACAGGCTAGGGAAGGAATAACTGCTGGAGTATGGATGCAGGAAGGGATTGGATTCAGAACGCAGAGGGAGGAATTAGCTTTACGGAGGAAGAGGAACATTTCTTCCATAAAACTGCAGGGGAGGAAATTATGTTGGTCGGCAGGGAACACAGGAAATAAAGGGATTTCTCATTTGGCTCCTTAATATTCTCTCAGTGTGACAAGCAGACTGTGGGATTAGGGCATTGAGAACAATCGTGAATGTTTAAAATAACTCTTTGGGGGGGAAATTTGAAAAATAAAATAACTTCTGGGGAAATAGGAGACAGCTGGTTAGGGACATACAAGCTGCTGCAGTAGGCTCAGGATTAGACTGCAAGTTCAAGATCATAGTAGCAAGAGGTTGACTGAGACAACAGACCATGTATCTGTTCTCTCCTGGGAAGAAAGTGAAGGAAGGAACAGGTTGATAGATCCCAGGAAATGGAGGAAAGGGTCAGGGGACCTGCAGTCTACCTGTGGCCAGAGAACAGGAATCTGGGAAGATGGAAGTGAGACACCTAGAAAGACAAGACTCTGATCACAAAGTAGGTACTGGAGCTTAAGACTTCAGAGAAAAAAATGGTTCTGAGTGTTAAAAGTTCAGACTGAAGTTATGCATGACCTGCAGCTGCCTGAAAGAGAAAGGACCGTTAAAGTTGGGGAGATTGAGTATGAAACTAAGATATTATGTCATCTTCATGAGCACTGATGACAGAACTGTGACAAAAAAGATCATAAATCAGATGAAAGAATACAATACGTATGGTAGACATTTGGCTTTTGACTGCCCAACTTCTATTTCTTCCTCTTTTAATATAGCTCCTTGATTTCCTTTGAGGGAATCACCTCCTTCATGGTCTGTAGGCCAGGTGGATGTATGTATCCTAGCCAAGGGGTGGGCACAGTACCACAGTTACACCAACTGAAATTTTCCTTCTCCTCTTCTCGCTTCTCCTCCCCTCTTTCTTCTTCCTCTTCCTCTTCTCCTCCTCCTCCTCCTCCTTCTTCTCCCTCTCTCTTTCTCTTTCTTCTCTCTCTCTCTCTCTCTCTCTCCCTCCGTCCCCCCACCCCCCTTTTCCCACTTTGAGCAGTACAGGGCGGTACAAATGCAAAGGATGGTTGGGACACACTTCAGAGTGGTACCCTGACAACCCTGACAAGGAGTTCTTGCTACTGAGTATCTTTCTTCAAGCCTGGCTATTCAGCCTTCAATACTATACCCCACCCCTCAAAAAAACACCTCCCCATACCCATTGTCTTTTTGTCTTAGTTAACAAGTTGGTTTCTGTTTGTTGCTTATATCTAGAAAACCCTAATTAATACAATTGTAAGGTTATTATATATCCCGGTTTGTCTGGGGCAGTCCTAGCTTATGCCTGTTGTTCCCATGCTACATCTGTTTTACCGTTTATCCTGGGTTTTTGCTTTCTTAATCGAGTTTTATGAATAATTATTAAAATAACCAGGATTGGTTTGGAAGACTTTGACTTTGTATTTATACCTTTTGCCTTGCTTGTCTAGTAGCACTAAAGAGAATTCTCATTTTACCAAGTAATTAAGTCTACAAGAAAAACAGCATTAATGCATCTCTCTTTTCCCAACCTTTTACAAGGTGTTCAGTGATAAAACAAAATGCAAAGGCCCGGGCCATTGTGGCTCAGTTGGTGGGAGCATTGTCCTGTAGACTGAAAGGCTGCGGGTTCGATCCCAGTCAGGGCATGTACGAGAAGGCAGCCAATCAATGTTTCTCTCTCACATCGATGTCTGTCTGTCTCTCTGCCCCTTCCTCTCTCTAAAAGCAAAGGAAAAAAATGTCCTTAGGTGAGGATAAAAAAAAAATGCAAACTGCTTTGACACTTGGTCAGGGAAAAAGTATTCCGTACTGTTACCCCTCCTGGTCAGTTGTGCGACAGTCCACGCCAGTGATTTTCAACCTGTTCCATCTCGTGGCACACATAGACTAGTTGCTAAAATTCTGCAGCACACCAAAAAATATATTATACTTTTTGCTGACCTGACAAAAAAATAGGTATACTTTTATTCAATCACACTAAATGGCTATTGTTGTATTGGCTGTCATCACTTTTTTATTTGACAAACTAATGGAAAAGAGGTCAGTGCCCCTGACTAAGTAGTCAGGTAGTACATGTTTTAAAAATTCTTGCGGCACACTGATTGAAAATTGCCGGTCTATGCTATAGCCTGTGAGACGCACAAAATCCCGAGCTAAAAGTCTATGGGGTCAGTGAGAAATTACACGTTACAGTTACATGTACATGAAATACGTACAGGAAACAGACTACAGGAAACCGGCAGAATGCAGTACCGCTGCGTTCTGACTGCTCTTGCTCACAGTGATTTTGTATGGTACAAATTAATGACTATTTATTTATTTTATTGTTTGAGAATGCTTTTTTATTTTGTAATAAACCCTTGGCAGCAAAGAGCTTTAAAAGTACATATTTAATTTAAAATCAAGTAAAGAATTTTCATTTCTTTTGAAGGTTAATGTAACTTGCAAATATTTATTGACACCTGGGGACCTTACTAATACCACTGACCAACCCTAGGAAGGCTGACGAAGCACCTACCTCTATTTCAAAAGTTGGTCATTATTTTAAGAAGACTATACCCAAAGACAAAGAATGAATACCAGCAATTGCAGATGATACATTTACCTATCACTCTGTGAAGAATCACTTTTCATCTTGAATAAACGACAGTTTTGGTTCCAAGTCTTCTTGTGCATATCTACATGAAGCCAGGGCTGTTGCTGTGTCCATTTCACTAGTAATGCTATTTAGTGTCAGTGTTACTATGTGAGTCAAGTAGAAAATGAGTTAATTCCAATAATGCTTTGGTTTTTTTCATCCAGTTATTACAATGAAAGTTGTTGAAGTTAATTCTGTCCAAGATGAAAAACATGTGACATTGTAAATGTAACTGTAAATTCAGCTTAAAAGTTCAACATTGAAAATAAAGTCCTTTAGTTCTGACAGTGATAATTACACACACAAAAGCGGGCAGACCCCAGTGTCATGATGAGAACAGAGTTCTCACTGAACTAAGTATGTGTGAGGGGAATGTCCTGGGCCTCGGGTGTGCTGTACACGTCATTCATGATTGCTTCCAAACCAGATGTGATCTACCACTCCAATTAAAAGTTGTATCTGTCAGAATCTTAATTTATACATTTTAATTTATATAATTTAATTTAATTTATTTATGTAGTTCATTTTATTGAGTAAATGAACTACATCATTGTTGCAAAACTGATGTTAAAAATACTTTGTATAAAAATTAATCATGTATTAGGCCATAAAGCAAGTCTCGACAAATATGAAAGTCCTCTGCTGAAGTTTTCTGATGCAAAAGATAATTATTCTACAAATCAATAACTAAATGGTTGCTAGAAAATCTTCATGTGCTTGAATACACAGTAATGAAAATGGACAAACTACTTTCAGAGACAACAGTGCAGGCAAATCTGGTAAGCCAAAAAGCTTATCAAAAGAGGCAAGATATAGAAGAATCGAAATAGGCAAAACAAGACCATAGTTTTTAGGAATACAATCATAGGTAGTTCCATATGATTTTACTTATATGTGGAATCTTAAGAAACAAAAACAAAAAACCAAACTCATTAATAAAGAGAACAGATTGGTGGTTGTCAGAGGTAGGGGACAGGGAGTGAGCAAAATAGGTGAAGGTGATCCAAAGGCACAAACTTCCAGTTACAAAATAAGTAAGTCATGGGGATATAATGTCCAGCATGGTGACAATAATTAACAATATTGTGTTGTATATTTGAAAGTTGCTAAGAGAGATCTCAAAAGTTCTTGTTACAATGCCCTGACTGGTGTGGATCAGTGGACTGAGTGCCAGCCTGTGAACCAAAGGGTCGCTGGTTCAATTCCCAGTCAGGACACATGCCTGGGTTGCGGGCCAGGCCCTCCAGTAGGGGCAGTGCGAGAGGCAACCACACATTGATGTTTCTCTCCCTCTCTCCTGCTTCTCCCCTCTCTCTAAAAATAAACAAATAAAATCTTTTTTTAAAAAATCAACATTAGATTACACTATCCAGACTGCTTGTGGTCTTTTCTCACTTTTGAATGATTTCATGGATGTATTTATTAAATTACTATATTAAATATAAAATTTTGTTAATTTAATTTGATGTTAATGTTTATATGTATATTATATAAATATAAATGTATTATTCTTAAATCTGTGTGAAATATTGTCAAATATATTGTGAATATATACATTAAATGTTGTCCTATGACATAGTTGCTTAGTTTTTCTTATATCATTTTCCCTGTGTTTGGAAATTCAAGTTATTTCTCATTTGTTCATTATTATATATATATATATATTTTTTTTTTAATGGTAGTAGGTGCTTAGTAAATGGTAACGTCTGTTCATTTCCTCTGTCATTGGAAACACGTATTACTGTTGGAAATTAAACTCTGAGGGCAGGTACGTGGTTACAGAATTTGAGGATGATCACTAGTCACCACCAGCTTTCCGCTGCTGTTGTGGGTTGTCTCCTTCCCCATGTCAGTGCTTCCAGCTACAGAGAAAAATTCATGACTCAGCTATTGAGCAGGGAGTGAGTCGGCCTTCCCTCGTGGTGGGTATTGGCAGGTCTGATTAAGGTCCAAGCTACATTGAGAGACCTCCTAATTTCATTAGACAACATATCAGACTGTCAATTTTCTTTTAAATATATTTATTGATTATGCTATTACAGTTGTCCCATTCCCCCCCCTCACTCCACTCCATCCTGCCCTCCCCCTCCCTCCCACATTCCCCCCCTATAGTTCATGTCCATGGGTCATACTTATAAGTTCTTTGGCTTCTACATTTCCTACACTATTCTTACCCTCCCCCTGTCTATTTTCCACCTATCATCTATGCTACTTATTCTCTGTACCTTTCCCCCCTCTCTCCCCCTCCCACTCCCCTATTGACAACCCTCCATGTGATCTCCATCTCTATGGTTCTGTTCCTGTTCTAGTTGTTTGCCTAGTTTGCTCTAGTTTTTGTTTTAGGTGTGGTCGTTAATAACTGTGAGTTTGCTGTCTTTTTCACTGTTCCTATTTTTTATCTTCTTTTTCTTAGGTAACTCCCTTTAACATTTCATATAATAAGGGCTTGGTGATGATGAACTTCTTTAACTTGACCTTATCTGAGAAGCACTTTATCTTCCCTTCCATTCTAAATGATAGCTTTGCTGGATACAGTAATCTTGGATGTAGGTCCTTGCGTTTAAGCTTGGGTAATGTAATTATGATGTGCCTTGGTGTGTTCCTCCTTGAGTCCAGCTTCTTTGGGACTTTCTGAGCTTCCTGGACTTCCCGGAAGTCTATTTCCTTTGCCAGATTAGGGAAGTTCTCCTTCATTATTTGTTCAAATAAGTTTTCAATTTTTTGTTCTTCCTCTTCTCCTTCTGGCACCCCTATAATTCGGATGTTGGAACATTTAAAGATGTCCTGGAGGTTCCTAAGCCTCTCCTCATTTTTTTGAATTGTTGTTTCTTCATTCTGTTCTGGTTGGATGTTTCTTTCTTCCTTCTGGTCCACACCGTTGATTTGAGTCCCAGTTTCCTTCGCATCACTATTGGTTCCCTGTACATTTTCCTTTGTTTCTCTTAGCATAGGCTTCATTTTTTCATCTGGTTTTCAAACAGATTCAACCAAGTCTGTGAGCATCTTGATAACCAGTGTTTTGAACTGTGCATCCGATAGGTTGGCTATCTCTTCCTCGCTTAGTTGTATTTTTTCTGAAGCTTTGAAGTGTTCTGTCATTTGGGCCTTTTTTTTTTTTTTTTTGTCTTGGCGTGTCTGTTACTTTAAGGGGCAGAGCCTTAGGTGTTCCCCAGGACGGGGTAATGCTGGGGTAATGCTGGTCGCTGCTCTGTGACGCTGTACCGTGAGGGAGGGGCCGAGAGGGAGCAGTGGCGCCCGCTTCACTCTCCTCCGGATTTCAATCTTTCACTCTGATACCCACAATCAAACTGGGCCCCTCTGGTGCTGGTTCCCGAGTGGGTGGGCCTGTGCACACTCTAGGCCCCTGTGGGTCTCTCCAACGACCTCTCCCGTGAGGCTGGGGGTCTCTCCTCCTGCCGCCCCGACCCCCACGGGCGTTTTCAATCAGAGGTTTGAGGCTTTATTTCCCCGAGCTGGAGCCCGGGGTTGCGCTGTCTGCTTTACTCCCCGCCGTTCCTCCGGTTTATCTGTGCGCAAATGTGGGGCCGCAGGGTCTGCTAGTGCTCCCACTGCCTGTGCTGTTCGTCCTACACTCTGCCAGTCTCGGTCCCGCCACAGCCACGCAGTCCTCTCCACGCCGGGGCCCATCTCCGCCCCTCCTACCGGTCTGGATGAATATTTACTTTCTTTTCCTTGGTGTCGGACCCCTTTGCCGTTGGATTCTCTGTGAGTTCTGGTTGTGCGAGGAGGCGCAGTGTGTCTACCTACGCCACCATCTTGGTTCCGTCCATTATTATATTTTTAACAGTGCAGAC
This sequence comes from Desmodus rotundus, assembly GCF_022682495.2. Lineage (NCBI taxonomy): Eukaryota > Metazoa > Chordata > Mammalia > Chiroptera > Phyllostomidae > Desmodus > Desmodus rotundus. Next base: position 148,074,252 of record NC_071389.1, read on the forward strand.
GTAAACATACCTTGTACTGCAGTCAAGTCTTTGCTTCACCCATACCTTATTTCCATAGAATAAAGACTTAAATAAATTGCTGTATTCATAACATTATAATTTCTAATGATGTGTAAACAAACGGGCCCCTAAAAGGTCACATCAGTTCACACGCCCACAGGCAGTGGGTGAAAGTGCCCTGAGCCAGGACATTAGATTTTTTAGGGACTTGCTGCTTTCATTTGGAGGGTGGCAGTTGCTGCTGGCCCGGAGGTGAAGATGAACCCTGAAAACCATTCCAGGACTTGGCTTCCTTCAGCTGGAAGACGGAGTACTGTCAATACTGTCAGGAGCTGCTTACTTGATCCTCTTGCAATAAGAAGCTATGCAGGTGGTAAGAAGGTCAACCTGGCTCTTAAATTACTACAGAGGCTTTAGGTGCTGCTCTCCCCAACTCCCATCCCATCATCTACCCCAAGTGTCTTCCCCTACTCCCTAAGAACAAGAACCCCACCACACTGATTAACAGACTGGTCTTCTGGCCCGCCAGAAATCAGTTAAATATAAATATCCCCCATCAAAAAAACAATATAAGTTATAAAAAACTCAAAGATTATTAAAATGTACAGTGCAAAAAGTGTAGGCTTGTTTTGCACTGTACAACCCCCATCCCACTTCTGTGACAAACACCAACATTTGGGATTATTTCACACACACACACACAACCCACATGCACACATGTATGTATATGTACATATATACATTTGTTTTTACAAAGGTTTGATACTATATATGCTACTCTCTATTTTTTTACTTAATAATTACACAGCTTTCCACATAGATAAGAAGTTGATGACTTAGAGATTTTGTCGAAGTAATTCATTAACAGGAAGATCAATGTTTTGTTTATCCTGTCCAGCAGATCTAAATAAATGTTTAGAGGCTTCCGGTATTACACAATAGTGTAGTCAGTGGGGAAAACTCCTAAATATTTACTGAGAATTCTCACTCTTTTGAGTTCCAGTTGGCAATTTAAATCGATTCTTGTTCCTACTACAATAAAAACCTCCCCCTAAAGCATCAGTGAAACAGCCTTTACATTTCACATAATTTTTTTAAGCAAACAATTTTAATCATTAATAGTAAGCAGTAAAAGTACAATTACATGAATAAACCCATACTTTACATGTTTAAATTATTTTTCATTGTCTTTACTTTTAAGGTGTTGAAGGTGGGACCCACTCCTGAATCTTCTTCCTAGGGGTAGGGTAAGGTACATGTTGGTCTGGAGGGTCACACTCCTTGAATTTATGCTTCATCCTCATTAATTTATGAGCAGTAGGTGGTTTTGTTGTTAGAGGATCGCCAGTCACACAGTGAAGCCAACAATGCCATTCAGAGGGCACCAGGCTTCCATCTACAACCCAGCGTGTGTTTTTGACATTCATTTCAGTAGTATAGACAACCCATCAGTGACGGCCAAAAAACTGCTTACTGTCTTCATAGCTTGTTTCTATACCTGTCTGTCCCCACGAACGCACCAACCTTCACATCACTTGCCCTGAGGAGAGTTCACAGGCAGCCCCCAACCTGCTGCAGCCCGCACTTCAGGACCTGCAGGAACTTCTTCGGAAAGAGGTATTCTAGGTGCTCTGGGGACAATAATGAGGGGTGCTCCCTAGGCTAGAGATTCAAGCAACCTTGCTGGAGCAGACAAAGCCCAAGTTGATGCCGAGGAGAAATGTGTGAAAGAATGGTTCGCAGGAAGGTAAATCACAAAGCATCATGACCCTCTAATGTAGCGAGTGGTTCTCAAAGTATAGGCCCCAAATCAGTAGCATCACCAGCAACTGGGAACTTGTTAGAAATGCACATTATTGGGCCCCAGTCCAAACTCACCGAATCAGAAACTCTGGGGGTGACACCCAACAATCTGAACAAGCCATCCAGCTGACTCTGAGGCACACTAAAGGCTAAGAACCACTGTTCTAGAGGAAAACCCTACATTGTCAAAACAAAACCTAAAACTTAATCAGTTAGAGCTTCAGAAAAAGATCCTGGGGTGCCTGTGTGTGCTCCTGAAGAGGGACTGTGCAAGCCAGAGCTGCCCCTGCCCTGTAAATTCTAGCAATATCTCCCCTCACGGCTTTCTCTCTCTGACTTCCACCACCGAACATCATCTCCATTCCCCTTTACGTATTGATTTTTTTTAGAAAGAGAGAGAAAAATTTGTTGTCACACTGATTTATGCATTCATTGGTTGAGTGTTGTACATGTCCTGACCAAGGATCAAACCCACAATCTTGGCTTATCAGGACCAGGCTCCAACCAACTGAGCAACCTGGTCAGGGCTCGATTCCCCTTTAAAGCTCTAACTCAAATGTGGGACAAAACTTCCATCCCCTGTTAATCCTTAGCACAATAAGGCAAACTGGAATTTTCTAAAGAAGTTAAATAGTGATTTGAATGTTGAAAGGACATTTGATGTTCAAATCACTAGTTTGTGATTTGGTCTGGGGATGAGTCAAGGAGTCTAAGAGACCAGTTGTGGGTGGTGGTAGATTAGCAGGCAGCAGCCCCATGGAAGTAGACATGACATTGTGTAGGCAGGAAGCAAGGAGAGGCACCTGCTCATGGTAACACTCAAGTAATCTTCTCAATTATTTCCCTAGTACCTTCCTAGGCAGGTAATATAATAGGCACACTATAATAGACATATACCAGTCATGGCATGTGGTAGGCTAAGTAATGTTCCCCAAAGATATCAGGTCCTAAACCCTGGACCTATAAATGTTATCTTATATGGCAACGACTTTGCAGGTGTAATTAAGTTAAGTATCTTGAGATAGGGAGATTGTACTAGATTATCTGGGTAAGCTTTAAATGCAATCACCACTATCCTTGTACAGAGGCAGAGGCAGATCTGAAGATCAACAGAGGAAGAGAAGGCACTACCTCAGAATATCTGAAAGAGCTTCTACCCCATACTTGGAGCTACAGTAGACTCCTCCATGGAAAGCAATTCTTCCCAGCACGCTGGAGACGTGGACAATCACTCCCCTCCCCGCTCTTATCAACAAGGGAGGCATGCTCAAGGTCACCACTATCACACCAATAAGGTTCACTTTGTGGACATTCACAAAGGCCTCAATCTTCTGCCACTCACTGTGGCCAATTGTGGGAAAGTGCCTGCATTGTGGACCAGGCCCCAGTGTCCTAAGACAATAAAAGTCGGAGCAGGAGTTGATTTGCAGAGAACAATGACAGAGTGTTTAGCTTGATCAATCTACCTACTGAAAACAACTAAAAATGCTAGACAAAATACATTTTTAATCTTCTTAACTGTATCTATTAATTAACAAAAGTAAAGAAAGTTCAGGTCCAAAAACTACGAGGAGACACATACAGAGAGAATAAACAGAACACCAACGTTGGCTTTTGTTTTGAGGGAATCTGCTAACCAATGTGCACTTGAACTTCAGTTTTTATAGCCTCAAAAAACATATACATTAAGAAGATATAAAGTCCTGGGCCTATATAATGTAGTGAATCTAATAAAAGACACTTTCTTGATTAAGCTGAGATCCTAAATAGCTATACTACCAATTTAAGGATGAGGGAGAAAGTCCTTCCTAAGGACTGAAAGTAAAACTGTCTTGAACATCGGTATTGGAGGGAAGGGGGAAGAATCACCCCTGAGGAACTGTAACCACAAACCATCCGTCATGAGAGTTTGCAGCCAAATTCACACTGTCTAGGTGGTCCAAAAAACCTCAAGCCAAGAATTAAGTTCAAGGTAGCCAAGGATTCTGAGTGCCCCCTGACACCTGATAAAAGCAAACATACATCCTTTCTGGAGAAATATATTTTTTATATGAAACACTTCACAAATTTACATGTCATCCTCGCGCAGAAGCCCTGCTAATCTTCTCTGTATCATCCCAATTTTAGTATATGTACTGCCAAAGCAAGCACTGGAGAAATCTTTATGTCAGGCCTTAAGGAATCACCAAACAGAGTTATTACGAAAAACAGCAATTCATTGTCCCAAATCACTAAATATGCAAGAAAACAAAGCATCATTTGCAATAACCAACAAAAACAAAAAGGTAAAAAAAAAACCTCACAAAGACTTTAGATATCATAATATAAAATACATGTGCTAAATACAACTTTAAAATAAAAGAGATTGCAAATATAAAGAACATGTCTATTCAGTCTTTTGTCCATTTTGAATTGGTTTGTTTATCTCACAATTAAGATATAAGTGTTCTAGCCCTTACCAGGGTGGCTCAGTGGGTTGGGCATTGTCCTCCAACGCAATAGGTCACTGGTTTGATTCCCAGTCAGGGCCCGTGCTTGGATTTCAGGCGAGTCCCGGTTGGGGAGCATGCAAGAGGCAACTGATGGATGTTTCTCTGACACATCGATGTTTCTCTCCCTCTCTTTCTCCCTCCCTTCCCCTCTCCCTAAAAATAAATAAATAAAACCTTTTTTAAAAGATATAAGTGTGCTTTGTGTGTTCTGGATACAGTCTTTTATCAAACATTTTTTAAAAGAAAATATTAATAGCCCTGGCTGGTGTGGCTCAGTGGATTGAGTGCTGGCCTGCGAACCAAAGGGTCGCTGGTTTGATTCCCAGTCAGGGCACCATGCCTGGGTTACAGGCCAGGTTCCCAGTTGGGGACGCATGAGGGGCAACCACACATTGATGTTTCTCTCCCTCTCTTTCTCCTTCCCTTCCCCTCTGTATAAAAATAAATAAAATAAAATGTTTTAAAAACAGAAAATATTAATAAAGACAAAAATACTATAAAATTGATCAAGCAGATTTAGAAGAGAGCCAAATAGAACTCCTAGGGAAAAAAATGGTATGGCAACTACAATTCACCTGTGAAGCCATCCAGTCCAGGGCTTTTGCTTGTTAGGAATTTTTTGATTACTGCTTCAATTTCAGTAGGTGTAATCTGTCTATTCAGATTCTCTGACTCTTCCTGATTTGGTTTTGGAAGATTGTATGTTTCTAGGAATTTATCCATTTTGTCCAGGTTGTCCAGTTTGTTGGCATACAGTTGTTCATAATATTTTCTTACGATCTTTTTTATTTCTTTATTGTCGGTTGTTATTTTTCCTCTTTCATTTCTGATTTTATTTATTTGGGTCCTCTCTTCTTTTATTCAAAGATTGATTTATTTACTATTATAGAGAGGGGAAAGAGAGGAAGAGAACATCAGTGTGTGAGAGAGACATCAACTGCTTGCATCTCACGTGCCCCCAGGCCCCCACCTGGGGACTTGGCCTGCAACCCAAGCATGTTTAGCTCTCCCACACCACATTGTCAGTCTCTTCACTTCTCATCCACAGATTGCTGCCTGGTTAATTTATTTTAATCGGTTTTTATTTATTTATATTCAGAGAGAGGAGAAGGGAGGAAGAAAGAGAGAGACATCAGTGTGTGGTTGCCTCTTGCACGCCCCAAATGGGGAGGGGGCCTGCAGCCCTGACTGGGAATCAAACTGGCAACCCTTTGGTTCGCAGGCTGGCACTCAATCCACTGAGCCACACCAACCAGGGCTATTTTAATGAGTTTTGAAACAACCTAGAAAAACACCTCCATAGTCACAATGCATTAAGTTATGATCTTCTGTTACTTATTACAGGCTTGACCCCCATCTTGGTCTTCATTATTTCTTAAAGCTGACCTTCTGCAAAGACCTTGAAAGCTGAAACTGCCTTCTCCGACCACAAACCCCTCATATCTTTAGGGCCCTTCCTCTCCTTCTCTCACTTCTCCCAGTATCTTTCCTCCCACTGTGCCCTCCCATTCTGCAGCATCTGTCTATTATCGCCATCCTCTCATGGCTTCATTTACCTCCTTACTCAGCCTGGGTCCTACACCTGCCATTTGAGGGGTGCTTTACTGGAACCCCAAAGCCTTCACCATATACATTCTCTAGTTGCCAGCTGCCAAGTGGTTCTAGAGAAAGGCCAAATACCAAACTAGTTATTTCTACAACAAAGCAATGATATCCTGTCTCAGCTGGTGTTCACTGTTATAAAGCAAACCTGTTTGCTTCTGACTCCTCCCTTATGTTTTCTCACCAAAAACCTGTTCCAAATCTTTTCCAGCATTCTCAATCTCCCATCGTCATGTTCATCTATCTCTCCTTCCATAAATGAGTTCACATATCGCCTCCCTGCCCAAATCCCCATCAGCTCAACCTCCATCCTCCTCACTTTCAAACCAATGACTTGGACACTCTAATTTATACCCAACATTTTGCCCATCATTTCAAGGGTTCTGCATCCACTAAGGGTATCTCTGCTCTAAACATTTCTATATTGTCCTCTATGCCGCTGCCTTTGACTTTCCTCCTCCTGAGACCATGCTACCCAGCCACCCCTTACATGACCATCCTCCCTCTTACCCCATATGTCCAAAATATTAAAGAAGCATATGCACAGGACCCCATTATCTAGCCACCCATGTGTTCTCCAACCCCTCATACTCCACCTTCCATTCCCATACCTCTCTGGAAGCTATCTCAGAGCTCACCAAGGTTCTAGCAGCCAGTTCTCAAGGTCTTTTATCTCTCCTCCTCCTCAAACCTCACTGCAATATTTAGCACTTTCTTATTTTAAGTGACTTTATCTGATTATCAGATTCCAACTTAGTCTTGTGTACAGGAAGAGATTGCTTTCAGATCGTGCCATGCCTTTATTGGAACCGGTCCATGTCTCCCTGTCACCCACAAGACAAAGTCAAAACTCCTCAGCTTGCTACATAATAACAGTGAACAGCAACGTAGGGCTCAGCTTGTGCCAGGCACCGTTCAAAGCAACACATACATACACATGTGATCCTCACACAACAACCTCTTGGGTTATGTACAATTATTATGTGCATTTTTCAAATGAGGAAACTGAGGCACATATTAAGGTAAAAATTAAGTGAATTGTGTAAGGTCAAATAGATCGTGAGTAGTAAAGACAGGATCAAATCTAGGGTATCTCCCTGAAGAAGCCTTGTGTCTAACCACAACACCACACTACTTCCCCTGGAAGAACTTTTATAGGCTGGCCTGGCCTACTTTTCCCACCTCAGCTCCTGCCTCTCACAGTCAGAAGCCATCATTTGATACTTCTGACTTCCCAATTTGGGAACACCTTCCTCCCTTCACTTCTGAGATACTCTACTCTCCTGATTCCGCTTCTGTCACAGCCCCTTCCCTTTCTCCCCCTCCACTCCTCCTTTCCCTCCCATACCCTAAAGGCAACGTTCTGTCCCAGAATTCTCCCTGCCAATCTCATTCCCTCTTAAGGCTTCAACTCTCACCTCCACACAGCTACCCAAATCTATACCTCTGACCTGACCATTTTCTAAGGTTGTCTCCTATATTTCTAATTTCCTTAAGTATTCTCCAGCCAGATGTTTAGCCAGATACTCAACATATCCAGGACAGAACCCATCACCTTCTCTCTTAAAACTGCTTCTCCTCTAGTATTCCCAATTTCTATCTGTATCACTTTTTAAGATGAAGGCAGTGATATTTTTCTTCCTTGCCCCATTCATTCCCTCAGGAGGCAAGGCTGGAAAGTCTAGCTCTCTAGTATCTGGTGCACCTGTCCCCTCCTCTTCATTCCTTTGGCCACATCCATAGTTCAAGCCTTCAACACTCAGTACCTCTTTCCTGTCTTGTCATAGACCCCCTCAATACCCCCCACAGTGGCAGTCTCTTGCCCTGGACACAGTCTTGTTAATTTTCCCAAAGCACAGCTCTGTTGATCTCACTACCTGAAAAGCATCTAACTTACTGAATAAAATCTAACTCTGAAACATTAGTTCTTCTTGGGTGTATGTGATCCTCCATGATCAGGCCTCAACCTTATCTCCCCTGTTCTGCCCACTCACACAGCTTATGATCCAGCCAAACCAAAGAGCTTTCTGCTCTCCATTTATTTGTGCTCTGCTCTTTACACGCTCCAGGTCTGTGTTCTCACCATTCCCTTTGACTTTAATGTCCTCTTTGCTCATCTCTGCATGTCAAATACTACCTGTCCTGCAAGGCTTAGCCAATCACACTTCCTCCATATAAATTCTCTGAATCATCAACCAGCAAGTCTGTTTTCCCACACCAATCTATTCATATCTCTTCCACATAACTCAGTTCTCCAACTAGACTGGTACACCCGGGGCAGTTCTGTGATTGATTCATCTTTAAAACTGACACAACATGTACTACAGGGCTTTGGTCCAGTATATAATTGAATTGAATAAACAATGACCACTTCCGGAAGAGCCTGTTTGTTTTTGACACACTGAAAAAATGATGTCATTGCGTCCAATTGATTGACTAGAGTTACATGTCACAGTTCTATTCTCTGCATCATTTTTCTTTTTCTTGAAGGGAGCAACTACAAAACGATATATTGTAAGTATTTTTACAGACTCTTTCCTTCTCTATAGATATTTAAAAAGTGTCTAACTTCACAATGACATATAGTGAAAATCAAGTATAAATCAAGTCTGGGCTTATTCAGCCTGACCATCTGCCTGGCAAAGCCTTTGACCTGTCTTTGGCTCCTCCATCTCCCTCACTCTTCATATTCAATCATTTTCCAAGCCCTACAAATTCTTTAATATTGTCTCTCACATCTCTTCCCTTCCTTATATTCTACCTTGACTTTTACCTAGGTTCATCTCACCTGGCTTACAGCCTCCTAATTTGTCTCCCACCTTCCAGTTCATTCTATGCACCACAGCTGGGTTAATTTTTTTCAAGCCCAGCCACACTCATGAAACCCTGCTTCAGCAGTTCCCAGTGGCCAACCAGAGGAAGGATAACCTTCTCACCAGATAATTCTAGGCCATGCAACTATAGTCCAACTCACAGATGTCAGCTTGTAGTCAAGTTGGGAAACTCTGTTTCTGAAATCTGCTTGCTATTTCCTCTGCTTATTTATTGAAATAAACATTTATTAAATACCAACTCTGTACCAAACCCTGGGTAATTGCTGAGGGTACAAAGATGAGAAGAAACTAGTACCTATCCTTGAGGAGCTCACAGAACTGGTGGGGGATATAAAAATAAAAACAAATTATTAAGAACATGCAGAAAGTGCCTATTTTTGCCTAAGATGTCAGGGAAGAGGTAGCATTAGAGGTGAACAGAAGCTCAACACACTAAGCAGAAGGAAGGGAAGCATACCCCAAGCGGTAGAAATGGGGCGTGAGGAGGCACAGAGGTTTGTAAAGCTATCAACCATGGAGCAGTGAGAGGCAATGTTTGAAAGGTAGGTAAGGGCCTGATCAGGAAAGCCCTTAGATGGCATGCAGAAGAATGTAGACTAAATCTTACAATTTGTTATTCATACACTCAATAAACATTATTGCATACCCACTATGTGTCAGGCACTGTGTTAGGTGCTGACCCCTTATGCCCTGTCAGTGGGAATATAAGAATGGTGTTGTTCTGGAACCTCGAAAACATTATGCTCAGTGGGATTGACGTGAACTGTAGAGGTCAACGTGAACTGTAGAGGTCAACGTGAACTGTAGAGGTCATCTGGCCATCCTCCAGCCTGAGATTCTCTTCCTTTTCTCCCCACTTTCTAGGGTAGTTTTTTTCCAAGGGAAGAAAATTGGACCCTATTCTCACCACTCACAAATATTAACTCAAAATGGATTAAAGGCTTAAATGTAAGACCTGAAACTAAAACTTCTTGAAGAAAACAGGAAAAAATTCCTTGACATTGGTCTTGGTGACAATTTTATGGATATAGTACCAAAAACACAAGCAATAAGGAGTTAATATCCAAAATACAAATATATAAGGAACCCATCCAATACAATAAAAAATAATCCAGTTAAAAAAGTGGGCAGAGAAACTGAAGAGATATTTTTCTAAAGAAGACATATAAATGGCCAATAGGAACATAAAGAGATGCACAACATCACTAATCATCAGGGAAATTCATATCAAAACAATGGTGAAATATCACCTCACACCTGTTAGAATGGCTATTATCAAAAAGATTAGTGTTGGCCACAACCTTGATGTATTGGGATGATGCTCTAACCAACTGAGCTACCCAACCAGGGCAAGGATGTATCATTTAGAATGCTAATTGTTTTGCACAGCGGCAGTATCATAGCCGATGAGGTTTATACAAGGGCAGGGAGCAGGAAATGAACCCACACCAGCAGTGCCCAGGCAGAACAACTAGAACAACCTGAAGGGAGTTGGAAGAAGTAAAGGGAAAGCCTGGGAGAAGCCTCCAGGGAGATGGGCAATACTGAGGGCTGGGCTCTGCTTAGCAGGTGTCTTCACTCAGCCACCTCCTTGGGCTAGAAATGCTCAAGTCCAAACATCACTCTGTAATTGCTTCCCTTGAGCCTTTACTTTACCAACAGTACAGTCATTGGCTCCTTCTGTCCTGGAGCCTTGGTCCTGAGGTTATCAACCTGAACTACAGAGGTCATCTGGCCACTCCTGCTTGAGATTCCCTTCCTTCTCTCTCCACTTTGTAGAGTGAGCTCTTTTCTAAAGGAAGGTTATTTATTTTTGTGATGGGGACAATGTACGTATGGGAGGTGGGGGAGAAGGAGAGGCTAGGAAAAGAGGAAAGAAAGGTATAAAAATAATTCTCGGTATATTTACACAATGGAATTCTACGCAGCAAAGAGAAAGAAGGAGCTCATACCCTTTGCAACAGCATGGATGGAACTGGAGAGCATTATGCTAAGTGAAATAAGCCAGGTGGTGAGGGACAAATACCATATGATCTCACCTCTAACTGGAACATAATCAACAGAAGAAAAAAGCAAACAAAATATAACCAGAGACATTGAAGTTAAGGACAATCTAACAATAGCCAGGGGGGAGTGGGGTGGGGACAGTGGGAAGAGGGGATTACAGGAACTACTATAAAGGACACATGGACAAAATCAAGGGGGAGGGTGGAGGTGGGGGAGGGAGGTGGGTTCAGCTGGGGTGGGGTGGAGGGATGGGGAGAAAAGGCATACAACTGTAATTGAATAACAGTAAAAATTAAAAAATAAAAATAAAAAAATAATAAAAGAAGAAGTTCTTCCTGCAATTACAAAAATAATAATAATAATAATTCTCTTAGCCATTGTAGGCAGCATTTTTTCTTCTCTCTTCTCTTTCATTACTTTGATTTTCTATTTTTTTGTACTTCTGTTTTCATTTTAATAACCTGATTGTATAAGGTTACCTCAAACTCTTTTTGAAGATACTATATTTGTCCAAGAATAAAATTTAACACAATCCAGTCTCAGCCTCATTCCAAAAGCTGACTCAAGCCCTCTGCCAAGGGGGGGAAAAATTAGCAAATACTCCAGCAGCTGATTCCTTATACCAACACTGTTTTTAATATCACATCTCATTTCATATCAGTATATAAGATTCCACAAAAGGAAAGAAAAAATGTTACCTGAGGAATTCTTGTTTGAAAATATATATCAGATTTCAAACACTTCTTGTTTAACTGCCTTTGGATTTTACTTCTTCTCTGTTCTCCACAGGATTCAAAATGTAACAAGCGGAAAGAAATAATGGGACTATTAAACCATTGTTTGCTAGCCACATGTGTAAAAAAAACTCCACAGACAGAGCAGTCCCTCCCAAGTGGGATTTACTTCTTTATTTTGAGGCTCATTTAACCCAGGGGTAGGGCCTTCAATAACAAGGAGCAATATTCAGGATTTTTCAGAAGAGCCCCATGGCCATTTTGTGTCCTTATACGTGCTCTCCATTTCCAGTCATGGTGGCAGGGGTGTGTCATTTTTTTTTTAATTCTTATTTATTGATTTAGAGAGAGAAGAAAGGAGAGAGGGAGAAACATCAATTTGTTGTTCCGCTCATTTATGCATTCATTGGTTGATTCTTGTATGTGCCCTGATTGGAGACTGAACCCACAAACTTGATGTATCGGGTTGATGCTCTAACCAATGGAGCTACCCGGCCAGGGCGGGAAGGTGTCATCTAGAATGCTAATGTATTAAGCTTTGTGCAGTGGCAGTATCATAGCCAATGAGGGCTATATGAGGTGTATTATTGCTAATAGAATGCTAATGTACTACTGTTACCAAAAGGGGTTGTACCACCTGCCACCTATCAGGCAAGACTCCAAGCAGAGTTTAGTGGAAAGAAAAAAGGATTTTTTAATTTTAAGTATGCAATTTGAAATAAAGACAGGCAGTTTCTGCCCCAAAACCCATTTCCTGGCAAATAAGGCACAATCAGAAAAACAAAGCCCTACCACCCTCTGCTAGGCCAGGCCAGCCCTAGGCTGCACCCAGAATTCACTCTCCCCTTTCTTAGAGCACCTCCCTGGGGAAAGGTGCAGGTGGCTGAAGCATGCTTACAGTCCTGGTCATGACGGATTCCAGGCCTCTGGTGCAGGGGAAGGGTGCAGAGTTTTTCCACCTAGCCATGTGGCATCCAGGGTCTGTGGGCCTGGGCCTCCTCCCCTAGTCTATTTGGCTGCACTCCAGGCAGGCCCCGGAGCACAGGACAGGGCCCCAGGAACCTCCCCAGGCTACACAGTCTCTTGATGGCCTGGGAGCTTGAGACTCCCATGTCCAACCAGCCAGGGAAGCAGGGTTTCAGAGTGCACACCGTTTAGGTGCACCATGTTATGTCCCTCCGTCCAATCTCCTGCTCAACTCTAGCACGCTGCTGCTTCTTCTTCTTTTTGTTTTTTTAATGACTGTAGTCCCTCGAGTGGGACCAGGTGCTGGGCAATGAACGCTTGCACAGTTCAAACCTCTCCCCTTTTGGAGGGGAAGTGTCCCCCATTACATTACAATGAGCATATAATGAGGATAGGGGTAACCATGAAGTGAAATTAGGTGCCATGTTGGGTAAGCTGGTCTCTGCAGTTCTAAGCCATTAATCTGTTGGAAATTGGTTTTACTAATTCCTTGACAGTCCCTGTAACCCCCCTTATCAATAACTGTCATTTCACTACATACCTTACCTCACCAGCATTAAACCCAAGAAAGCTGATTTTCCCCACAGTCAAGAATCCCAATTTACAAAGCATAACCAGGGGTTCCCATTTGTAAGTAAAATCACTCCCAACTTCTAAACAATACTTTCCCTAATTCTGTTACAGATGGGGAGAGAGAGACCCGAGTCAAGAGACTCTCTCTCCTGCCTCGGTTCTTGTCTCAAATTCAAGCGAAAGACAAACACGTACAGTGGAAATGAGATACCAAGTTTATTTATGAAATAAACACAAGCACAAAGCTGCAAGCAGGCACCTGGCAAGTCTAAATGTCCCACGTATAGAGGAAAGAAAGTGGTTAGTAAGTTAGTGAGTTTGTTCTATTCACTTGAGGGGGGGTGGGCTACAAGTGGGTTCTTAAAATGTTAGCTAGCAGCTAGGAATGAGCAGGCAGGGGGGAAATAAAGGCAGGGCCCTTGCCATTACAATCTAACAAAGAACTTAATACAGGAAGCTAGAAGCAAAAGGAAGACACGTCTCACCAATTAACTCAGCAGTCCTGAGTTCTTTTTGATAAGATTGCCCAGTGCCCCCGGCATTACAAGCAAAATAGCACAGGAGGAGGGGAGAGTCCTTGAGTCTATGCTGAGAAAAGAGGTTTCTGTAACAATCTTACTAAGATGCTAGGTGTTCTGAACGTCACAAGCAGGAACTGCACAAGAGAAATGGGGGGGGCCTATGCTGGGAAAGGGGACCTTTGTAACAACTTCACTAAGACAAAGAACTTTTACTAACTGAGAAAGAAAGCCTTTGTAGCCGTACATTATTCCCAAGGGGAAGGAGGGGGAAACCTAGAAGCCAGCTAAGGTATATAACCCCCAAACCCCAATAGTCGGTGTGCTTAGATTAGCTAAGTACTCACGTGTAGCCTCTGCTCAAGTGTATAAACAAACTTACTAACAACTTTCCTTCCTCTATATGTGGGGCATTTAGAATAACCAGGTGCCTGCCTGCAGCTTTGTGCTCATATGCGTTTCATAAATAAACTACATATCTCATTTCCCCTGTTTGTCTCTCGTCTTTCCAGTGAGACAAGAACCAAGGCAGGGGAGAGAGCCTCTTGACCAGGGCCTCTCTCTCCCCACCCATAACAATTTCACAGGAGTGAATATAAAAAAAACAGAAATAGTAATGGTGAAATTTCTTTCAGGAATCAAAGTTGAAGGATCTTTTAAGAAAATAACCATAATCGTGACCTCTTTCCAAACAGACCTTATTTCCTACCCGATCCAACACACACGTACACAGTTCACTCAGGAAGATTCCAGTCTGGAGACTGGAAAGCACTTCATGAATCCCTGTTAGTCAGCATCCCCCTCCTTTGTTCCATGCTGCCCACCCCCACTCCCCGATGACCTCCCCCATAGCTCCCGACCCCACCACCTTCTGCACTGCTTTCATAACACCTCCCTCTGTGTTAAGGTCTGTGCTGCTCCTCTCCTGGCCCAAGTTGGCAGATCTTGCCAGTGTCATCCTTGCTCGTCTGGATAATCAGACATTAGAGACAAAATAAAAAGCAGAAATAAAGAAAAGAACTGCTTTGGCCAGCCAAAGAGTTTCCTGTGCCCTTCAATGCCCATCCCCTGATTTAAGTTGTAATACTAGTATGCAAAGTTCCTGCTGACTGGGGAAGGGGGGAAGGCAGGCTAATTCTAGCAGAGCCTACTCCAACTGCCAACCTGAGATCAGCTGCTGCAAACTGAGGTTCTCAGCCTTAATGCTGGCACACCTTTCCAAGGGAGCTAGAGCTGCTTTGTGTTTTGAACCCTGCAGCCAGGCTTCGGGATATTTTTTATATATTTTATATATATATATATATATATATATATATATCAGCTTTAATGAGACATAATTCAGATACCATGCCACACAACTGTTGACCTTAAACAAACAGGCAGATATTTCTCCAGCAAAATGGGTTTATTTTGGAACAACAAAGAATTGTTATTTGGAACATGGAGGCTAATGGCAAAACATGTACAAGTCCAGGAAAACAAAGGAGAGGAACGTTCTTTTATGGACTTCAGAGGGGCTGTTGTAAACAAAGAGTCCATCGGCAGAAAATGAAAATGCAAAGTATAGTGACTTTTCATTGGCTGAATTATGGCAGTCTCCCATTGGCAGAGCTGTTACTGGGAAAGGAGCGATCTTCCTTCTGCTGAGGTAGGAATGTGGTATGACTTCCTTTGGAAGATGCAAGGGAAGTTTCTTCCTGTTGGGGTCAGTGGTGTGTGTTGGTGACAGGTGTGTGCCAGTGCTCTCTTCTAGACTCCTGACTCCATTTTAAATGAGATTTGTTTATTAATTTTCACACAATTCACCCTTGAACAGTGTACAACTCAGTGGGTTTTAGTATATAAACAGATTATTTAGTTTGAGAAACTTTCATCACCCTGAAAAGAAACCCTGTACTCCTTTGCAATCGCTTACCATCCTTCCCTCCCCCCTTGCTTCCGGCAACCACTACGGTAATCTACTCTCTACATCTATGGGTTTGCCTATTCTGAACATTTCACATAACTGGAAATACGTGGCCTTCTCATAACACAGTATGTGGCCTTTTGTAACTGGCTTTCTTTCATTTGGCATAAAATATTCAAAGTTCATCCATATTGTAGCATATATCAGTATGCGATATTGTGATTTATGAGAAATGTATATTTGGTCATTCAGATGGTCAAAATACATTTTTCATATTTATTCAGTCTTTCTCCACATTCCTGGCTCATAGCTGCCAAAGCCTTTGGGATTTCCTGAGGGGCAAGGGCAATGGGAGTATCTTTTGTTACAATAGTTTTCCTTTTGTCCTCAGTTTCTGAAATCATTTCAGAATCATAGAGGTGAAATGAGTGTCTTGTTATTCATAACAAGCCCTTTTCACCAGGCTGTGTTTATGTTAACGAGGTAACTTTTGGAAAGCACTTAAGGATGAGGGCTGTTTGCCAAAGGAACCAATCATTAATAGAGGGTTAGAAATTTCAGTCCTACCCCCCAGACCTCCAGTGAAGAGAAGAGGTCCAGAGATTGAATTCAATAACCATTGGCCAATGATTTAGTCTGTCGTGCCTGTGTAATGAAGGCTCCATAAAAACCAAAAGGAGAAAGTTCAGAGAGCTTCTGGGTTGGTGAACACATGGAGATTCAAGAAGAATCTGGAGAGGGCATGGAAGTTCCTCACTCCTTTCCACATACCTTGCCCTTTGTATCTCTTCATCTGGCTGTTGATTCATATCCTGTAATATACTTTGTAACTAATTGGTAGTGAGTAAATAGGTTTCCTGAGTTCTGTGAGCTCCTCTAGCAAATTAATCAAACACAGGGGGTTGGGGGACATTCTTATGGGACTGCATCCTTAACCTGTGGGATCTGATGCTATCTCTAGGTGGAGAGTGTCAGAATTGAGTTGAATTGTAGGATACCCAGATGTTGTCTGAAGAACTGGTTAGGGTGTGTGGGGAAATGCCAGCCCCCCACACACTGGAAGTGGTATCAGAATCCTTCAGCCCCCTTTCACAACTCTCTCCTCCCTTGGCTCCTACGAATTCATTCTCTCCTAGGCTCTCCCTCTGCTTCTATTCCTATTCATTCTCATTGTCCTTTGCTAGCTTCTCTTCTACCCTATATTTTTTCTTCTACCCACTTTTTAAAGTTAATACATTTAAGAGTTCTAGTCTGCCTCTCTGCTGTAAGTACTCCAGTGAAGAGGGACAGACGACAGCTGGGTTAGTGGCAAGTAGCCTTGCAGCATTTGCTCTTGGTCAAGATTAAGTTTACCTCTCAATCCCAAACCTTTCCTCAATGGATTAACAGGAAAACAAGTAATGGAGAAACTTAAGTGGGGAATGGAGTACGAAGGCTACCTGGTATCTGTAGATGGCTATATGAACATGTAGCTTGCAAACACAAGAATACATAGATGGAGCACTGTATGTACATCTGGGTGAAGTTTTAATAAGGTGTAATAATGTCCTTTATATCAGGGATGTTGAAGAGAAAGAAGATGGGGAAATGAGAGAATAGCATCTTTTGTGGGGAATTTTATATAGAGATAGATATAGCTATATCTATATCTATCTATCTATATAGACAATAAAAATTTGTTTTTTTTTTTTTAAAGAGCTTTAGTCTGACCCTTCTTCTCACTGTACACCCCTCCCTGTTTAAGACTTCAGTCACTGTCAGCTTCAACCCTGATCCTGGTGCTAATGACTTGCAAATCTCTGCCTTCAGTCTAGATCTCTCCAAGATCCAGATCCTCATATCCAACTGCCTACTGGACATCTTCCACCTGGGTTCATCTATTCATTCCATAAATATAGAGCCCCTACTGTCGGAGAGGAAGAAATTTTCCTCTACCCATCTAGGTTCTTCTGGCTAGTCTAAGAATTAAATTAGCATGTCACAGGTTAACGGGAAAAAAATCCAATATAATTTTATACACACGAGGGCTCCACAAGAATATGGGGTGGGGGGCACCAAGGAAAAATTGGGCAGTTGAGGCTTGTGAGCCATCTTGAGCTAAGGAAAAGAGGGTAGTAGTTTATGACTTCAAAGAGGAAGAAGGTAATTCAAATAGAGATGAAAAAGTAAACGTCTGATAAACAAATGTTTGCTGGACCCTGCAGAGACCATGGGGCTCGAAGCAGGCTCTGGTCTCTAAGGTCCTCAAGTCTCCCCCACCGCACCTAGCCTACAAAGAATATCTACACACTCTTTGTAGATATCTCTGGTGGTAGCTCTATTCCAGGAATAGGCCCTTTATCTAAATTCTTTTAGGCAGTTAAGAGGAAGATTTTAAAAACTTACTGAGTCTTCTGTTTCTTAAAAATAATCATCCTGAATTTATCCTCATGCCAGAGACATATTTTGGGTGGCAATTTTTGCTCCCCACACTACTATTTGCTAGGTCCTATACTAGTTACTGTAGATACTAGAGGTGAGTAAAGTAGACATGATATGTGAACTCTTAGAATTTAACATTTTAGTAGGGAAAATACACATTAAATATATATACACTCACAAGTAAATAAATAATTACACACTGTGATGAGGGCTATGGGAGAAAAGCAAAGGGCAGGTAGAGGGTATTATAGCAGTAACTCAAACCCAACTTTTCAAAACTGAAATAATGATGATTCACTGCAATCTGATCCTCCTCCTTATTTCCATGTTATTTCCTATCCCTACATGTATTCAGTAGATACCCAACAACTTTAATGAGTACCCACTAGGTGCCAGACAAACCCCCTTCCATCCAATTGCTCAAATGGAAACCCTGGGAAATCCTCTTAGGCAACTTTCTCATTCCCTAACATCCAATTGATATTAATTCTCCATCAAGCCAGTTATGTCCACCCAATCCACCCACACCCCTCCATCTCCACTTTACTGCTTTAGTTCAGGCACTAGTATTTGTCACCTGAATTCCAGCAACAATTTCCTACAATTACCTCTGGTTGCTCTCTCCACAGGGCTCCAGAGTTTATTTCTAAAACACAACTTTGATTATGTTTCTCCCCTACTTAAAAGCCTTCTAAGCTCCTCACTGTCTTCAGACAAATCCAAATTCCTGTGGAGGAACAAGGTTTAATGTTGTATTCTGATGTGGACCTGCCATCCTTTATTTTAAGCAGTCTGCAAGGAGAAAGCTAGGCCCAAAGAGTATGTCGCTTTATGACTAACAAGAGAACCTACACAATATGTATACTGGCAGGTTACTTATCAAAAATCTGGTCAGTTAATTGATAACTTAGGTGTAAAAATTCAGTTTCATACATCAAATTCATTATATAGATTAAAGAACAATTGCAATGTACTATAATACATGCTTTATTAGCTTTGTGGTGATCATTGACTGTAATTACAAGAAACGTTCCTATGAGATCAAACTAAAACTTAGGCATTAAACAAATATGATGGTGCTCTTTATTGCTTTTTCAGTAGTTTATGATAACAAGAGACAAAACCTAATATAATTTAACTTAAATATGCCATGGGCCCCACCTAGATAGTCTCCATGTTTATTATGCTCTTGTATCAATAGAACTTATTCCCTAATCTTCTCTCTCTTATCTTATCCAGGAGGAAAATAACCAGCACTGGATTACTGCAAATGTTCAATTTCTTCTTTCAACAAGATTATTTATTCCCAAGATTTCTCATCAAATATTAATATGATCAATATTTTAATTTTAACCAAAGTTGAATAAAAGCAAAAAATGAATAATTTTTATTTCTATGCTTGTTGGAAATGAAATGCTTGACATGAAATGCTCTGGCCATGGCTTGCCTCTTAGCTCCATCTCTCACTATGCCTTCCGTTGTAGTCTGAGCTCTATCCATATGAAACCATTGGCAGTTTCCTGAAAGTGCCATGCCATTTGCACTTTTGTGCCTGTGTTCCCTGTACCAATTTTATCCAAGTCTTAAGGAAAATGCTGATGCGAATAGACTGTTGGTTTACAAATGCATCTATAACACTTAATTATACTTTTTAATTTGTGTCTATTGCCCCTACTACACTATAACTTTCTCAGAAGCAGAAATCATGCTATTAATTTTTTTCCCAGAGCCTAGCTAAGTGCCCAACACAAGTGTTCATTAAGTGTGGAATAAATGCTTGAGTTAAAGAATGAATGAATGAACCATATATTTAGAGAATAGATCACCCTTTTACACGCTAAAAACATCCAGAATAACAATGGGAGTTGAACAGGAAGGGAAGTCCATAAGGTGGGTGTCCAAGTCTGCAAAGACCTTGGGGAGAGAGATGTAGGGCTGATACATTCATTACCCAAAGAGGGTGATAGTACACACAAATAGTAAATGTAAAGAGGATGCTAGAAAGTGTAAGGCTTGAAGGACAAAAGGGTTTTGTACCGATGTGGAGGCACAAAGAAAACCAACTGAATGGCAATACTGCCCCTCAGTGGCACCTGGGGGAAAAGCCTCCAAACCAGAGTACTTGCACAGAATACGTTTTCTTATACTGAGTAGCTCTGGACCATGAACTGTGCCAGGCACCTTTACCTCATTTAACCCTCACAACCACCCCTTGTTGAGAAGACATGGCATGTAGCTTAGGGGTTAAACACGCAGACTCTGGAGCCAGGCTGTCTGATTCCCACTTACTGGCTGTGTGACCTCGGACAAATTACTCAAGCTCTCTGTGTATTTCCCCATCTGTAAAATAGGGATATTTGTACATACCACATAAGGTTCTTATGAGGAATAAATTCTTTTTTTAAAGATTTATTTATTTATTTATTTTTAGGAAGGGGAAGGGAGGGAGAAAGAGAGGGAAACATCAGTGTGTGATTGCCCCTCGAGCACCCCCTACTGGGGACCTGGCCCACAATCCAGGCACGTGCCCTTGACTGGGAATCGAGCTGGGGACCCTTTGGTTTGCAGGCCAGCACTCAATCCACTGAGACACACCAGCCAGGGTATGAGGAATAAATTCTTAAAATGGTACTTGACAGCATGGCAAATGCTATATTAATGTTAGCCTTTATTTTTCCTTTTCCTGATGAGAAATAATGTTGAATAAAGCAAGCATACAGTAGGAATTCAAGAAATGTAACTTCCTTTTTTTTCTCCCCTTATGTCTTAGCTCCTTAAGCTGCTGCAGTCCTTAGTGTTCTTGAAATTTAAATAGGGGACTCCCAAATAGCCCAAAGAAGTCTGTTCCTAGAGGCAGTAATGAGGAAGCTGAGAAACTTCCATTTAAAAAGTCCAGGAGAACGTGGTTTTGGAAAAGAGCACTCTACAGCAGGGGCACTCTTGTTACTTTTATTATAGTGAAGACCTTCCCAGCAATGAAATTCACCCTACCCAAAATAGGATGCATAGGGATTGTGAAAATCAACTAAGATTTGCTCAGGAAGCCAGGTTTCTAGGAACATTCAAAAAAATATGATCTTCCCAGACCCCTTTTTAAAAAATATTTTATTTTTGATTTTAGAAAGAGGGGAAGGGAGAGAGAAAAAGGGGGAGAAACATCAATGTGAAAAAGACTGGCTGCCCTACTGAACCTGCAACCCAGGCTGGGTTGCACCCTGCCTGGAACTGAACTGGCGACCTTTCAGCTGAAGGGACAATGGTCAACCAACTGAGCCACATCAGCCAGGGCCCAGACCCCATTTTTTTTTTTTACCACACTGCTAACAGGAGCTGAGGGACCATATCATTTTTAAGATTAGGCTAATAATAACTTACTACAGACTATTCCCTCCTTGCTCTTCTACTATTATTGTAAAAATAAAATTTATGAAAATAATGAGGGGTTTTTTTAGATTTTATTTATTCATAGAGAGAGGGGAAGGGAGGGAGAAAGAGAAGGAGAGACACATTGAGATCTGCTGCACACCAGATCAGGGACCAAAACTACAACCCAGGTAACCGGTAGCCTTTCGCTTTGCAGAACGACGCCCAACCAAGTCAGATTGCCCACTTCAAGTCCACATTTGCAGTAAGGTGTATCTTTACCAGGTAAGACTGACCAACCTGCACGTCAATAGCACACAGACTCCTTTCATACTTGTAAAGTGCTCCATGATTCTGCAAGCTTCCTCTAATTCAGGTTTTAGTATTCCTGGGTGTTCTATTTGAGAGCCTGAATATACAAACAAACAATAGCCAGAGCATATAAAGAACTGTGACCCACAACCTGCAAAAGCCTACCCAGGAAACCAACACTCTTACTTATAATAAATACCCAGGAAGCCAGCCTGCTATAAATCAGACCCCCTGTCTCTAGTGATAGTCCAAGAAGCCAAATAATAACCCATGTTTATTAACATTTGGCCCAAAATTGCTAGAACCTGATTAATAACTTGCATCTTCCCTAATTTTTGTCCCTACTTCTAACTTAGAGGGGGCAATTGGCATCCCTAATCAAATCACATAGGATGCCCCACTCCTAGTTAGTCCACCTACAGCTTCCCGAAGCAAACAGCCTTGAATCGGGGCACACCTGAAACCTCCTTTTTCCGCCCTAAAGCTTCCCCTGCCTTGAAGTCTCTGTCAAAATCCAAGTGACGGTGACTGACTCCCTATCTTTATAGCAAACTCTGAATAAATAGCCTTTGCTTTTCGCATTTGGTTGAGAAATATTCCCACATGTTGGACCTAGTAATTCTATGACAAACTAATTTCTAAACACTTTTTAAAAGGTATTGGTTTCCATTGGTTAAATGTATTATTTCTATAATATTCATAAATTA
Organism: Desmodus rotundus; assembly: GCF_022682495.2. Lineage (NCBI taxonomy): Eukaryota > Metazoa > Chordata > Mammalia > Chiroptera > Phyllostomidae > Desmodus > Desmodus rotundus. Next base: position 148,096,490 of record NC_071389.1, read on the forward strand.
GCGAACATCTTTTTTACTTCATCATTATAACCTAAGTCAATATGCTCAAGGGCTCACCTTTTCGCAGCCCATCTTCCTGGAATTGGAGGGTCCTCTTCTGCCCACCTGATCAGAGGACCCTTTGTCAGAGCCGGTGGGCGGAGGAGAGAGCGGGAGAGCCTGCCATGCCCAAGCCAAACCCCCAAGTGGCGACTACAATTCCCAGAGATCCCTGCAGACGGCAGGCCGCGGCCACGACGCGCCTGCGCAAAGGTGGAGGCTCCAGTGAGGTTCCCGCCAATTCTTGCTGTAATTCTGCGGGGCTTGAGTACCGCACTCCATGGAGCCGTTTGACCCCGCCGAGCTGCCCGAGCTGCTTAAGCTTTATTACCGGAGGCTTTTTCCCTACGCTCAGTACTATCGCTGGCTCAACTACGGCGGAGGTGATGGCGGCCGGGAGCGGGGAGGGTAGTGGATCGGCAGGGAATGTGAAGAGGTTCAGGGAGGGTACTTTGGCATGACAGCATGAAGTCCCCTCTGCTTGCGAGTGTTGGACAAGGCGCCTTCACGCATTATGTCGAGCCTTCCCCACCACCACCTCTGAAACGTGAATAGGTTGAGAGAGGATATAATGACCAGTCTGCGGCCACACAAAGAAAAGTGGAGCTTCCGGTCCTACCACTGCGTGGCAGGACTCGCATTGGGTGCTGGATTTACCTGCCGCGGTTCCTGAGCCAAAGGGTTTCAGGGTGGTAGTATGAAGCTGCAGCGGCTTGATCTGCATCAGGGGCAGAGGGACATCGCCCAGAAGAGGAGAGGTGCTTAACTCGTCCCAATTGAGTTGCCCACCGAGGAGACAGAGGTGGCCTACCGAGGTGACAGAGGTGGCGTTATGTATTTAAACTATTTCTGCATATTTTTGCATATCAACTATTCCCTATGAAATGCCGTGTGGTAAGCACCTTCAAATTAGGGACTAGGTCTTGCCTGTTTTTATTGTTTACATCTAGCACAGTGTTGGGCACGAAGGGCTGATTAAAAGTATCTTCTTATTGGTTAATGTTATAAGGCCCAGAGCTGAATAAAGTACCAAATTAACTTAAAATGTACATTTATTTTGCAGTGATAAAGAATTACTTTCAACACCGTGAATTTTCATTCACATTGAAAGATGATATTTACATTCGCTATCAATCCTTCAACAACCAGAGTGATCTGGAAAAGGAGATGCAGAAAATGAATCCATACAAGATTGATATAGGCGCGGTGTATTCCCACAGAGTAAGATACCAGTTTTTTATGTATTTTGTTGGTTGGTTTTTTACATCAAGAACATGCAGCGTTTTGAGATAAATTGTTAGAGTTTATTCTGAAAAATAAATAAAGCCACACTTCATTTAACTGTTTTTACAAGTAAATTGGGGTTTTTTGTTGTTTTTGTTCTTGTTCTTCGATACTCTGCATTACTGACTGGAAATTATTTGTAAGTAAATTGGTTGTGTTCTCACTGGGACAAAAAAATTGAGTTATCTGGCTAAAAGACTGAATGTGGAAGTCAGCATGGTTTAAGGAGGGAATTATAGGAGAATTAAACTCTCTCCCTGCATTGGAGTCATTCTTCACTTCTCTCACACACCTATATCTCTTCTATTAGGAAATCTGTGCCATAATATCTGAAATCCAACTAGTGCTACCAGGTTACTACCATCATCATCTTTCATCTCAATGACTAATGTCTTCCTAACAGTTTGCCCCTGTAGATTCTATCATCTCAATACAGCACTCAGAGTGATCCTTTTAAAACAAGTCAGATCCTGTGATTCCTCTGCTCAAAACCGTTCTCCAGTGGCTACCCATTTCACTTCAGAGTAAAACCCCCTTTCTCCCCCTCACTCATTCCTCCCCTGCCACACTGCCCTTACTCAAGTAGTTTCACTGCCTAGAACCCATTTCCCCAGATATCTTGGTTCGTTCCCTCACTTCATTCAAGTCCTTACTCAGTAAGGCCAATTGCAACATGCCATCTCTTGTATCCCCCTGCCACTGCTATATTTTAAGTGCCTGGCTGAGAGAGTACACCCTACATACTTGCTCAATGAATGAACATACCAAAAATTGCCCTTCTTCCTCCTTAAAAATGCACAGATAGGGGGAAAAATACACATATAGGACAATAGCATATATATGGAGGCTTTTTTATGTTTATATAACTTGTTTTATATGTATAACTTGCTTTTCATATCAATTCTCACTGTTTTGGTGGGGGGGGAGTGTTTTGTTTTTGTTTTGTTTACAAAGGAGAAAACAGGCCTGTAGAACGTTAATAATTTTTTCATAGGTTACACAATTCCTAAATGATAGTCAGGTTTTCTGACTCTAAATCCCAGGGGAAGGAACGAAGATGGGGTAAGAAAAAGCAGGCAGGAAAATGCTTTGGAGCAGTTTACTCCTCTTTAGAGGTGGATATTAAAACTGAAGTCTTTCTTGAAGGGCCAGGGTGTCACTGCTCCTCTCCAACACCGAAGGGGGATGGGGGGGGATACCTCATTTTTTTATTGGGCCACAAGGGAGCCATCCATAGACCTTTCTTTAAATATTTTTTTGTGACCTTTATAGCTATATATGCACGTAATTTACAAAATCAAGTAAACTATGGAAGCCTTTTACTTTAAAATTAAAAAAAAAAAAAAGTCTCTTACTCCACCTGTTTTATGCTCCCCAGACGCAACCACTCTCTTTTAGCTGATTCTTACGGTATTTGCCTCCTTGTCTCTAAATAACATGCTTATATTTCTTCCATTTTTTCATTGAAAGCATTATCTACTGATTTTTCCACTCTGGCAGATGAGGATTTAGCTTTTTTTTTTTTTTACCTTAACCTGTATCCTCACTATACGTACAACATTCCTATTCACACATCCCTAATATGTTTGTTAGGTTAAAAGTTGTTAGACACAAATTCAACATGAAACTCTTTGCCAGTTGTCTAAATCTGATATATTCAGACCCATGGGGTAGTTTGTCTATTTCAATTCTGAAGAAATTTGTCCTGCAGTCTTCTGACCTCCAGACTGGACTGAATGCTCACTAACCATGATGGATAAGTGTGATTTTATAATCACCTTGGTTTCTTTTCACCTCTCTCACATGTTGGATCTCCTGTTGCCCAGATCCCATGATCTCTTATTTTGGTTTACTCCCTTGTTTTGATGGAGCACATCCTCCAGGAGCTCCCTGAGAAAAAGCACATGGAAGACAAAATATTTCAACCTTCTGTATCTGGAAAATGCCTTCATTCCACCTTATGCTTAACTAATGGTTGAATATCTAAATCATTTTCCCTCAAAATTTTGAAAACATTGCTTCCTTAAGAACACCCTGCAATAGAGCATTAATTAACTATATGTACTTTTCCTTATCATTAACCTTAAAAAGCTTTTAAATACTTTTTATGCAATGTTATAAGTCAATTATCTCAGTAGAACTGGAAAAAAATTTGATGATATTTACCAAGCCCCATTTAAATAGATGAAAGTTACACTGTCATCGATTCTGGATGTATAGGATTTGAATTAATGAGCTGACGTCAACTTCGCATCATATGGTTTCTTCGCTTTTCTTTGGCCACTTTTTCTGTATGGGTAGAAAACAAGCATATTTGGCAGCGTGGCAGGTCTTACAGAGACTGATCGATATTTTATACTTGTAGCCCAGTCAACATAATACAGTGAAGCTGGGAGCTTTCCAGGCTCAGGAAAAAGAACTGGTGTTCGACATTGACATGACAGACTATGATGATGTGAGGAGCTGTTGTAGGTAAATAACCGGGTGCCTTGTTGGTAGGGTGGGTAATATCACTGACAGTGAATAATGATGATTCTACTCCAGTTCTGCAGACATATGTTCTAAGTGCTGGACCCTCATGACGATGGCCACTCGCATCATTGATCGGGCATTGAAGGGCAAGTATCGCCTATGTCTGAATGGGGTCAAATGCAAGAGTCTGCTTTCCTCAGAATAGTAGTCTGTCTATACCATTTTATAATCAAATGCCATAAATTTCTAACATGTTTCCTTAAAGCATGTAATAAGAAAGTAAAAGATTACAATAAAGTTATAGTTGAAACTCTGATAAAGCTGTGATCAAACCAGTGCTTTTCTTTTTCAATTCAGTCATCTATTGAGCAACTGTATGTGCTAGGTACTGTCCTTGATGAGGGCAATATGAAAGCAAACAATTCTTACCTCAAGTAGGTTACACAGTCTAAGGAGACAAATAAAAAAATTAAGGATCAGCTTTGTGTTAAGTAATATGCACAGGGTGCTATGGGAATATAAAACAGCAGGAGTGCATACAGGATTGGGAAGAGACTGGATGAGAAAAGGCTTCCTAAGAAGGCAGTGATAAGGATGATAATAAATAGTTGGTCTTATATAGGGGGCTTATTATGTGCCAGGTACTGTTCAAAGCACTTTAATTTTATTAACTCCTTTAATATCTTCTAGACTGAGTCTTTAAGGACAAATGGCATTTGGTTAGGGAGAGAAATGGAAATGCTGGGGCAGGAGGAAATTCTTGGCAGAGACCAGGATAAATAAAGTAATGAAGGCAAGAGCATGGCGGGTGAGTGGGTGCAGCACAGGAAACTACAACTAACTTAATATAGCTCAGGTAAATACATGTAGATAAAAAGTATTAAAAAAAAAATGAAGCTAAGGAAGTAAGCAAGAACCAGGAGTTTATAGATTTGTTTTAAAACTTATTATGTCTCCCCTCCTCAGAGGACTTTGGATTTAAGCACCGCCTTTGGGTATATTCTGGAAGAAGAGGTGTTCATTGTTGGGTCTGTGATGAATCAGTCAGAAAATTGTCCTCTGCAGTACGATCTGGGATAGTTGAGTATTTGAGTCTTGTGAAGGTGAGATTTTTTTTCTTTTTTTTTAAAGGTAAGATTTTAATGATAATTTTTTGTTAGATGTATCAAGCCTCGTATGTTCAATAACAAAATTACACTATCTTTCATAGAATCTACTTTCCAAAGTAGGCGATCTTACCAGTAGATCGATTTAAAATGATAGTAGCTATATTTTTAAAAGATATTTCATATTTTGTTATAAGTATCCTTCTTTGTGGCATAAGGAAGATTAGTAGTTTACTTTTCTGATTCAATTAAGTCAAGTAAGGTTAGCTCAAAAAGTTATATGTATTGAGACTATATAAAATAGTATATGAGTTTTTTATACTTTGACATAATTTAATCAATATCTTTAGAACATATAGAAATTTTTTAACTATTTCTTTTATGTTATATACATGAAGGTCTTTCTTGATGATTTATTTTTCAGGGTGGTCAAGATGTTAAAAAGAAAGTTCACCTAAGTGAAAATATTCACCCTTTTGTCAGGTCTGTTGGAAAAGACTTCATGCAGTTCATGTCCGCCAAACCTGTACATGCATGTCGAATTACCTTGTGTCATGAGCAAGGAAGTGTCCCCAAAAGGACTCACTCACATAACGTCTTTCCACAATGCCAGGTTTATTAGGAGAGACCTCCTGAACAAGCCAATAGTCACATGCAGGTTGCTCACAGAGGGGGAGGTTATGTGGTAGAAGTAGAGTGAGTGTACGGTGCAAAGCCCCAGTTACTAGCGGCATCTGCAGGTGGAGAGGTAGGTGTCAGTGTCAAGCTAGGGGGCTCTGCATCCAGTGGAGTGGAAGTTCAGCAGGGCATGACCTGTGGTACAGCCAAGCTTGAACATTGGGAGGTCAGAACTCTGAGTTTTAATAGCCCACCAAGGGTAGAGGTCCCACTCATCTGTGTCCAGGTGGAGTCCTTATCCAAGTGTTCAGACTCGTGGTTTTGGGTGTTTCAGGTCCCTAATAGGGGCACTCCTGTTACACTCCATTACCTCAGTCTTGACATAACTGTCATGGCTGACAGTGATTCCACATTGGATTGTCAAAGGTGTCCAGAAAGTCTACTGTGCTCTTGTTCTGTACACCTTGTTACCAATCTTCTCTGCTGGGGTAGCATTTTACAATAATAAAAGCTAGAGTTAATTGAACGTCTCTTGTATGCTACTGCTTTACAACTGTTGTCATTGGTCTTCCCAACAACCTCATGAGGGATGTGATGATGGTACCTCCACCTGCAGATGAACAAAGTGAGATTTGGAAGAATTGTATAATTAGCTTGGCATCAGACAAGTAATTGTTAAATTCAGATTCATGTCCTCCACTGCCTTATACCAAAACCATACTTTTTCCATTGAATTCACTACTTCTCTAGGGTAGTGGAAAGAGCATTACATTAGGAGCAAGATCCATATTCTACCACTGACTATGACCTTGATAAAATATTAGAGCCTCCCTTTCCTTATCTGTATAAAGGAGAGAACAGCATCTGCTCCATCTATCTCAGAGTTGCTACAAAGATTAAATGAAACAGTAGATGTGAAGTCTATTTGCAAATTGTTAAGCACTATATAATTGTTGAGATGTTAAAGCAAGCAATTCAGAGTAGAATCAATAGGCTGTGTCCCATATTCTACTACTGATGTATTATTATGTTGTCCTGAATTGGTTGCTTTCTACCAAAAAGTAGTTTTACAGTTGTTCTTATGGGAAAAAATGTAAGAATAAATAATGATACAAGAATAAGCTCTTTTGTGTACTCATAACTGTAAACCTACTTTTGCCCACCCCTGTATTTATGTTAATATTAACATTCTAAGTTGTGGAGCTTAGAAGTAAACATTTCTTGAATATCTGTTATAAGTCAGGTAGTATGCTAGGTTCTTTCCCCGTAGAAGTTAACTCTCATAACCCTGTGAAGGGGTATTATTCCCATTTTACCTAGTTAAGTTCCAGAAATTCAATGAAAATAAGCCCTAGCTCCCAAATGTCAATAGAAGCTATATGGGGTATATGTTACTAATAGTATTGGGACTTGGTTATTGTTATTCCTACAGAAAATCTATTAACATAATAAATAAATACTTTGAAGAATATGCCTTGGTTGAGCAAGATATTCTTGGAAATAAAGAAAGCTGTGATAAGATTTTGGCCCTTGTTCCTGAGAATATCCTTTCCTAAGACCATTTCTATGTGAGCTATTTGTATTGTTCTATGATACTGTAGATGAGTTCTGCCTGCATATTCTCATTTCTACATTTTAGTTTACCTAGTCTGGAATACAATAAGACATGAGGCCATTTCATAAATAAATTTCCTCTTTATGGTAGTTGATCCTCCCAGAATTAATGGCTATTTAAAGAATGCTCAATCATTTTGCCAAAATATATACAGACCAGGGAAAGATTTTACATTACACTGTATAGTTATTTTGGCATTCTTTCTGTCATACATTAATGTATTTCTACAGGGTTATTTTTTAGTGTTTATTTTATTCATATTTTAGAAAACAATAATTACTTTCTATATAAACAGATAAATTGTTTGTTGATGGGCCCTAAACGAGTATGTTCCTTAATGACCCATCACCAATTCGTGATGACCTACAAAAAATCTTCCAGAAGCATCACAGTTCACTTCAGCGTTGGAAGCATTTGAAGGAGTATTTGAAGAAGGTAGCCAAGATCTGATGTATTCCATTGAAATCTGTATTACAAATTTAATAATATAATTCTTAATTAAATTCTGATTGTTTTACTCTTAAGTTAAAGATGGTTGAAGATTATCTTATAATCACTTTGAAAGAAATCCTCAAAAGTTCCTATTGATCCTCATGCTGGACTTGCATCTGCTTTTAGAATGACATCAAAAATGAAAAATGTGGACCCTGGCTTGAGTGGGAGATCATGCTCCAGTACTGTTTTCCACGGCTGGATATCAATGTTAGCAAAGGAATCAATCATTTGCTGAAGAGCCCTTTTAGTGTGCATCCTAAAACAGGTATGTAAAGAAAACAAGGAAAAGTAAAAGAAAAATGAAAGTTATTTTTTGTTTTAGCAAGCATGTCACTGGATGTGAATACACATGATATTTGACATTTTAAAGGTTGAATTATTGTTCTGTCAGCTAATACCTATTTTAACTTATTTTTAAATTGTTGATTAGTAGCCACTGGGTGAGTTTCCACTATGTAAATAATTTTCAGTTGAGTTTCGGAGGTGCACTGTTAGAAATTATAGGACAATAGCTCTCATTGTACAGATGAGGAAACAGGGCCTATGAAGTTAAAGTGACTTGTCCAGTCTTAAAACAAATTGTGCCACTGCATGTAAGATGTTAGGGAACTTATTCTGTGTTGCTTTGGTTTTCTCATCTGTAACAAGGAGATAATAACAGTACCTACATCAGTGGGTTATTGTGGCCATAAAATGTAAAGTGCTTAGAAAATTGTCACACATTCATTTCTCACAAATTGCCTATATCCCTTAATAATCTATAACGACTGTAGTCCATACATTTATGTAGCCCTTTTTACAAACCTGTCAACTGTTTTTAGCTTCTTTTGGTAATAAGCTTAACATTTATTTTAAGATTCATTGTAAAGGTTCAATGGGTATCCCCTTATTCTAATATTCAAGGTTTGGGTAAGTAATTATGTTCATTCATAAGTATACATTTTGATTATATCCTTTTCCTGTTGATTAGCTGCAGTCTTTTTACTCTGTCTTTAACATCAACTCTCAATTTCGTTATTTACTTATTGACCACCTGGCATTCTTTAGATTCATTATCTCATTTTTGAGATGTAATGAATTTTATGTAGTGTCCCAGGTGTGGATATTATAAAAGGGTAGTACTTATATGTCTATTTTATCTCCAAAGTGCTTTCTCAAGATGCCCAACATATAAGTGTCTTTTCTTTTTCTTTTTCTTTTTTTAATCCTCACCAGAGGATATATCCATTGATTTTAGAGAGAGGGAAGGGAGAGAGAGATACATCGACGTGAGAGAGAAACATCACTTGGTTGCCTCCTATACATACCCTGACCTGAGATCCAACTGCAACCTAGGTTATTGCCCTGACCGGGAATGGAACCCTCAACCTTTTGGTATATGGGACAATGTTCTAACCAACTGAGCCACCTGACCAGGGCCATATAGGTTATCTGTTTTGATTTCTGCAAATAAACCAAGGTGATGAAATGAACTATTTCCATCTATTTCATTCAGTTTTCAAGACTCACTCAGTTTAGGGGGAAAATGCAGACAACTGTACTTGAACAACAATAAAAAAGAATTTTTTTAAAAAGACTCACTCAATTTGACAGTGTTCTGTACTTAAATATAAGAGGATATTAGGAAGAGGGAGAAAAAATAAAATTAGATGTTAGGCCAACTAGATAATAGCTTAATGGTCTTTCACACCTATGTTTTAGGTGTTTTTTCTTTAAGAGAAATAAAAGGCACAGCTAATGTGAAAGCGCTTTTCATTTTTAGTTCTATTGCTCTTAACAAATAAGTCTAACCTTTTTTCTAAACCTTAGATTAAAATTTTAGCCAAAAGTAACTTATAGGAGACAGCCTACAATGATTTTTATTCCACAATCATCCGTTTACAACTTTTGGTTCTTACAGGTCGAATTTCAGTGCCTATTGATTTACAGAAAGTGGATCAGTTTGATCCGTTTACTGTTCCGACTATAAGGTATGTTCCAGATCATTGATCATTCCTTTTCTATTTGTGATTGTTCTGAGTTTGAAGTAGATTGGGTTAGATCCCTTCCAGAGAGGCTGCCGCTTTGAGGCTAAGTGATGATGCCCTAGTAGAGCAACATTTCCTAGTGAGTTCCACAGAACACAAGTGTTTCAACTGCTGTTATGCAAGAAAAAGATTTTTAAGTCCAGGCACGCTATCCCTCTCGGGAGCACACCTGCACCTTTCCCTTCTCCCTTTTCTTCCCCCAACGTGAGTTATCTTTGCCTTTCTCTCTCCTAAGCTCCAAGGGCCCTTCTTCCGCTTCTGTAACTTGTTTCCTGAGCCTACACAGCCCAGCTGCCTCCCTTCTACTACCTCTGTAACTTTAATCTTTTTGAAAAAAAGAAAAAGATTTATCAAGGTCATATAAGTTTGGGAAATGCTTACTTAAGTGCATTAAAAGTTCTTTACTGCAAGATTTCCCAGTCTTTAATATGCTAATATGCATGGAAAACTCTAAAAAGAGATTATGGTTTTTAGAATATCCCAAATTTAGTGGCCACATAATTCACAGAAAATCTTAAGGGATTCATGTGCTGTGATACATTGGGTAATGTTGACCAAGAGCCAACTTTAAAATTCTGTTATTCTATTATTTGTAGCTCCATCTGCCATGAATTAGATGCCATTCCCACTAATGAAGAGGAAAAAGACGAGAACAAAGCTGAATCCAATATCAAACATAGAACCAGAGGTAGGTTAATATATTGAAGTTTCATTTTAACATAAGCTTTTTTATGTAAACATCTTTCCGTCACTCCAGTAATTAATTCTTCCAGGATTCAGCCCAGAGTGAATCATTGTTTATCCTGAAACCAACTAAGTAGCAAATAATGTTATAGCAGTCTTTCTTTCCTTTCTTCAGCAATTGACTGCCCAAATGGTGCTGTTAAATGCAATTTGTATCGTCAGATACTTCCTAAGCAATATCTAAATGCCAAGATAAATATTGTAAGATTAAGTTGTCAACTGGTATTGATAATTGTTTGAATCTCAGTCTTAGAATCAATAGTCATTTATTAAACAACTACTATGTATGCAGTACTTTTGCTCTTTACTTTGGTTTTGATATACCCAGATGAGTGTTATGGTAAATATATGTCTAAATTGTGACTGAACTGTACATTCAAGAATTTGAGCCCTGGCTGGTGTGGCTCAGTAGATTAAGCACTGGCCTTCGAACCAGAGTCGCCGGTTCGATTCCCAGCCATGGCACATGCCTGGGTTTCTAGCCAGGTCCCCAGTAGGGGACGCACAAGAGACAACCACCCATTAATGTTTCTCTCCCTCTCTTTCTCCCTCCCTTCCCCTCTCTCTAAACATAAATAAAATCTTTAAAAAAAAAAAAAAAAAAAAAAAAGAATCTGAGCCCTGACCGGTGTGGCTCAGTTGGTTGGGTGTCATCCCACAAATTGAAAGGTCACCAGTTCAAGTCCTGGTCAGGGCACATGCTTGGGTACATGTTTCTCATCATATTTCAATTTAACAGTATTGTCCTAGAATTCTTACAAGAAACTTAAAAGGTATACTTTCATGTTATTCTTGCTGTTAAAGTGCTAATTATAATACATGGTGTTTATAATTTAGATTATAAGAAGACCAGTCTAGGTCCTTACATAAAAGTTTTTGAACAGTTTCTTGAAAACCTGGATAAATCCCGAAAAGGAGAACTTCTCAAGAAGAGTGGTAAGACTCTATACCTTTCCGTTTTAGCTATTTAGATCGTAGTATGGTAGTTTAAAGCATCCAGTAAGTGAGCAATTTTAGAACTCTAATGTTTACCCTCCCAAAAATGTTATTGATTTATCTCACTGTCCTTAGGGTTTTTCAAAATTAAGGTCCCTTAATTAAGTTCAATGCATATTCATTAAACACCTTCTAAGCATCAGGTACTATGAGGGAAATAAAGGTGAATTATAGAAAAATGAATTCCACACCATGCCTCCCTGCCCTTAGGAAGTACTAACTGGTACAAAACAAAACAAAAAAAACAAAATGCTAAGAAAGAGATCTCATCCGATTGAAATAACCTGAGAAGATTTCACATTTAAAAATAAAAATAGGTGTTATTGGAACTCTTTTCAGTAAGCTGCTATATGAAATCTAACCCCCCACTGCCAGTATACCATGTTTTGAAGTATGAGTTCGATTTCCACAAGCAGAGAGTTGTTGAGATCCGGGTATGGGAGTGGAAAAAGGAGACAGGTTGTTCATTCCTGAAGGAGTAGCAGGAGCAAAGGCATAGAGGCGAAAAAGCATTGGGTCACTACGGAGGTCATCAATTAGTACAGCTAATCAGGAAAAAGCTGTGTTAGGAAGTGATGAGATAGAAATCTGAAGAAGCAGACTAAGGAAGGAAGTGTCGTGCGTGATTTGTAGTTTTATCTAGAAAGATAAATCTAACATCAGTCTATCTGGAGAGCGGTAGAGGATAGAAAGAACCCAAGAGGCCAGTTGGAGTATTACCATTAGGACAGGAGCATTGGAGATCTCCAACAGGTGCAATCCTTGATACTCAGTAATGATTTGGAAGTGGAGAGATGAAAGATGGAGGTAAAAGTGCCACAGACGACAGGAGAAAGTTAAGTTTCAGGAAGATTATCAAGTGTCAAATGCAGTAGGTAACTGATAAAATATTGTTGCATATAGGAACTAGAGGGAGATGCTGAGGATAACAGTGTCAAAGAAAGACTTCTTTGGATAGGAGAGATCTGAGCATATGTGTAAGCCAAAAGGAAAAAAGTCAGCAGTGAATATTATTTAAGAGATTGATGAATACCATAGAAAACTATAGCAACATTATGGAAATATAAACTGCCTTTCTACTTCATTTTAAAATAAAATGTGTGATGGCTAAAGAGCAGTGCCTAAGATAATGCATAATAGATCCTCAAATATGTGCCTATTGAATGAACAATGATGACTCTGAACTTGGAACACCTTGTTGAAGCTGCCATTCAACCTGGCCATATTAAATCCTTTGTATTCTTGTTCTATACTAGCCTAGCCTATAATGTGGGCTTCAGTACATATGAAAGCAAATCTTTATGCATGATGTGAATTTAATGGATGCATTAAGCATATCAGAATGTGAAAGTAAATGGGCTTTGTTTTGTTTATCTTTACTATCCTTTGGTAAAAATCTATTCTATTATAGATTTACAAAAAGACTTCTGAAGATAACAACTCCCCTCCAGCCAATATGGATAACTTCTACTTTCAACCAAGAAGCAAATACTTCAAGAGCCATTTAATAAATATGGCAGAAGCATGTATGCATTTAATGCTCCAAGCAAAATTTTTTCTTGAGAAATAATTATGTTGAAAAGATTCCTGAGACCACCAAAGGAGAGTGTCCAAGTTCCTGCAAGGAGCAATAATGGCAGGAATAAATGCAGATAATTGTAACTTTTAATATTATACAAAGATAATTCTAAGATTTCTGATACAAATACTCACCTCTATCAGTTTCCATATGTAGAGGTAACTGAGCAGTAGTATGTCCAATACTTTAATCTCAGCTCACTGGGTACAGCCTCCATATTTCTGGAGTGAATATTCTAGGTGAATGATGGCTTTGTCCTTAAGTCTTAGACACTTATGTTAATTATACCTATAGTGTATATTCATTCACTTCCTTGCTTAGTGATATATTTATAGGTCAAGCCAACAACCCACCGCCCATCTTTTAAAAATCATTTTAAACTGAGCATCTAAACCTACCAAAACTTTAATTCAAAAGATGTGAGTTATTAGATTATAATATTATGACCTAGTAGAGTATTGTTTACAACTGCTGCAATTGCAGCTCCTTCTTCCCTTAGAGAAACCATTAGTCTACATTGTAAAGCAGCAGCTTAGAAAAAATAACCAACTTCATCTACATAAAAATGTTATACTGTCAAAACACTTGGACTTTCTATATATCCAGATACTTAAATTTAGTTGTAAAGTTTTCATTTCTCCTGCATTTGATTTTGTGATAGATATTAAAGTGCCAGATTTCTTTTGTCTGGTTTTACAACCAGTCTAAACAAAACAGCTATTCTGGTTTGCATTCTGTCTTCTGAGAAACACTGGAAAGCAAGCTATCAGTCTGATACTTTCCATGATTTATGAAAATTTTCCCTTCCTTTGCATTTCCTTTGATACTGTTTTATCTATAGTCACAGTCTTTTTTTTTAATCTTTTGGTTTACATAAAACAGTATAATGTAGTCAACATACTGAAATGCTTTATGTTTCTTTCTGTTTTCTAATTTTTTAAGAAAAATATTAAAGACAGTTACACAAACTTACTCATTTGAGCTTCTGTATACTATATATTAGTCAGTCTCTAGTTTGGGAAACAGTGGGTCAGTTGAAATTCCTGAATACAGAATTACTAAAGACTCTTTGGTCCACCTTAGGAACTCAGAATGAGAGTGGAAAGACTGGTGTTATGCTTTCAGTGAGATCATTTAAGCTTCCAATATGCCTAATATTGAAGTATTTTGATGCTTTAATATTAAAGCCCTGGGATAAAAGCTGGTATACTAGCCCATAAAATTAATTATAAAACATATTGTGCTCCTGTAAAAGAGTAAATGTTTGCTTCCTGAAGATAGCAGAAAAATGCTGAAAGACTACTGATTTCTCTATTGTCTGATTTGCCAACTCCTCCATATATATACACGAATTGTAGAAACAAAGGGCACAACTGGTTTCCATCTCCAAACTTGCCCAATATACAAATATACCCAAAGAAAGAAAATACAACCTTCCTTAGCCAGTCATGAACAACAGAGTTTGGAAAGTCAATGAGCTCCCTGGGAAAGAAAGGAGAATGGTCAAAATGCAAGTAGTTTTGTCTAAGGAGATGATTGGCAATTGCTGGTCTTCTCTTCTGAAGGTAAATGGACTGCATTGACAAATCTGCCAGATCACTTTATTTACTTAGTTAGAAATTCCATCTACAATTTAATAGTAACAATAAACACTTTTTAAGTAATGTATTTTAATTTAACCTTCCTAACAATCCGATTTAAGTCACTACCATCACCATCATTTCATAGGTGAGGAAACAGGCACAAATTGATTAATTAAATTGCCTAAGATCATTAGGTAATCAGGCTGAGATTCAGCCAAAGTAGTGTGACTTCAGAGTCCATGTTCCTAACCACAGTATTGCTTCTATCTGAAGAGAATTTCAGAACTTCTGATTCCAGATAAACTCTGCTACCTCATTTAATCCTAATTCTAGTCCTCACTTCATTATGGTACAGATTTTGAAAATTTTAAAGTAGCCTTCAGAGCATTTTCAATGCTTACTGCTTAAAAGGCAGCCACAATTATCCTAAAACCATAGATTAAGTGTTAGCTGGTAAGGGTAACATTTGTCAAGTCCTTTTGTAGGGCTGACAGTATCAGTATGGGAGTCAGGGCCTTTTCATAAACAAAACACTCATTTTACATGCTGCTTTTCAGTGCTACTTAAATACTTAACGTGGGATGCTGTACCCAAATGGATGAGTTTCAGGATATCTAGTAGGTGCACAAAATATTAGGCCAAAAAAAATTTGTATATGTGCCTAAGTTCTTTTTTCCGTAAAGGGACTCTATACCTTTATAATTTCAACATCAATCTAAATTGTGTATAATAAAAGTTAACTTGTAGGTCACCGCTACTTACAGTGGCGTGAATAAAATCTCTGTAGCCTTCCATATTATTTAAAACCTCATATTTTTCTGCACTATTTAAGAAAGAAAAACCAGAAGTCGAAATAATAATGCTGTGGCTATTTTGCTGACCAGAGTGCAAAGGTTGGTTTCTTATTGCATTCACCCTTCGTATATCAACATGCTACCACCTGGGGGACGGGAAGGGGGCGGCTATCTAAGGACCGCGCGTCTCGGAGCAGAGAGCTCCTGCCAAGCCAGCGCGTCTAGTACCGAATTCTTATCCTTATTTAGACCTCCACCACCCCCACTTGGGTACAGCGAACCGGACGCGGACCAGTCACTCTTTAAAGGAAGTGACTGCCCGCAGCTCCTGACCCGGAAGCGAATTCTAGCCCCTCCTTCTTTGCCAGGCTGCTTTCGGCAACAGGCGTGGGTCACGCTCTCGGTTGGTCTCTTTCTGCCGCCATCTTGGTTCCGCGCTCCCTTCACAGTAAGTTGTATCTTTCCCGCTACTCTTTATCCACAGCCATCCGCTTTTCGTGCGAACTGAGATGCCCCGGGGACTGACAGCTAAGGCGAGATGGGGGCTTTATGCAGCCACCGGGTTCCTGCACGACCCTGAGAACTGTGGCTTTGGTGCCCCCGGACAAAATGGGGTCTGCGATTGGTGTCCTGGCAAAAGGGCTGCCGGCCGGGCCGGGAATCAGGCGCTAGTGTGATGGGAGCCGTTGCGGTGTTGGGGGCGGAAGCAGAGTGCTTCTGCTATTGGGGACGGCTTCACGGGAATCTATAGGAGGTTAAGGGGTCACGGCCTTGCAAACTCCCCCCCCCGCCCCCAATCGTTGACTGTGACAAACGAGTGTTTGGGACTTACGGCAACCTTTTTCCCCTTTTGATTCCCCAAAGTCGAAAAGCTAGGACCTCCTCCTGGAAGTCCTAGCCCAGACAGTGTGAACGTAGCGGGGGGGGGGGGGCGGGGGTTCAAGGTAGCGTCTTAAGTCTCCCGTGGTCGGGAGCCAAACCGGGATCCTTTCTCGGGTTGAGAACGCAGTGCTGATTGCCGCCCGCGTGGGATAAAACGGACCGCTGGGAGCTGGAAAGCCCACTCTGCGGAGTGAAGAGGAGCGGTGAAAGTAGGGGATGCGCTGCATTAGAGATCCGAGGGTCGCGTCACATTTCTCACCTGTCGCCAGCTGCTTTGGGGAGGCTTGTCTCCAGACATCCTCATGATTTTTCCCCCCACAATCGCCCGCAGAGTGTTTAGGAATACCTGACTCTGGGTTGGGCAGCAGAACGGGTTCCAGTCAATTCAGGCGTCCTTTTTATTCCTTCAGAAATGCCCGGTGAAGCCACAGAAACCGTCCCTGCTACAGAGCAGGAGTTGCCACAGCCCCAGGCTGAGACAGGTAGGTTCCCCCAGCCCCGTGCCGATAATTACGATTGTGAGCGTAACTCTAAGACCATTTGGTGGGTAAAGTGACAAAGGGAACACACTTCTGTCTTTCAGAGTTAGCTCATCAAATATGAGGAAGCTGTAGCTCTAACAGGGAATAATACTAACTGCTGTCCTGGAGGGACTCATTAAGGAGTGGGATTTTTTTTTTTTTTTTTTTAAGTATATTTAAGATTCAGGACTCCTTGGCCTGTTTTGTGGGTGTGGCAACTGCCTCAAAGGGAGCTCTGCTGTGGAACCCACCTCACTCAGGAAAACTGGGCAGAGCAAGGGAGGGGCTCAGTGATTCTTACCTATTAGAACTGGATGGCACACTGGCTGGCCAAGGAGACCTGAGCTTTTGTGAAGTTCCAGCCAGCAAGTTGCATCAAGGGTTTAGATACCAGAGTTTGGCGTTGTGCCGGCGTCACATGTCTGAGGGGTGTGCTGTACTGGATGCGTCCTACTGGGACCGAGGGCCCTTTTAGGTCGGTTTACTTGTTTCATGGATTGGTGATGAGATGTTTCTAGTGTGCTGGAATAGTGCCTGTATCAAGAGTTTGTCTGGAACCCAGGATTGAAATCAAGCTTTCCTTTGATTGCTATTATGGTTAAAATACATCTCTATAAAACTTGAAAGGGAGTAGTGAAAAAAGTTTTTAATCATGGTCTTGCTGAGTTGTACAAAATTAAATGAGGGGAATCCTTTAGGCTGTAATCTCTTTTGTTATGATAAATTAATTTTTCTTTAAACTGCATCTGTCACTTAAGGGCAGTTTCTGTCTCCCGGAATTAAAATGGAATTGTTTATCATTGAAAGCATTAAGGTTCTCCCTCTCCACCTGTCTGATTTCAGCAGCTGAAGGGATTAATACAGCTGCTAGGAAAGAAGGAGGGGGGTCCCTGAGCTGGGGAATGAGCTATATGAAATCCTAGAACTACAAGGCACTTAAGAGAAAACATAAAGGATTGCTGGCACTCTAAAGATGCTGTAATTTCGGTGCTAAATAAAACCGTAGAGTCTCATTGACAACTTGATTTTACAAATATGAAGACTGAAATTCAGGTGAATTTAGAATAGTCTGGTTTCAAGCTTCAAAAGTAATGCCATTGTTTCTGAAGAAGCAATTCTTCAACGGTGCTGTTAAACTTATTCCTGAATAGTTTGAACTGACACAGTAGGTTTAGTAATATGAAGACAGTACCAGTGATAAATGCTCAGAATTTTTTCTGGAAATATAACTAAATAATTAGAATACATGAGAAAACTAGCTCAGGGAATTATGGTGTCTAAACCAAGTAATTTGTCCCTTATCCCATCTTGAGGTCCAGCTGGAGAAAAACATTTTAGGTTTCAAATTCTGATTATGTTTGAAAGCATTTGCACTTTAATCAAGGCTTTGGCCTACTGACTCTTTAGGAAAAACTGGTTGAGCTACCTGTCTTTTCTTTGGTACCATACACTTAAGAAAATTGTGAGTTTGAATGCTACAAGCTTTCTGTTTTGTTTTAAATACTCCCTTCAAGGTGTTGAGCTTTTGTCGCTGTACTCCTGTGTATCTCCTGAATAGTAAGCGTGGATTTTTCCAATCATTCAGAGAATCTTGATTAGCTGTAGTGCCAGATACTGGTCTATTTTGGCAGGATGACATACTTACCCAGATTAAGGGGTGGGGATTAATGTATCCTCTCCACTGCAATTCTTTTTCCAAAATAGAACCACAGTCTGGTTTAACAAGTTGGGTTACAGTTTCATAGTGCTGTCGCTACCCCTGTGACTGAGCTCTCTCCCTGGCAGTCTAATTCATCTGAGATTGATATCTGAAGAGCTAACACTACCTGGGAAGGGCTGTAGAGACTGTGGAGTACAACTTGTTTGTGATTGGTTTTTTGTTTGTTTGTTTGGAGTAAGTAAACTGGTTTTCTGTTTGTTTGTTTGGAGTAAGTAAACTGAGGCCCAGGAAGACTGAGTGGCCTGATCCCCCATCATCACCACTTAACTACCTTCCTTGTTCCAGTTGTCAGTATCTTTTAGTTAATGGTCCTTGGGTAAATAAGGTGGAACAGCTGTTCTTCTGATGGTGATTCTGTGGCCTTGAGAAAGACTTAGGGTTCATTTCAGGAAGGGAGGGAGGGGTGTGTTCTTAATAGATTACTGAAGTATGTTTTGGAATGGTTGCTATTGCCTGTCACCTTTGTCTAATCCTGTATGGTGACTTTCCTCAGATTAAAAATTCCCACGTTCCTTATGAAACATGTGCCGAGTTGGGCTGCATAACTCATCTTTTATTTTTTTTTTTCCTTCCCTTTCCTTTTTTATTCCCTTTTTTTGCTTTTCTCCTTCAGCTGTGCTTCCTGTGTCTTCAGCCTTAAGCGTCACTGCTGCCTTAGGGCAGCCTGGACCTACCCTTCCCCCTCCTTGCTCTCTGCCCCCCGAACAGTGCTCTCTAGCAACCCCTAACCAAACTACCCCATTCCTTTCTCCCTCTACTATTGCCTCACCCCCTTTTGAAGCTCCCTTTCCCCAGTCATCCTCTGGGACAGCCCTGCCTTTGGAAACAGCCCCTTTCCCCCATGACACCCCAGCTTTCCTACCAAACTTAATAGGGCCTCCCATCTCCCCAGCTGCCCTAGCTCTGGCCTCTCCCATGATAACTACAACTCTGAAAGGTGCCCATTCCTCCTCAGCTCCCTTGACTCTGGTGGCCTTGGCTCCCCACTCAGTTCAGAAGAGCTCTGCTTATCCACCTAACCCTCATAGCTCACCTCCTTCAGTTGCTTTGGCTGAGTCAGGGTCATGTACACCTCTGTCAGCTCCCATTGTTTCCTCAGAACCAAAGACCTCTCCTATTCAAATGCCTTCTCAAGTAGTCCATGATCCAAAAGTTACCCCCATCCCTGCAAATGCAGCCAGTGCTGTTCCTTCCCATCTTGTAACTCCCTTGGCCTCTGTTCAGTCTGGACTAGCCTCATGTGCTCAGACACCACCCTGTACTCCCCTAGCCATCACTTCCCCGCAGGTCAAAGGCATCCCTATTTCCTCAGCTCTGACTTCTCCACAGAACTCTGTAAGCCTCAGCCAGAAGGGACCCCTTAGTCCATCTGGTGCCTTACCTCTTTCAACCCAGTCTGTTCCTGTGGCTCCCAGTGTCCCCCCAGTTTTCCTCCCTTCTCTGGACTCTCATCTTGGACCTTTACATCAGAGTTGTCCTGACTCTCCTGTGCAACCTGTGTGTCAAATAGGCCCTAATGTCCTTTCAGACCGTGCAGTGGATACTGTTTCTGTAGATCATTCTTCTTTGGGGGCTTCTTACCCTTCTCAGCAATCTGTAATTTCTCCCCTTCCTTCCAGAAACAAGTTGGTTCCTGCTGCTGTGGCTGCTTTTCCAGTGGGGGCTCTAGCTTCCCCTCTGGCTCAATCTGTTGACAAAGGACCCTCTACCACCCCTAGTGTGTCCTCCTACAGCCCTTCTTGTTCCTCAAATGCAGCTACCTCTTCTTCCTTACCTCCTACAGCCTCTCTCAGTCTCACTTCTAATGCTACTCATCAGCAGCCTTTGGTGGCCCAGATTCCTCCTGCTTCTCCAGGAAGTCCAGGCTTGAAAGAAGCCCCTGTTTTTTCTATTGGAACCACCTCACTTGTGATGACTAACCCCTCTACAATTTCTGCAACACCTACCACCTTTGAGGTAGTAAGTGCTACTTGTGTGTCTCCTCCAGTTTCATCAAGTCCTATAAGTAGTAAGAACTCAGCTTCCCATACGTCCTTGGCTATGGCACCTGTGCCTCCCAAAGAGCTTCCTACTCCTCAGGTAGCAATCACTCCTCTGTCAGTCCCTGAGGAACCCCAAAGTGTCCCTGCTTCAGTATTGGTAAAGTTCCCAACCCAAAAAGATCTTCAGACTGTACCTGCCTCTCCCATAGGAGTCCCTATTTCACCAGCCCAGGCAGGACTCCCTACCAAGAAAGACCCTACTCTGCTATCATTGACCCTGGCAGCCCCTCAAAATCCCCCCTCTCCCCAAAGTACATCTTCTTCTCTGGAGGTATCTCTTTGTCCTGAAGGCACCTTAGCAAACAAAAGCCTAGTAGAGCCGCTACAGGTGGTTAAACCAGCTGCTGCTAGTCCCTCTCCCCGGAGTGTTACTTCCCCAGCCTCGATCATCAAGACAGAGCCTTGTGCAAGCCCAGACCATGCTAGTCAGCTTCTCAAAAGTTCTCTTACTACCCCAACTGTAGCTACATTGCCTTTGGAAAGTACTGCCATTTCTGGTGAAGCTCCTACAGCTGCCAAAGGAATCTCCACTCCTGCAACTATAGCCAGCTCTTTTCTAGAAGGAACAGTCTCTGTAGCTCCTAAAAGCCACCCAGCCAAGAAGGGTACTTCCCCTCTTACTATTTCTCCCTCCTCTGAAAGTTACTCTGTGGCTCCAGGTATGACTTTATCCCCACAGAATCTTTCTGCTTATCCAGATACTGTGGCACTGGCTTCTGAAATTTCCAAATCGGAACCCTTTCCCTCTCTTCCCCCAGCTGGTACTAAAGTTGCAAAGAGAGTTCATGGTATTTCTCAGACTTCAGTATTGGCTTCCTCTCCTGAGGGGTGCCCAACTGAGGACTTAGGTGTTTCTGTTACTTCATCTTCCAAAGGAATTTACCTTGCTGACTCCCCATCTCCTTTAGGGACTAATGTGTCTCCTCAGACTAAAAGACCTCCAACCAAGAAGGGCTCAGCTATTTCTACTACCTTAACTCTTGCTCCTTCTGTTTCTAAAAGTGTATCTGCTGTCTCTGATACTCCTGCTGGAAATCTCTCATCTCCTGTTTCTCTGATCGAAGTCCCTGAAGGATTGCTAGCCAAGAAGCATTCTCCCACTCCTCCATCCCCTAAAGGGTCCCCCGCTTTGCCAGCTGTGGCCCCTCCCTCCCCTAAAGGGGGGCCAGCAACCCCATCCCATAAAGAGACTCCTACTCTTCTAGCTACAAATCCTTCCTCCCCCAAAGGAGCCCCGGCTACCCCACCTCCCAAAGTGGCCTCTACTCCCTCAGCTATGGCTCCTTCATCCCCGAAAGGGGGCCCAGCAACCTCATCCCCTAAAGAGACCCCCAAATCCCCAACTATGACTTTGTCCTCACCCAAAGGGGGCCCCACTTCCCTGGCTGTGGCCTTTTCCCCCACAGGAGCCTCAGCAACTTCATCCCCCAAAGTGGCCCCCTCTCCCTCATCTACAACTCCTCCCTCTCCCAAAGGTGCCCCGGCAACACCATCCCCTAAAAGAGCCCCAGGAACCCCATCCTCCAAAGGGGTCCCTACTCCTTCATCTGTGGTTTCTCCTTCCCCCAAAGAATCTTCAGCCCCCAAAGAAGCCTCAGAAACTTCATCTCCCAAAACAGCCCTAGCTACACCAGCCCCCAAAGGGATCCCAGCAGCTCCATCCCCCAAAAAGCCCTCAGCTACCCCAGCCCCCAAAGGGTCCCCTACTCCCTCAGCTGTGACTCCTCCCTCCCCCAAAAAGGCCTCAACAACTTCATCCCCCAAAAGAGTCCCAGCAAATTCATCCCCCAAAGAGCCCTCAGCTACCACAGCCCCCAAAGGGGCCCCTGCAGCTCTATCCCCCAAAGAGCCCTCCCCTACCCCAGTCCCCAAAGGGGCCCCTGCAGCTCCATCCCCCAAAGAGCCCTCCCCTACCCCAGTCCCCAAAGGGGCCCCTGCAGCTCCATCCCCTAAAAGAACCTCAGCTAAAACTTTATCCCCCAAAGAGAACCCCACTCCCTTATCTGTGCCTTCTCTATCTCCCAAAGAGCCCTCAGCTACCCCAGCCCCCAGAGAGCCTTCAGCTACTCTAGCCCCCAAAGAGACCCCAGCTAAAACTGCATCCCCCAAAGAGCCTTCAGCTAGTCCAGCCCCCAAAAGGGCCCCTGCAACTCCATCCCTAAAAGAACCTTTAGCTACCCCAGCCTCCAAAAGGGCCCCAGCAACTCCATCCCTAAAAGAGCCTTCAACTACCCCAGCCACCAAAGGAGCCCCAGCTAAAACTCCATCCCCCAAAGAGCCCTCAGCTACCCCAGCCCCCAAAGGCGCCCCTGCAACTTCAACCCCCAAAGGGGCCCCAACAATTTTATCTTCCCCAAAAGTCCCAGGAACCTCATCTTCCAAAGGCAGCCCAGCAGTCCCATCTGTCAAAGACTCCCCTGCTTCCCCTGTCACATATCCCTTGGGATCCATTGCTCCTCAGGCATCTAGAGGGCTCCCAATAAAGGAAGGCTCAACAGCTCTCAAAGCAGTACATGTTGCCCCAGCTTCCGAAAGTGCACCAGTCATCCCAGCTCCCACTCAGAAAGGCCCACCAGCCAAGAAGAGTTCACCTCCTGTGTGCCCTGATCCCTCAGCTAAGAATGGTGCTAAAGGATCCCTTTCTACAGTGGCTCCAACTCCTCTACTGACAGTCTCCACTCAGAAAGGCACTTCTCCAAAGACTCCAAAAGCCCTCCTTGTTTCTCCCTTAAAGGGCAAAGATTCTTCTCATTCTCCAAAGAGTCTCTTGGGTCCTCATCCTAAGTCTGAGACATCTACATCTCTAGCAACAGCTGCCTCTGAGAAGGTCCTTCCCAAAGCTAGGGCAGCATCTGTCTGTCCAGAACCCACCCCATCAGCCTCTCTGCCTCTTGCTTCTTCCCCAGTTCCCCTTCTGCTTCCTAAACAGCAACCTCTGCCGTCCTCACCTGGGCTGGTACTGGAATCACCCTGTAAGCCCTCAGCCCCTGCTGATGAGGATGAGCTGCCGCCTCTGATTCCCCCGGAACCAATCTCGGGGGGAGTACCTTTCCAGTCGGTCCTCGTCAACATGCCCACCCCCAAACCTGCTGGGATCCCTGCCCCAACCCCCTCTGCCAAGCAGCCTGTTCTGAAGAACAACAAGGGTATTTGCCTTGGTTTGCCGTGTGCATGGTGTGTCGCCCACACCCCTCCTGGGGGCTACCCACCAATACTAACCCTAGGATGCGCCACTTTCTCCAGAATATCTGCTTGTGTTTGGACATAGAACATAGAAAGATAATTTTAAATGCAAAAGCTCTAGGAATGTGAAATGGAATCTTGGTTTTCATCACTTCAGATAGTCCATCTTGTGTAATGGAGTCTAGACTAACCCTGAGTGTGCCATCGTTTTACCTAACTGATGTGACTTTGAAAACCAAGACCTACTAGACCTTAAATCTGCTCTAATTTCTACCACATAACTAACCTTGTCCCTGGGCCTGGGATTTGCTAAAATACTGGGAAACTCTTGAATATTGGGACTATTTAAATTCCTTTAGTAATAACCAGTGCCCAGGGACTTCCTTTTCTTAAAAGACCTATTTTTCCTAGTCTGAGAATGGTGCAGGTGTATGCTTTTTCCCCTCAGTAGTCTTTATTGATGCTTGGCCTTTCACTTGAGGAAAACTTAAAATATGTTAATTATGTCTGAAAGAAATGGGAGAGGTCACAGGAAAATAACTAGTAGAGGTGACTATTGGAACTATAGGTTGGCATCATTGAGAATCTTTGAACTATGTTGATTGGATCAAATTGCTAGGGTGAGTGGTTTGAAAATAAGGCTAAATGTGTGTACATAACTGCTTCTGGCCTCCCCCAACCCAATTTAAAGGATGAGGGGAAAGTGCCCTTCCTGGTCTGCTGCCACAATGTGATCCTGTTTTTTACTTTGGTGTACCTGTAGACACCTTGTCTGCCAGAACCTTTCTGGGATGATTGGGCTCTTGGGTAGGGTTTGGAGTTACATAGGTCATTGGTGTTTGCCTATGCCAAGAAGTGAAGACCTTGAGGGAAAGGAAGCAGTTATAGTATATAACCTGTTCAGCTGTATCTAGTAATTACCTCTCATTTCTGGGGCTAAGTCTTTAATGAATGTATGCATACTAATTTGTAAGTAAGTGGGGGGCTATCAAGCTGACATTATACAAGTCAGCTGATTTTACATTTTACTTTGCAAGGTTTAGCATAAGCCAGTGACCTCTAGTCCAGGGAGGGTGTGGTGAAGTGCCTCCTTTTATAATCTACTATAAAATAGTGAAAATTATTTTTTCATCTTAGGGTCTGGAACAGAATCTGACAGTGATGAATCAGTACCAGAGCTCGAGGAACAAGATTCCACACAGGCAACCACACAACAAGCCCAGGTGGGTGTTTTCTTAGTCATTGGTTATAAGTACTTAGGTCAAGGAAGCATTGGAGAACCAGGGTCGATCAGAAAAGATGAACTTCTATTTGGAGCTGTAAACCTTCATAAAGGGAAAACCACAGGGAGATTGTCGAAGCCAAGTCTTACAATTCAGCTTACTGTTTTAGCTGGCGGCGGCAGCTGAAATTGATGAAGAACCAGTCAGTAAAGCAAAACAGAGTCGGAGTGAAAAGAAGGCACGGAAGGTAAGATTTTAAGTTATAAACAAGGATTAAACCTTCTGATGAAGCAACTTGAGAGGGGAGGAACTGTAGTGGAACTCTTGGTGGTAGTAGAATCATTAGTTGAAATAACAAGTTACTATGGCAAAAACCCAGAAGTCCTGGAAACCAACTGTATATTCTACTAGAAACTTTTCTTAGCCCAGAAAATGACTTTGTTTGGCATGTGATATTATTATGGTCCTTACTTTCTGAAGCTGCTTCTAAAAAAGTTGAAACCACCCTGACTGGTGTGGCTCAATTGGGCGCCATCCCACAAAACACATGTGCCTGGGTTGCAGGTTCAGTCCCTGGTCTGCGCATGTACAAGAGGCAACCCAATCCGTGTTTCTCTCCCTCTTTCTGCTTCCCATCCCCTCTCTCTAAAAATAAATAAATAAAGTCCTTAAAAAATAATAAAGTTGTAAAGCTAGTATACTTTTCTGTTCCTTAGGCTATGTCCAAACTGGGTCTTCGACAAGTTACAGGAGTTACTAGGGTCACTATCCGGAAATCTAAGAATATCCTCTTTGTCATCACAAAACCAGATGTCTACAAGAGCCCAGCTTCAGATACCTACATAGTGTTTGGGGAAGCCAAGGTAAAGAAAGTTTTCATGGGAGTTGCTCTAGAACAAGGTTTTTCAATCTCAGCACAGTTGGCGTTTGGGGTCAGTAATTCTTTGCTGTGGAAGGGCTGCCCTGTGTATTAAAGATGTTCAGTAGTACCACATCCAGTTGTGATAACACAAGAAAAAGCTCCAGTTATTTGATTGATGTTCCCTGGGAGACAAAGTCCTCCCCCCACAAGTTGAGAATCACTGTTTTAAACCTAAGCTACTTCTATAGTGATACGTAATCTGAGTGAGGGCAAGCAATTTAAAGCTATATAGCATGTTAATCTGAAGTGGGTTTAGAGTGAAAGCTTAGGAAGGTGTAAATGATTTCTTTCATTTACTACAGACCGTTCCACTCACATGAATGTTTTCTGCTCTGCAGATTGAGGATTTATCTCAGCAGGCACAGCTAGCAGCTGCTGAGAAATTCAAAGTTCAAGGTGAAGCTGTATCAAACATTCAAGAAAACACACAGACTCCAACTGTACAAGAGGAAAGTGAAGAGGAAGAGGTATACAAGGAAATCTTTTGTACTTTTCATCTTCTCCACATAGTCATATGTTTGTATTGATGGGTAGATTCTGTATTGTTTTAGTCTCATGAATTTCAATGAGTGAAATAGTTTTTGAGCTAAATTAAGTACTAGATTCAAAAGACTCCTGACTCCCAACAAACTATACTGAAGTTGTTCTTGTTTATTACATGTACAATATTTTCCCTCTCAGGTTGATGAAACGGGTGTGGAAGTTAAGGACATAGAATTGGTCATGTCACAAGCAAATGTGTCAAGAGCAAAGGCAGTCCGAGCCCTGAAGAACAACAGTAATGATATTGTAAATGCTATTATGGTGAGTGTCCAGTCCTTTATTCCTTGGTTTCCTGTGAGCTGGCCAATTACAGGTGGGTTTATTTTCTGTGCTTAGCAGCCAATTAGGAAGCCTCGTTCCAAAGCCCATCCTGAGTTGCCTTAAGTTTTAGTGACCTGAATTCTCTTCATTTGCCTGTACCTCTGATTATCTCTTTTCTCTTACAGGAATTAACAATGTAACCATCTAAAAAGGAGGACTTTTTTTTTTCTTGGTGTTTCAAGAGTTACTGCAGCTTGGTTTGAAATTTGTACTGTTTCTATCATTAATAAAGTTATGGCTTCTTGTGGGATGAACTCAGTGGGTGCTTTATCTCTTCCCCTATCCCCCACCTCCAGAAAGCATGAACACTCTAGAAATGAGATTACATTTGTTACTCTTAATACCTCAGTTTCAATTGAAAAGATTTAATACCACGGATTGATTACCCCTTAAAATCTCAGCCTTTTCACTGCTTGTAAGAAGGAAGGTATTGTGCTAGGCTATCAGGACCTTCTTGTCTTAGGAAAATACAACTTAATTGTAAGGTTTCTCATTTGCAGTTTCTTTCCCAGATATTAACCATTAGCAAATGCTGATTATTTATTTAATAATCAGCCCCTTCTCTAACGTATAATCTTTCTGAACACATTGGGCCTCATCTTTCCTCTGTGAGAGGCAGTTCACTTTGGTTACATTTTGACTGTAAGAGCTTGGTAGAGAGTTGGAGAGAGTGCATGGTAGGTGTAGGTGAAAAGAGAGCACTTTGAGCCCTGCCTGGTGTGGCCCAGTGGATTGAGCACCAGCCTGTGAACCAGAAAGTCACCAGTTCGATTTCCAGTCAGGGCACATACCTGGGTTGCGGGCCAGGTCCACAGTTAGGGGCGTGTGAGAGGCATCTGATCCATGTGTGTGTCTCACACGTT
This sequence comes from Desmodus rotundus, assembly GCF_022682495.2. Classification (NCBI taxonomy): domain Eukaryota; kingdom Metazoa; phylum Chordata; class Mammalia; order Chiroptera; family Phyllostomidae; genus Desmodus; species Desmodus rotundus. Next base: position 148,124,062 of record NC_071389.1, read on the forward strand.
GACACATCAGTGTTTCTCTCCCTCTCTTTCTCCCTACCTTCCCTACCCTCTAAAAATAAGTGAGTAAAATATTTTTTTAAAAAGAGAAGATAGCACTTTGTATAACATCAAAAGGTACCTCATAAAGGAAAGGATTTTGACTTAATATACAGTGCAGAAGCTTATGATAAATATACATAGTGCTATAGAAAGTCCTAAGAATAAAGTTTGAGTTTGGGTTGTTAGAATATAGTCTGGGGGGAAACAGAGGACTAAGTTTTGGTAATAGGAAGACTACAAGTAACTCAGAAGCAAGAATTTTAAAATGAATGAGTGATACTATCTCGAAGGAATGTTAGAATGGAAAATAAGTTAGATTAGTATCATCAAAATCTTTTGGAATAATTTATAGACATTTTTATTATTAAATTCAGTTCTCAATTCCTGTGAGAGAGTAGGTGTTTTAGCAATGTGAGTGAAAGCTGAGAACCAGAGATTAAATGACAGTTACTGAAGATCAAGGCCTTTTCTCTATGGTAGGCTATCTTGGACATGCACAAAAATAAATTTAGGGATATTAAGTCATAATTTCTTCAATTTTATGTACTGTTAACTGCCAATTATATTGATTTTCGAGAGGAAAAAAAAAAGGAAAGAGAGGCAGATGCGAGAGAGAACCATCAATCAGCTGCTTCCTGTACATGCCCCAAGTAAGGATCAAACCCACAACCTTTTGGTGTTCAGAGATCATGTTGTAACCAACTGAGCCACTCAGCTAGGCCATACTTCTATTCCTTTCCCTCAACCATTTTTCCCACCATCTTTGAAATGTATAACTAACTTATTCTGTCACACAATAATTAGGGAGTGTGTAGTTTAAACAGAGGAATTAATGCCTATATTCAAATACTCAGTAGACCATTTAACATTGATACCTTAACCTCTGGCTTTGTCTGTAAAAATAGACCTATTGCAAACCATAGGATTGCTGAAAGCATTTTCTAAGAAATCTAGTGGACCAGTTTAGTTAACTATACTCTCACCGTGCTTCTACCATTCACTTAAGCAACCTAAGTGTCCCTCACAGACGAACAAATTAACGATGTGTTAGCCTTAGAGGAAGGGATATTATTCAGCCTTAAAAGGAAGGAAATTCTGGCACATGCTATAACATGGATGAACCTTGAGGACATTAAGCTGGATGAAATAAGCCAACCCCAAACAGACAAATAAAGATGCCACTTAAAATTAGTCAAATTCAGAGACAAAGTAGAATGGTGGTTGTGGGGGAAGCAGGCTGGGGAAGAGGGAAGGGAAAATTATTGTTTAATGGTGTAGAATTTCAGTTGGGGAAGATAAAGTTCTGGAGATGGGTGGTGGTGATGGTTGCAAAACTGAACATATTTAAGTAATCCCACTGAATTGTGCATTTTAAGTGTGTATTTTTATTTTTTTAATTTATTTACTTTTAGATGGGGAGAAAGTGAGGGAGAGAAATACTGATGTGTGAGAGGAACATTGATTGGTTTCCTCTTACACAACACCAACTAGGGACCTGGCCCACAACCCAAGTATGTGCCCCAACAGAACTGAACCAGCAACCTTTAGGTTCGTAGGCTGGTGCACAATCCACTGAGCCACACCTGCCAGGGTGAATGTATATGTTTAAAGAAAAGAAATTTCAGTGTTATCCTAATCCTGTCACAGTCTCCGTTTTTCATAGACATTCCCCACCAGACTTTCAAAATATGTATTTCAGTTTATCCCCCTCTGTTTATTCCTAATGCCATTGCCTTAATGGAGAACTGCATGAGTAGGCTGTTGCTATAGTCCCCTGTTCTACTCTCCACTCAGAATCCCTCTATGAACTTGCCTCCATAAAGTGTGTTGTTTATAAAATCCTTTCCCTCTAAAAGCCCTATTGAATAAAGCAGCAACTTTCAAACTTTAATCATGAAATCCTTTGTTCAAATTAAGTCAGTGGGACCTGACAAGCAGAAATGGCACCTTGCAAGGGGAAGGAAAAGAAGGAAGAACAGGTCATCAGCCTCAGGCCTTAGGTGGCTGAAGGAGAAAATGTATTTGGTGCCTGCCACATCTTTGCATCCTTCAATGACACTTTTGTCCATGTCACTGGTCTCTCTGGCAAGGAAACTATCCTCCATGTGACTGGTGGGATGAAGGTAAAGGCTGACAGAGATTCGTCCTCTCCATACACTGCCATGTTGGCTGCCCAAGACGTGGCCCAGAGGTACAAGGAGCTGGGTGTCACTGCTCTCCACGAAAAAGCTCTGGGTCACAGGAGGCAATCGAACCAAGACCCCTTGACCAGGGAGGGGCCCAGTCAGCTCAGAGCACTTGCCCACTCAGGAATGAAGATTGGACGGATTGAAGATGACACCCCCATCCCTTCCGACAGCACCCGCAGAAAGGGAGATCGCTGTGGTTGCTGTCTGTGAACCAGAGTCCTCACATTATTGTGTTCTGTTAATAAAGTGCCTTTGTGTCAACTAAAAAAATAAGTCAGTCAAAATTCTAACAATAGACTGGTTGAAGAACTAGGTCTGCAGCCTTGCCTATTCAGTCAGCCTTGCATATTTCCTCACTGGAATGAAGGATGAAAACAAGTGAGAATCAGTATTAATTCATTTCATAAGTTCCTCAGTTCCTACTAGGGTTTGCTAAGCACTGAGGCTCCAATAGAGAATATGACACGATATCTGCCCTTGTGGAAATTACAGTCTAATAGGCAAATATGACAGTTGTATGACTTTGCCTCCACGTATAAGGCTGCACATTTCTAAACCATTCCTTCAAGGAGCATAGCCTGTGTTCCAGGCATTGGAACAGGCTCTAAGACCCCTTCTTTGTTGTCGTAAGAGTCTGGTGACAGGACTAAGCAAATATACAAACAGTTGAAATTTTCAATGTATGTTACAAAGGAACAGTTACTGACCTCTCAAAGCTATGCTCCAGCCTTCACAAACATAAAACTTGATTAAAGCAAGTTGTTTTATTTTGCAATCCTTTGCCTATGTTCTTTCCTAATATACCAGCATACCTTGTGTTTTGCCCCTATCTACAATGGCAGTGACAGGAGCCAAAAATAGTATTTGGACTTTACTGCTTTCACACTTGGCATTTCTAGGTGCCTCAGTGTCTGTATTTTCTTGCCTGGTAGCTGTAGATACATATATGCATGCCTGGCTCCTGAAGATTGGGTTTGGTGCTCCTGGATGAGATCTCCTTGTGGGAATGGAATTTACTGGTCTTTGCATCCTGATACATGTCCCATAATCTCAACTATTTTAAGGAATGGATAAAAGGTTGGTATTGCATCAATACTGAAGGCTTAGGCAATGTAAGACAAGTTTCACAAAAACTAAAACTAAGTGGAAATTTAATCCTCACAAGTATAGTTCAGTACTCAAAGATTCAAGAACTCTACATATTTCTGGACTTTATTTTTTTAGAGAGAGAATCTTTAAAATCTTTAAAAGATTTTATTTATTTATTTTTAGAGAGGGGAAGGGAAGGAGAAAAAGATACATCAACTGGTTGCCTCTTGCACACCCCAACTGGGGACCCAGCCCACAGCCCAGGCCTGTGCCCTGGTTGAAAATCAAACCTGTGACCCTTCAGTTACCCTCAGTGGCCATTCTCAGTCCACTGAGCCACACCAGACAGACCAGACCCTATTTTTAATTTAATTTTAATCAGTTTATTGAGGTATAATTAACAAAGTAAATGGGCCATATTTAAATTATACAACTTAATAAGATTGGGTATTTATATTCCCCTTAACCATTGCCAAAATCAAAATAATAAACATCACCTCAAAAAGTTTCCTTTATAATCCCTTCCTTTTCCCCACCCAAGCCTTGGCACCAGGCAATCACTGATCTATTTTTGCCACTAGAGATAAGTTTGTGTTTTCCAGAATTTTTAGAAATCTAGACTAGGATCATATAAGATATACTTTTTTATCTGGCTTCTTTCACTCAGAATAACTGTGGTTCATGTTGCCATGTGAGTCAATAGTTTGTTCCTGTTAAATGCTGAGTAGGTAGTAAGTTTGGTGCTAATATCCCCAAAAGTACTACTTTACTGAATTCCACAAATGTTTATATTTTCCTTCAGTTCAAACATTTTTAATTTTTATTTTGATTTCTTCTTTGACTCATCAGTTATTTAGAATTGTTTTATTTAGTTTAAAACATTTGAGGATTTTCTAGATACCTTCTTGCTACTGGTTTCTAATTTTAATTCCATTGTGGCCCTTGAACATAGTTTGTATGACTGGAATCTTTGTAAATTTATTGAGACTTGTATTATGGCCCAGAATATGGCCTATCTTCTGAAAAGAGTATGTATTCAAATGAAGCTAGATGGGGTGTTTTAAAATGTGAATTAGGTGAAGCAGGTTGGTAATGTATTCAAGTCTTCCTTATCCATACTAATTTTTTTATGTACTTATTCTACCAGCTATCTTAATTGTGGGTTTCTCTATTGCTCATTACAACTATAAATTTATGTATTTTGAAGCTCTATTATTTATATAAACATTTAGAATTATGTCTTCTTACTGAATTGACCCCTTTACCATTATTAAATGACTCTTTACACCTCGCAATAATTTTTGCTCTGAAAGCTACTTATACTAATATAACCACTTAAACACTGTTTTAATTCATTTTAGCATTGTATAATTTTCCCCATCTATTTATTTTTGACTAATTATAGGCTCAGAAAATTGTAAAAACAGACAGAGAAGTCACACGTATACTTCATCTAGGCTCTCCCAATTATTACAAAGCAAGGAAATTAACATTCCTAGAGTCAATAGACATTAATCAGACTTAACCAGTTTTTACTGGTACTCATTTTTAACATGTATGTGTCTAGTATCTTATGCAATTTTATCATATGTATAGGCTCATGTAACCACCCTGTTTACTTTTTTAAGCTTTATTGAGATATAATTAATTTACTCATTCATATATACAATTCAATAGTTTTTAGTAAGAACTGAACAACCATCACCACAGTCAATTTTAGAATTTTTAATTAGCCCCAAAAGAAACCCAATATCCATTAACAGTTACTCCCTGTATTCACCCAAGCTTCCCTATTCTCCCTATTCCCACCATAGGCATCCACAACTCTACTTTCTGTCTCTACAAATTTGCCTATCCCGGACATTTAATGTAAATAGAATCACACAATATGTGGCCATTTGTGTCTGGCTATTTTCACTTAACAGAATGTTTTAAAGTTTTATCTACACATGTTGTATGCATTAGTATGTGATTTCTGTTTACAGCCAAATAATATTCGATTATATGAATATACCACTTTTTTTTATCCATTGATCACTTGATAAACATTTGGGTTGTTTCCACATTTTTGGCTATTATGAATAATGCTGCTATGGTATTCATGTATAGATTTTTGTGTGAATATATGTTTTCATTTCTCTTTAGTATTATATATACCTAGGAATGGAATTGCAGGGTCATGTGTTAACTCTGTTTAACATGAACTCAGCATTCACAGGAACAAACTATTGATTTACCCAGCACCATGAATAAACCTCAGTCATTCTGAGTGAAAGAAGCCAGATGACATGAAAATGTTTCCCAAAGTGGTTCCACCATTTCATAGGCCTACAGGCGATGTATGAGGGTTCTGATTTCTCCATATCCTCACCAAAATCTGTTGTCTCTATTTCAGCCATCCTAATGGGTGTGAATTTGTATCTAATTGTAGTTTTGATTTGTATTTCCCTAGTGACTGATGTTGAGTATATTTTCATGTGTTTATTGACCATTTTTCTATCTTCCGTGGATAAATGTCTCTTTAAATCCTGTCCCCATTTTAAATTTAGGTTATTTGTGTTTTTAATGTTGACTTACAATAGTTCTTAAGGAAGCTGGATGCTAGACCCTTACCAGATATGTGGTTTGCAAGTATGTTTTCCCATTCTGTAAGTTATCTTTTCGCTTTCTGGATCGTATCTATCCTTTGAAGCACAAGATTTTTAAATTTTACTGAAGTCCAGTTTACGTAGTTTTTCTTTAGTTGTTTGTGCATGTGGTGTCAAATATAAGAAACCATTATAGCATAAGAACCTTGCAACAATATATTTTCTATTGCTCCCTTCTTGGTCTTTGAAGTTTTTCATCATATGTTTCACTTCTATATGTGATTTACTCCTATAGTTCATTGTTATTGCTTTGCTTAAACAGCCAATTATCTTTTTTCAAGTTTTTTATTGTGGTAAAATATGCATAACATAAAATTTACCATCCTAATCATTTTTAACTGTATAGTTCAGTGTTGCTAAATACATTCATAATGATGTGTGACTATCACCATTATTCATCTTTAAAACTTTTTTCATTTTGCCAAGTTAAAACTCTATACCTGTTAAAGAAAAACTCATTCACCCCTTACCCAGCTCCTGGAAGTTACCATTCTACTTGTCTGTCTCTGTGATTTGAGTCCTCTAAGTGTGGAGTCATACAGTGTGTGTCTTTTTCTGCCTGGCACATTTCACTTAGCATAATGTCTTCAAGATTCATCCATTTTGTAGCATATGTCAGAATTTCCTTTCTTTTAAGGCTGAATAATATTCTACTATACATATATAACACATCTTGTCTATCTAGTTAGCTGCTGATGTATGCTTGGGTTGCTTCCATATTTTAGCTATTGTGAATAATGTTGCTGTGAACATAATATACAAATATCTCTTCAAAATACTGCTTTTAATTCTTTTCACTATATACCCAGAAGTGGAATTTCTAGATCATATGGTAATTCTATTTTTAATTTTTTAAGGAACCATCATACAGTTTTTCACAGCATGTGTACCATTTTACAGTCCCACCAATAATGCACAAAGGTTCTAATTTCTCCGCATCCTCACTAACACTTGCTATTTTCAAGTTTTGGGGGGCTTGTTGCATTGTTTGTTGATAATTGCCTTCTAATGGGTGTAGGTAGTCTCCCTTACTTTTTTTAAAAATTTAATCTTTATTGTATTTTCTTTTCATTACCATTTATTTAGTCCCCATATACCCCCCTCCCCGCCCTGAAATCACCACACTGTTGCCCATGTCCATGAATCCTTTTTCCTTTTTTCTCGATCCCCCCACTCGCTAACCTCACCACCCCAGCTGTCATCCTGCTCTCCATCTAGGAGTCTGGCCCCATTTTCCTTATTAGTTCAGTTTGTTCATCAGATTCCACATACGAGTGACATCATATGGTATTTGTCTTTCTCTGACTGGCTTACTTCACTTAGCATAATGTTCTCCAGGGCTATTCATACTGTTGCAAAGTGTAAAATTTTCTTCTTTCTTATGGTCAAGTAGTATTCCATTGTGTAAATGTCCCATAGTTGTTTTATCCACTCTTATACTGATAGACATTTGGGCTGCTACCATATCTTGGTGATTGTAAATAATGCTGCAACGAACATAGGGGTGATTATAGTCTCCCCTACTTTTGAAAGACAGTTTACTGGATATAGGAGTCTTGGTTGACAGGGGATTTTTTTTTCTTTTAGTATTTTGAATATATCAGTCCACTGCCTTCTGACCTACAAAGTTTCTGATGAGAAATTTGCTGACAGTCTTATTGAGGATCCCTTGTATGTGACAAGTTGCTTCCTTCTGCCCTCAGAACTCTCTTTTTCTTTGTTTTCTGACAGTTTGACTGTAGCGTGCCTTTGTGTGGGTCTCTTTGAATTCATTCTACTTAGAGTTTGTTGAGTTTCTTCTATGTTTGTATTCATATTTTTCATCAAAATTGGAAAGTTTTCATCATTATTTTTTCAAATATCTTAGCCTTTCCACCTCTCTTCTTCTGAAACTCTTACAATGCATATGTTAGTTTGCTTGATGATGCCCCATAGGTCCGTTTGCCTCTGTTCACTTTTCTTCAATCTTTTTTACTTTCTTTTTCTCAGACTCAATACTTTCTATTATCCTACCTTCAGGATCACTGTTTTTTGGTTGTTTGTTTTTGTTTTGTTTTGTTTTGCCTGCTAAATTCTGCTTTGAATCCCTCTAGGGAATTTTTTATTTCAGGTATTATACTTTTCAGCCCCAGAATTTCTTTTTTATTTCTCTTTAGTTTTTCTCTATCTTTGTTGATGTTTCCATTTTCTTCAACCATAGTTTTCTTGACTTTCTCCACAGTTTCCTTTAGTTCTGTGAGCATCTTTAAGATGTTTTAAAGTACTTTTCTAGGACATCTGCCATTAGGTCTTTTCTCAGAAATAGTTTCTGTTCATTTTTTTTTAATGGGCCATACTTTCCCATTTCTTTATATATCTTGTGATGTTGTTGTTGTTGATAACCAGACATTTAAATCTAATAAACTGGTAACTCTGGAAATCAGAATCCCTTCCCCAAATTTTCTCTATTTTTCTAAAAAGTTATTTATTTATTTTTAGAGAGATGGGAAGGTGGAGAAACATCGATGTGTGAGAAAAACATAGATTCATGGCCCCTTGCATGTGCCCCAACTGGGGGCCAGGCCTGCAACCCCGGCATGCACCCTGACCAGGAATCAAACTGATAACTTTCCACTCTGCCAGACAACACCCAACCAAATGAGCCATGCTGGCCAGGGCCCATATTTGCTCTATTTTTCTTTATTTTTAGGGTTTTGTTTTTTTTTTTTTTTATTGCTGCAGTCTATCTCTGTGCCAAGGATCAGCCTAGACATAAACTTAGTGTCTTCTCATGTCTTTTCTAAGCCTGTACCTTTCTTTGGATATATAGCAGTCACTTTCTAATTTTCCCTACACATGCAATTGCTTTAGAATGTCCTTGTCCTTATTGCCTGGTTTCTAAAGGGGGAAAAGAGAAAAATAAAGGGGAGGATGAAGAGGAATTGCCAGCCAGAGGGGGAGGGGCATGCAACAATGCGGGGAGATGCTTAGAGCAAAAATTTAACTTGCTGCTTGGGGGTTTTTTGTTGATTGATTTTAGAAAGGGAGAGAGAGAGAAACATCGATTTGTTGTTCCACTTATTTATGCACTAATTGGTTGCTTCTTGTAAGTGCCCTGATGGGATTGAACCCACAGCCTTGGTGTATCTGGATGATGGTCTGAGCTATCTATCCGATTAGGGCTTGGATTTATTGTATGATTTCACTTTGTATTGTTATTTCACTTTGTTTTATTTAATTTGTTGTGTTATTTCATTCTTTGCACTTTACAGTGGACAGGTTAAAACCAAGTTAGGAAGAATGAAGTTCTGGCAGTAACTTCTAAGGAAAAAACGTACATTTTCTAAGAACACTTCCAGGGCCACTTAGTTTTGCTACAGCTCCTCTTCATGGTTCATCGTCTGATCCTAGGGATAAGAAGCTGCCACATTAGCGAATTTCTCAAAATCATTATATAGAAGAATGAGCAGATATGTTCAGCATTGTTCCATATTAGCACTAGAATAAATTAACAAGGAGTATGTTACTTTTTTTTAAACACTTTTCCCTTATGTTGAAAAACCAGTAACAGAAAGCAATAAACTTAGCCAAGACTTTTTTATCCTGACCATGTTAAAATTGGTTTTTTATCTATTTTATTTTCCGTATATATGATTTTATGTACATGCAAAAATATTATTATAAAAATTCTCATTATTGTTTTTCAGTGCACAGAGATTTCTTGAATAACTTCATTATAAAAAGTCTTAAACATTTTTCTTCATATTTTATTATTCAACCCTACTTCATAGAAATCTATTCAAAGCAACTGGTCAAACTTTTTTTTTGCCTTTTATCCTTTTTTAAAATTTTTATTTTATTTTTATTCAGTTACAATTGTCTGCATTTTCTTGGTCTAACTTTTTGTTAGGTACATAATAATGGTTGGGACGTGGCACAATTTAGTCAAGCATTACTGTCGATGACATTTGCATTGTTTGCAGGTTTTTGCCACCATGGGGAATGCTATCTGTAAGAAGCATACTTACTTGGTTTCTGTAACCTTACTTGTTAACTTCTAAGTACTTTATATGTTTGGCACTACTGGGAATAGAATATTTTTGTTTGGTCCTTTAGGCGCCTGTTGCTAAAATAGAGACAAGCTATTGATTTCTATGTTTTCCCTTATAAGAGGTTGCCTCTGAGAAAGAGGAAATGGGCAGTAAGGGGCCTGGGAATTGTTGGTTTTTCATAACCTGCATTATAGAATTAAATGACTCTTTAAAACATGTGCATGCATAATTTTGATAAAAATTAAAAATTTAAATACAAAGTAATAAATGGTATTGAGGCATCCCTATTAGTTTCTGATTTTGACTGAAATGCTATAGTGTTTTACCATTTAGCATCATATTTGTTATTTGTTTGGATATATAGCCTTTATTATATTTAAGTTGTTTATTTGAATTCTTACTTAGACTTATTTTTATTATTTATACTGTTATCAATGCTGACTTATCAAAAAGTTTTTCAGCATTTACTAATAATATAATCCCAACATAATCATAATAAATTATAGTGACTTTCTTAATATTAAGCCACCCTGCATTCCAAAAATAATCTCTACTTAGTTGTAGAGTATTATTCTTTTGTACACTGATGTATTCACTTTGTTAAATTTTTTTTTAGAATAAGTGCCCCATCAAGTAGAAATTCTCCTAATTTTTTTAGTGATTAAATAATTAATAATTATAAACAGGGTGTTGTTGATACAAATAACAAGAGAGGTGCTAGAGGTGGTGAATTTGCCAAAGAGGGAACCAGTATCTGCAGTGGCTGAATCCAGGGGTCCCGCCACCAGGGTAGGGCAGCTCTGCAATAAATAATTGGGGGCAAAGGGGCAGGTATGCTTCTGCTTCTTCTTGACAGAAATCCACTTCTTCCTTGTCACCAACATCCCAAAGAAGGAGCCCCAAACTCACTCACAGCTGCCCAGATGGACATAATCTACTCATCCTTCTCCTCCTGCTTAGGGGCAGATATCCACCACACCACATGGTTCTCCTCAACCACCTGGCCATCTGCCTCTGTTTTGTGGGCTTTGCTGAGCTGCTCCTTGTCGTTAGAGAAGTAAAGCTCAAAGTAGTTCGGTTTCTAGCAGTCCTCCACTTCTCGGATGCTCAGATTCTACAGGGAGATGATTCCTCCAGGCTCCTTGTTTGTTTGTATGTCATGTAATCAAAATAGAGGCAATTGCCTGTGAGAAGCCAGCCCCTCCCAGTCCAGGATGAAGAAAGTGTGAGTCAGATTATTCCCATGATCCTCAAAAATCCTGAATGGCTCATGTTCCTGAGCAGCTCCTCAGCAGATCCCATCCTCATTGATGCCCAGGTTCAGGGCCACAGAATCTCGGCTCAGCTAGTCCTGGACGTTGGGATTGTAAAGGCTGGTGTTCAGCAAGATCACCAGGAAGGACTGGAGAACTCTGGAATTGCACAGGCAGTAGTATCACTGGGACAAGGCTTCCATCATCCAGTCAATCTTATGAGCCTCTCTGGGGATGCCGGAAGCTCCAGAGAAATTGCCTGAGGTCCTGCACCAGGTTGAGGTCAGTGAGCCCTTGCAAGACCCACAGAGGGGTGGAGCACTGCCAGACTCAAATCTTCCCTCTTCCCCGGGTATTCCCTGTGGCTGTTTTGTTCAGGTTTTTGCCCTTGTATCTCTCTCTCCTAAGCTCCAAAGACCCTTCTCTTTTTTTTTTTTTGCCTCTATAACTTGTTCTTCTGTGGCTCACTTCTTCTACTTCTGTGACTTTCTAAATTAGCTTTCTCATTTAAAAAAATGCAATAATACTACAGAAATCAGGGTTTTATTATCCTTAGAGTTGGCATCAGGCAACCACACACACACACAAATCCTCCCAGGTAATGCCAAGACATTGAACCTCTTAGATATGGATTGTCCATTTCCATCCTAAGGCAATAAGCCATAGGCCTTGGTAAATTTTAACTGAAATGCTTATATCATTTCATATACCATCACCAATTCATGAAAATTGGAGAGCATTTTAATTATTTTAGCCAATCCACAATTCCACTATTTTCAACCATGAGAGCCTGTTTCTAACAACTATTAACAATTAATAATCCATTAATGCCTCCATTATAAATTAATTTCTGACATTCATTAGTTAATAAGTAAAATATCTAATTTTAATCAGAGTTAAGACAGCTGAAGTGCTCCTGGTAATCCCTTTAGAGTGTGAATTCCCATTTGGAATGCTAGTTGCACATAGAGTATAATTTGAATTTAATATACCTGTGATATTTTACTCTCTTTACTGAAATATTTTAAACTAAATTATAGATATTGTAACACTGGATTCAAATACCAATTCTGCTACTTAATAGCTATGTGATATTAGATATGAATGTAATTTGATCCCCTTGAGATTCAATTTCCTCAAGTGTAAAATGAGGATAATACTTCATAGAATGGTGAGAGTTAACTAATAGATATGAAAAGGCATTATAAACTCTGTAATAGTCTACAAATGTTAGGTATTATTATTATTGGATAATAATATCTCAAATAGAGGTTAGGTTCTGTTGAGAACCTTTGAGGATTTGTCCATTACATGAAAGGTTAGGTGACCTCTAATGTTCATCTATTGTGACTATTACACTTGATATTCTCTTTGCTTGTCTTCAAACACAGGGAAAACAGCAAAGTAAGTTATGGGGTTCTTAACCCGGAAGGCCAGAATAATTACCTTAGACTGGCACTGGAAAACAAGTGAGGGATTAACCCTCACCTATGTTATTCCAGTGGAAGATTATCAAATGAGAACAGACTTAATAGATTTAATAATAATAATGAACATTTATACAGTGTTTACTATCTTCCAGGCCGTGTGCTAAATATATTATTTTGTTTTAATCCCCACAATAGCCAATAAAGTTGGTATTGCTTTTAAGCCCATTTTAAAGTGAGGAAACTCAGGCTTAGAGAAATTAGATAACTGCCCAGGTGGTGGGAAAGAGTTTATACTCAAGCAGTTCTTTTTTTTTCAGGTTTTAAAACTTTATTTGCATATAAAAAATTGTGCATTCCAATAATTAACATCATTTGGACAGAAAAAATGGCACTCTGCTTAAACTGCATTTTACAGACTGCAGGACACCTTGGACCAACTTGGTTTTTACTTAAATTTCACTGTTGCACCTCAGCTTCCTTCACCAACATGCAAGTTCTTTTCCTTCGCTGCCAACCAGCCAGGCAGATGGGATAGGCAGGCATGGCCTTCATTGTCAGTAATTCAGCAGCTGTTCTTTTTAATAAAAAAAAATTATTGATTGATTGTAGACATACATAGAGGAAGAGAGAGAGAAACATTGATTTGTTGTTCCACTTATTTATGCATTCATTGGTTGTTTTGTTTGTTTTTAATTCACACCCAAGGATAAGTTTTATTGATGTTAGAAAGAGAGGAAAGGAGAAAAAAAACATCAATGTGAGAGAGAAACATCGATGGGTTGCCTTCCATATGTGTCCCAACCAGGGATCAAACCCACAACCTAGGTATGTGCCCTGAATGGGAATCAAACCTGCAACATTTTTGTGTACAGGATGATACTCCAACCAGCTGAGCCACCTGGCCCAGGCTCATTGATTTTTTCTTGTTTGTGCCCTGACCAGGGATTAAACCTGCAACCTTGGCATATCAGGACAATGCTCTAACCAACTGAGCTACCCAGCTAGGGCTAGTAGTTGTTCTTGAGAACCTATATGCTAAATACAACAGTTGAAATAAATATGTAAGCTATATGAATTATGTATGTGATACATAATATATATTTATATATGATGTTGCCTTCCCTAAAACAAACACAATACATACACCTGAAACTAATTCAAAATAATATTGAATATAAACTGTAATTGAAAAATAAAATTTAAATTAAAAAAATTTTTTTTAAATGTCCTGGCTGGTGTGGCCCAGTGGATTGAGTGCCGGTCTGTGAACCAAAAGGTTGCCAGTTCAATTCCCAGTCAGGGCACATACCCGGGTTGCAGGCCTGTCCCTGGTTGGGGGCATGTAAGAAGCAACCAATCAATGTATCTACCACACATTGATGTTTCTCTCCCTCTTTCTCCTACCCTCCCCTTCTCTCTAAAAGTAAATAAATAAAATCTTTTAAAAAACAAATATACATAAACCTTCAGCTATTATTCCTGAATTTCAAAAGTTAACTCATAAAAGCATTGTATATCTACATTTTTCCCTCTCATTTTATGTTTCTCCTCATTTCCCTCTTTTTAGTTATCTCTACTCCTGTGTAGTAGACTGATGGCAAAGAGCTACCAATTGTTCCTGCCATTCCCAATATGCATGCTGCTCTTCTCATCAAGAGGTGGCATCTGGGACTTCCAGCCAAGATGGAGGCATACGTAGATACACTTCACCTCCTCTCACAACCATAAGAAGGATAAGAACCAATCTAAAAGCAAAAAACCACCAGAACAGCTGGAAAATCAAACTGTATGGAAATCCCACAACCAGAAATTTAAAGAAACATCATCCAGATGGTAGGAGGGGTGCAGTCAGGGAGCTGGAGCAGGGAGGTTACAGTGTGGTGCAACTAGCAACTAGGTGGCAGCGGCCAGTGGAACAGGTGGTCCCACATTCACATGTGGCAGATAAAAACCAGGAGGGACAACTGGGAAGTGAGGGATCCCAGCCCCAGGCCAGACTGCGCAGCCCAGGGTTCCAGTGCTGGGAAATAAAGCCTCATAACCTCTGGCTGTAAAAATCACGGGGGGGTGGGGACAGTGGAAGAAACTGCCAGTCTCTCAAGAGAGTCCATTTAAAGGACCCACAGGGTCCTAGAATATACACAAACCCACCCACTCTGGGAATCAGCACCAGGGCAGCAGCTAGAAGGGTGCCAGTCTCTAACTGGAAGTGGGGGAAGTGCCTGGAAATGGGGCAAGAGCCCAGCAAGTAGTATTGTTCCCTCTCTGACCCCTCCTCCACATACAGTGCCACAAAGTGGGGGAAGTGGGTTTCCTGCCCTGGTGAACACCTAAGGCTCTGCCCCTTACAACATGTACACCAACATGGGGAGTCAAAGCAGCTCTACCTAATACACAGAAACACAGGGAGGCTGCCAAATTGAGAAGACAAAGAAATATGGCCCAAATTAAAGAACAGATCAAAAGTCCAGAAAAAGAACTAAGTGACACAAAGATAGCCACCCTATCAGATGCAGAGTTCAAAACACTGGTGATCAGGATTCTCAGAGAAATGACTGAGTACAAAATAAATGATTGGCCACAAAATAAAGGAAGAAGTGAAGACTATACAAAGTGAAATAAAGAAAAATAGATAGGGAACCAACAGTGAAGGGAAGGAAACCGGTTCTCAAATCAATGATTTGAAACAAAAGGAAGAAATAAACGTTCACCCAGAACAGAAAAAAGAAACAAGAATTTTAAAAAATGAGGAAAGGCTTAAGAACCTCCAGGATAATTTTAATTGTTCCAACATCTGAATCATAGAGGTGTGAGAAGGAGAAGAGGAAGAGCAAGAAGTTGAAAACTTATTTGAAAAAACAATCAAAGAAAACTTACCTAATTCGACAAAAGAAATAGATATACAAGCCTAGGAAGTACAGATATTCCCAAACAAGTTGAACCCAAAGAGGACTGCACCAAAACATATCATAATTAAAATGCCAAAGGTTAAAGATAAAGAGAGAATCTTAAAAGCAGCAAGAGAAAAGAAGAGTTACCTACAGAGGAGTTCCAATAAGATATCAGCTGATTTCTCAAAAGAAACTGCAGACAAGAGGGACTGAGAATATTCAAAGTCATGAAAAGCAGGGACCTACATCCAAGATTACTCTATCCAGCAAAGCTGTTATTTAGAATTGAAGGGCAGATAAAGTGCTTCCCAGACAAGGTAGAACTAAAGGAGTTCGTCATCACCAAGCCCTTATTATATGAAATGTTAAAGGGGCTTATCTAAGAACAAGAAGATCAAAACTATGAACAGTAAAATGACAACAAACTCACAACTATCAACAACTGAATGAATCTAAAAGAACAAAAACAAACTAAGCAAACAACTAAACAGGAAGAGAATCCTAGAAATGGAGATCATATGGAGGGTTATCAGCAGAGAAGGGAGGGGGAGAATGGGGGAAAATGTACAGTGAATAAGAGGCATAATTGGTAGGTACAAAACAGACAGGAGGAGGTTAAGAATAGTATAGGAAAGGGAAAAGCCAAAGAACTTACATGTACGACCCATGGACATGAACTAAGGGGGAGATTGCTGGAAGGAATGGGGGTATTGGGCAGAGGGGTACAAAGGAGTAAAAAATGAGACAGTTGTAATAGCATAATCAATAAAATATACTTAATAAAAAAGAGGTGGCATCTATTCCCCCACCCCTTGAATCTGAACTGGCCTCTCTACTTGCTTTAACATGAGAATGTCATGGAAATAAAAGTGGGATTTTGGGACTGCAGACTCGAGGGACTTGGCAGCTTCCACTCTCTTGGAAACTTGCAGGAAAGCCCAGCTATCCTGCCAGAGAGATAATGTGGAAAGAAAAGCTCTGGCCAACAGCAGGTACCAACTGACCAATGTGTGAGGCCATCTTGGATCACCTAGACTCAGTCAAGCCTCCAGAGGATTGTCACATGAGTCACCCCAGCTGATAGCACATGGAGCAGGAAAACCATACAGCACAGCCAGCCAATCCACAGGATAGTAAGAAATTAAAAAAAAAAAAAATGTTGTTTTAAGCCCCAAGGAATCATGGTGGACTGTTTTGTAGCAAAGGTTAATTGAAATATGATGGGCCAGAAACATTTAGATAAAATGGCCACATCCTTGGGAGATGTTTTTAGGAAAAGAGATGACTGTTGTTGAGATGGCTGCAAAGAGCTTGAAGCAATAAAGCAAAATATGTGGCTGATTTGGGTTTGACTTATCCAACTATAGATTTTCTACCAAGAACTAGCATAAAGAGAAGAAAACCAGGTACAAAAGATCTTTCATTTTTTTCTGACCACATTTAAGAAAATATGAATGTGTCTTATTTGTCCAATGCTCCATCTGTTGGACCTGAGCCAAATAGGAGAATAGGTTCTCACACACAAACATCTTACTCTTTGAATTTGGCTTTAAGATTTAAAGAGACTTGCTTCCTTTCCATGAGAGTTAGAAACCTTACTGAATAGAGAATATTTCAAAATACCAAGTTTTTCAGGAGCTGCATTTGAAACTAGTCAGTTCCCAATTGTCCATGTAATAGAAGTTAAAGCTGTCAAATATAGCTTAAAATTTATCTGAGGAAAACTATTTTGTATTTTTTAATGAGTTCACTTTCAGTATTAGTTTGTATTGCTTTCAGGTGTACAGCATTGTGATTAGACAATCATATACTTTACAAAGTGTTCCCCCTCACATTTCCAGTACCTACCAGGCACCATACACAGTTACTGCAATAATATTGACTATATTCCCTATGCTGTACTTTACATCCCTGTGACCATTGTGTAATTACATATTTGTACCTCTGAATCCTTCCACCTTTTTCACCTAGACCCCTGACCTGCTCCCCTCTGGCAATCACCAGTCCTGTTTCTTTCTATGTCTATAAGCCTGTTTCAATTTTTTTATCTGTTTATTTCTGCGTTAGATTCCACATATAGTAAAACCATGTGGTATTTGTCTTTCTGTGACTGACTTACTTCACTGAGCATAATGCTCTCTAGGTCTATGTATGCTGTGGCAAATGGTAAGATTTCTTTCTTTTTGTGGCTGAGTAATAAATATTCCATTTTATATATGTATCATAGCTTTCTATCCACTCATCTATTGATGGGCACTTGGGCTGCTTCTATATGTTGGCAATTGTAAATAATGCTGAAATTAACATAAGAGTGCATGTAGTCTTTTGAACTAGTGTTTTGGGTTTCTTCGGATAAATACCCAGAAGTGGAATTGCTGAGTCATAAGGAAAACATTTATATTTTTGTTTTTCATATATATTTTTGGAAATATCAAGGTTCATTTTTCTCATTTTTTATCCACAGTGTTATTAAAATGATATCTCACACATACCCATGGACGTGAACAGTAGTGTTGGGACTGACTATAGGAAAGGGAGACTGGGGGGAGGGAGAAAGGGGGTAAAATTGGGACAACTGTAACAGCATAAACAATAAAAAAATGACATCTCTCCATGACTGGCATGGCTCAGTTGGTTGAGCATCATCCCACAAAGTGCAACATTGCCGGTTGGGTCCCCCATCACGGCACACGCCTGACTTGCAGGCTGGTGCCCTGTTGGAGTGCGTGTGAGAGGCAGCCAATTGATGTTTCTCTCATCAATGTTTCTCTCCCTCTCTTTATTTCTCCCTCCCTTCCTCTCTCTCTCTAAAAACATAAAATAAAATCTCAGAGAAATAACTCATGACATGGACAACAGTGTGGTGATGGCAGGGACAGGGGGAGGGGGGCAGCAGAGGTGGAAGATGGTATGGGGGATAAATGGAAAAATCCAATTAAAAATAATTATTGATAAGGAAAGATAAAAAATTTTAAGGCCTTTTAATGTGGCAATGAGTGACCTTCAGTGTATCTGTTTTTATAGCTTGGGGAGAAAGAAAACCAGAGAACTGATAGTGAGAAAAGTGTCTTTGGTGAGAATAGTGAGTGTGGACTATTCTTAGAAATCTGGATAAAGTTTAGCAGACCACAGCATGAAAGGGACACCTAAGGGAAGATTTGTTGTAATTTGTCTTGCTTTGTAAGATGGAGGACACAAGCTGGACCTATATTTGTAGGCAGAATGTAAAGATTAAAGGAACAAGCTGAAAATGCATAGTCCTAGAAAAGACAAAAGACAATGAGGTCAAGAACACAGACGGTGCCCTGGCCAGTAGCTCAGTAGGTCAGAGCATCGTCCTCATCTGCCAAGGTTGCAGGTTGGATTCCCTGGTCATGGCACATACAAGAATCAACCAATGAATGCATAAATAAGTGGAACAACAAACTGATGTTTCTCTCTCTCTCTCTCTCTCTCTCTCTCTCTCTCTCTCTCTCTCTCTGTCTCTCTCTCTCCCCTTCCTCTCTCAAAAAAGTCAAGAACACAGGCAGCATCATGAATCATCAGAGAAATACAAATTAAAACCACAATAAGATATCACCCCAAGCCTGTCAGAAGGCTATCATCAATAAATCAAACAACAAGTGTTGGCAAGGATGTGGAGAAAAGGGAACCCTCATACACTGTTGGTGGGAATACAGATTGGTGCGGCCATTATGGAAAACAGTATGGAATTTTCTCAAAAAATAAAAAATGGAATTGTATTAGGACCCAATAATTCCACTTCTGGGAATATAATCCGATGAAACCCAAAACATTAATTCGAAATAATATATGCACCCGTGTGTTCATTGCAGCGTTATTTGCAAGGCCAAGATTTGAAAACAACCCAAGTGCCCATCAGTAGATGAGTGGATAAAAAAGCTGTGGTACATTCACACAATGGAATACTACTAGGCTGTAAAAAAAAAAAAAGGAGGAAATCTTACCTTTTGTAATAGCATGGATAGACCTGGAGAATATTATGCTAAGTGAAATGAATCTGTCAGAGAATGACAAATACCATATGATTTCAATTATATGTGTAATCTAATAAACAAAATAAACTAACAAGCAAAATAGAAACAGACTCATAGATACAGAGAACAGACTGACAGATGTCAGAGGAGAGGAGGTAGGGGGGCTGGTTGAAAAAGATGAAAGGATTAAGAAAAAAACAGACACAGACGATGGTGATTGCCAGATGGAAAGGGGGCTGGCGGGAGGTAGAAAAAGGCAAAGGGGCAAAGAGGGGATAAACAGTGGTGGAAAGAGACTTGACTTTGGGTTGTGAGCACATAATGCAATATGCAGATGATGTATTATAGAGTTGTACACTTGAAACCCTGCATGGTGTTTAAAATTTTTTTTTTCCAGCTATAAGAGAAAGTTTATTTAGAAAGTAACAGAGCTCTGTCTCTTGTGTCTTAGTGGATTGAGCATCGGCCTGCGAACAGAAAAGTTGCCAGCTCAGTTCCCAGTCGGGGCACATGCCTGTGGGCCAAGTCCCCAGATGGGGGCATGCAGGAGACAACCTGCATAGTTGACCTATGTATCTCTCACACTTTGCTCTTTCTCTCCCTCTCTTTCTTCCTCCCTTCCCCTCTCTCTCAAAGTAAATAAGTAAAAAATAGAAAGTCACAGAGGTAGAAGAAGTGAGCAGTAGAAGAAATGGGCTCAGGAAACAAGTTACAGAAACAAAAGAAGGACCCTTGGAGCTTAGAAAAGACAGGCAAGGAAAATGCGCCTGGGAGAAGAGGGGTGGAGAAAGGCACAGTAGTGCTTCAGAGAGAGAGAGCAGCTTAATTTTTTTAGTTGATTTTAGAGACAGAAAGAGGAAGGGAAAGAGAGGGGAGAGAGAAAGTGGAGACATCAATTTATTGTTCTACTTATTTATGCATTCATTGGTTCCTTCTTACACAAGCCTTGACTAGGGACTGAACCCGCAACCTTGGCATAGCCAGATAATGTTCTAACCAAGTGAGCTACCCAGCCAGGGCTGAAACCTGTATGGTTTTTATTAAGTCACCCCAATAAATTCAATTTAAAAAGTGCAAAAAAATTAAAAGAACATAGGCAGAAGGGTCATCCTGGGCTTGAAGGAGGACACTTCCTTAGAGATGAAAGCCAAAGTAGACTTCACAAATTTCGGGGGGGTTTTTTAACAATATTTTTACTTATTCAGTTCTAGTATACACATGAAGTATACTATTTCTGTGTGTGAAAATATGTTTAGTAACTATGTTACAGCATTTATATATTGGGTTGGCCAAAACATTTATTCAGTTTTAAAGTAAAAGCAAAAGACACATTTTCCATGTTAACCAATAACTTCATTGAACAACATATTCACTGCTTTTTTCCACTACCTTCTGCCATCTTTCAGGCAATTTCATAATTCCATCTTCCCAAAACTTTTTATCTTTTTGAGCAAAGACTGTTCCAGGTGCCTTTTGCAGTCTCCCAGGGAACTGAAATTTTTTCTTAAGAAAATTTTGTAAAGACTGAAATAAATGGAAATCCAAAAGTGCAATGTCTGGTGAATATGGCAGATGAATCAGAACTTCCCAGCCTAGCTGTAACAGTTTTTGCCTGGTCATCAAAGAAGTATGCATCTTGCATTATCCTGATGGAAATTTGTGCATTTTCTGTTGACTACCAGTAACTCCAGATGACTTTTGCTGCTTTCAGTTAGTGTATTTGGGAGCAGCACTTGTTGGAATTAATAGTTTGTTTTTCCAGAAGGAGGTCATAATAGAGGACTCCTTTCCAGCCTCACCATAGACACTACATCACCTTCTTTGGATGAAGACCAGACTTTGGTGTGGTTAGTGGTGGTTCGTTTCACTTGCCCCACAATCTCTTCTGTTCCACATTATTGCAAAGTATCCACTTTTCATTACCCTTCACATTTATTTATAAAAACAGAACATTTTCTTTTTTTAAATATATTTATTGATTATGCTATTACAGTTGTCCCATTTCCGCCCCCCCCTCACTCCACTCCATCCTGCCCACCCCCTCCCTCCCACATTCCCCCCTATAGTTCATGTCCATGGGTCATACTTATAAGTTCTTTGGCTTCTACATTTCCTACACTATTCTTACCTTCCCCCTGTCTATTTTCCACCTATTATTTATGCTACTTATTCTCTGTACCTTTCCCCCCCTCTCCCCCTCCCACTCCCATGTTGATAAGCCTCTATGTGAGCTCCATTTCTGTGGTTCCATTCCTGTTCTAGTTGTTTGCTTAGTTTGTTTTTGTTTTTGTTTTAGGTGTGGTTGTTAATAACTGTGAGTTTGCTGTCATTTTTACTGTTCATATTTTTTATCTTCTTTTTCTTAGATAAGTCCCTTTAACATTTCATATAATAAGGGCTTGGTGATGATGAACTCCTTGAACTTGACCTTATGTGAGAAGCACTTTATCTTACCTTCCATTCTAAATGATAGCTTTGCTGGATAGAGCAATCTTGGATGTAGGTCCTTGCCTTTCATGACTTGGAATACTTCTTGCCAGCCCCTTCTTGCCTGTAAGGTCTCTTTGGAGAAATCAGCTAACAGTCTAATGGGAACTCCTTTGTAGGTAACTGTGTCCTTTTCTCTTGCTGCTTCTAAGATTCTCTCCTTATCTTTAATCTTGGGTAATGTAATTATGATGTGCCTTGATGTGTTCCTCCTTGGGTCCAGCTTCTTTGGGACTCTCTGAGCTTCCTGGACTTCCTGGAAGTCTATTTCCTTTGCCAGATTAGGGAAGTTCTCCTTCATTATTTGTTGAAATAAGTTTTCAATTTTTTGCTCTTCCTCTTCTCCTTCTGGCACCCCTATAATTCAGATATTGGAACGTTTCAAGATATCCTGGAGGTTCCTAAGCCTCTCCTCTTTTTTCCGAATTCTTGTTTCTTCATTCTTTTCTGGTTGGATGTTTCTTTCTTCCTTCTGGTCCACACCGTTGATTTGAGTCCCAGTTTCCTTCGCCTCACTATTGGTTCCCTGTACATTTTCCTTTGTCTCTCTTAGCATAGCCTTCATTTTTTCATCTAGTTTTCAACCAAATTCAACCAATTCTGTGAGCTTCTTGATTACCAGTGTTTTGAACTGTGCATCTGATAGGTTGGCTATCTGTTCGCTGCTTAGTTGAATTATTTCTGGAGCTTTGAAGTGTTCTGTCATTTGGGCCTTTTTTTTTTTTTTTTTTTTTTTTTTGCCTTGGTGCTTCTGTTACTTAAAGGGGCGGAGCTTTAGGTGTTCCCTGGGGCGGGGTAACACTGGTTGCTGTGCTGTGATGCTGTATGTGGGGGAGGGGCCGAGAGGGAGTAATGGCGCCTGCTCCACTCTCTGCTGGATTTTAGTCACTCCCTCCACTACCCACAATCAAATTGGGCCCCTCTGGTGCTGGTTCCCGAGTGGGTGGGCTTGTGCACTCTCTAGGCCCCTGTGGGTCTCTCCAACCACCTCTTCCTGTGAGGCTGGGAGTTTCTCCTGCTGCCGCCCCAACCCCCAAGGGTGTTTTCACTCGGAGGTTTGAGGCTTTATTTCCCCAGCGCTGGGCCGCGTGGTCTGCTTCGCTCCCCCAAGGTTAGTCCGGTTTATCTGTGCGTGAATGTGGGGCCACAGGGTCTGCTAGTGGTCTGACTGCCTGCCCCGTTGGTCTCACACTCCACCAGTCTCGGTCCTGCCACGGCCATGCGAGTCCTCTCCACCCTCGCTGCCCGTCTCCGCCCCTCCTACCAGTCTGGATGAATGTTTATTTTTTATCTCCTTGGTGTCGGACTTCTTGCCGTTCGATTTTGTATCAGTTCTGGTTGTGCGAGGAGGCGCAGTGTGTCTAGCTATGCCGCCATCTTGGTTCTTAGAACATTTTCTCTACATTAAGTAGAGAATCATTTACTAGAGCCAGCATACGGGGGGAAAAAAAAATGAACTTTTTGGCCAAACCAATAGTTATTTTTGTCTTTCACCTTGCAGTATCCAGACAAGACATCGTTTTTTAAAGCTACTTAGGGTAGTTTTCATCACTCTTTGAGGGTGACTTTTTAAAAAAATCCTTTTAAAATTTTTCAGTTACAGTTGACATACATTATTAGTTTCAGGTGTAAACCCCAGTGATTAGACATTACATTACTTACTAAATGATCATCCTAATAAATCTCGCACCAATCTGACACCATACATAGTTATTAGAATACTACTAACTATATTCCCTATGTTGTACGTTACATCCCCATGACTATTCTGTAACAACCAATTTGTACTTCTCAATCCCTTCACCTATGTCACGCATCTCCCCAAGATCCCTGCCATCTGGTAATTGTAAAAATATTCTCTGTATCTGTAAGTCTGTTTCTGTTCTGCTTGTTCATTTACTTCATGTTTTAGATTCAATTGTTGATATATATGTATTTATTGCCATTTTACTGTTCATATATTTATCTTTTATTCTTCTTATTAAAAAAGACCCTTTAACATTTCATGTAAAACTGGTTTGGTGGTGGTGAACTCCTCTAGCTTTTTTTTAATCTGTCTTTTGATTCTAAATGATAGCCTTGCTTGGGTAGTGTAATCTTTCTTGGTTGTAGGTCCCTTGTTTTTATCACTTTGGATATTTCTTGCCAATCCTTATGGCCTGCAAAGTTTCTGTTGAGAAATCAGCTAACAGTCTTATGGGAGCTCCCTTATAGGTAACTAACTGCTTTCCTCTTGCTTCTTTTAGGATTCTCTCCCTATCTTTAATCTTGGGTAACTTAATGATGATGTGCCTTGGTCTTTTCCTCTTTGGGTTCATCTCATTTGGGACTCTATGTGCTTCCTGGGACTTGTATGTCTATTTCCTTCACCAAGTTAGGGAAATTTTCTGTCATCATTTCTTCAAATAGGCTTTCAATTTCTTGCTCTCTCCTCTCCTTCCAGCATCCACATGATGTGAATGTTAGTATACTTGAAGTTTCCCAGAGGCTCCTTACACTATCCTCTGTTTTTATTATTATTACTTTTAGTTTTTGCTTTTCTGATTGGGTGTTTTTTTGCTTCTTTATACAGTGGTACCTTGGTACTCATTATTCATTCATTCCAGAACTCATGATGAGGGCCAAAACAGACAAGTACCAAATGTTCACAAGCTGCCACAAGGCTGACGTGCCAACCTCTGTTTCATCGTGAGAGAGGGGAGCTAAGTGACAAGAAAGCAGAGTGCTGAAACATTTTTTTCTCATCAAAATGTGACAAGTACAGGGTTTGACAAGGTTTGAAGCTGATGAGTACTGAGATATGACTGTATTCCAAATCACTGATTTGGTTCTCAGTTTCATCTTCTCTACTGTTGATTACCTATAAATTACTCATTTCAGCTAGTATATCCTTCATTTCTGACTGGCACTTTTTTATGCTGTTGAAGTTCTCACTAAATTCATTGAATATCCTTAAAACCAATGTTTTGAATCCTGCACCTAGTAGATTGCTTGTCTCCATTTTGTTTAGTTCCTTTTCTGGAGTTTTTTTCTGTTTTCCTTTTGGACATTTCTTTCTTCCCTTATTTTGACAGCCTTCCTGTGTTTGTTTCTATGAATTAGGTAGAGCTGCTATGTCTCCTGGACTTTGTAGAGAGGACTTAGTAGGTGTTCTGTAGGGTCCAGTGGCACAGCCTCCCTGATCACCCAAGCTGGGCACTCAAGGTGCACCCCCAGCCCATGTGGGCTATGTACAGCCTCCTCTTGTAGTTGAGCCTTGATTGCTGTTGGCACTCAATGGGAAAGATTTACCCCCGGGCCAATCAGCTCCAAGGACCAGCTGCAACCACCAACCTCTGACTACTATGGAGGATCAGCTGTGCAGATCCCCACCACACAGAGCAGGACTTATTTAAGCAGGGTTCTTGAGTATGTCGTGCGTGGAGGTTTTTTGGTAGTGGTGCTTCAACATAGTGTGAAACCCTCCACTGTACATGCTGGCTCTGGGGCCTCTTGGGAGGTACAGGCCAAGGTTAGCCACCACCTGTGTTCTGCCTGGGGCCCCCTAGAATGAGCTACAAAGCAATTTAAAGATGCTTGCTACTTGTGCTGGGCTTGGAGGTGCCCAGGTGAGGTCAAGCTGTGAACCAAGGCTGGATGCTGCTGTTGCTGGGCCTGGGGCCATTTAGCAAAAGATACAGGTCATGTGGAGGCCAGATACTGCTTGAGAGATTTTAGGAAAATCTGAAGCATGACCCAAGACAGGCCATTTGTATGGAAAAGCCACTGGAAACAGCTTGCGTGGGCCCAAAAGTTGGGTGAAGCAAAGCCTCAGGGAACCACCGGGTCAGGGCAAACAGTGTGAGCCAGGTTAATGGAGCCTCAGATATGGCACCTGCCTGTCAGCTCTGTGGGACAGGGCCTCAATCAACTGAGCCACACCAGCCAGGGACAGAGTGTCCTTTTTAAATTACATGTTACCTGATTGTACCACACACTAGCTCTTGTAATTTATTGCCTCTTCGTGTAAGTTACTTCTATTCCATTCCTTTAAATTTTAGGTCCTGGCTCTCTATCACTCTTTCCAGGCACAACTATCAGAATTCTTGGTGATTCAATATTCCTTCTTTACCTTGGCATTTTAAGTCTGAGATCAGGTACCAGCATGGTTGGGTTCTGCTGAAAGCCCTCATCTAGGTTGCAGGCTGCTGATTTTTCACTGTATCCCCCCATAGCGGAAAGAGGGAAACAGAGAGTCTTCTCTGGAGTCCCTTCTACAAGGGAACTAATACCATTTGTGAGGGATCCACCCTCATGACCTAATTACTTCCCAAAGTCCCTGCCTATTAATACCATCACAATAGGTGTTAGGATTTCAACACATGAATTTGTGGGGAACACAAATATTCAGTCCACTGCAAGTCCAAAACTGTAACATTTCAAGATTAGAATACACTACACAAGAGACCTTCCTTAAAGTCAAGCCTTGCCCTGGCAGGTTAGCTCAGTTGGTTAAGGCATCATCCTGATGTGCCAAGGTTGCTGGTTTGATCCCCAGTCAGGGCACATACAAGAGGCAACCAATAAATGCAAAAATAAATGGAACAATAAATCAATGTTTCTCTCTCCCTTCCTCTCTCTAAAAAAATCAATAAATAAAAAACAAGAAAAAAAAAGGCAAACCTTGAAGTTTTCTGTATGTAAAGGAATTTAAAAACTATTCATATACTAGTTTAAAAACTCTCAGACTTACTTTCATCCCCTTCCCACTTTCTAAGCCTTTCTTTCTTCTGCCTTTTGTCTTCTCCTGCCTCATACCAGACCTTGTTCTCTCAGTTATCCCATACCCTCATTCCTAAGGAAGCCATAACAATGAAACCTATCCCCAACTACTTTTAAATATATACTTATCATTAAATTTTTTCCTTCCTCCTCCATTTGTCCCTTTTAGTCTCAGCTAATGACATCACATGCCATCCAATCTCCCAACTACAAACCTACTTATGTCGTCTCCCTTTTCTAACTGGTCTTCAAGTTCAGAAATTTATCAAAATTTTGGTTAGCTTTTCTCTTCACTCCCACAGCTACTGCTTTAGTTCTGGGTCTACTGTCTTACCTAAACTACCACAGTTGGTGTATCTGCACTCTTTCTCCACTCCAGATGGCAAATTCCATAAACTTTTTTTAGCAACTACTATGTATGTGCCTAGCCCTGAAAACACAAAGACAAATATGACACCAGTCCCTATACTCAAAAAACTTATCCAACCACATATAGCATCAGTCTCATTAAAAACTTCTCTTGTTGCCAGTAGAATTACGGTAAGTTCAGTCTCCTTAAGCAGGTACATAAAGCCTTTCACCATCTGGCCTGAACTCACCTCTCCAGCCTTCTCTCCCACTACTCTCCTTTACTTAGTCTCTGCTAAGCTCCAGTTACACTGTACTTTGCACATATCGATGAAAATCCCATTGCTCTGCTCTATATAGTCTATATTTTCTGCCTGGAACACCCTCTTTTGCTTCTCACCATTGGCCTTGGAAAAATTTATTCAGCCTTAGAAACTCAGTTTTGTTTTTTTCTTTTTAGAAATTATTATTTTTTTAATTAATTTATTTATTTTTATTCAGTTACAATTGTCTGCACTTTCTCCTCTCCCCTCCACCCCACCCCAGCCAGTCCCACCTCCCTCCCCCACCTCTACCCTCCCCCTAGAACCTCAGCTCTTAATCATTACCCCTCTTTGAGGCTTTCCCAGACTCCTCTTAGTTCTTCAGGTTGCTGTTCCCGCAGTACTGTTTATTGCTCTACTACTCGCTGCAATGAGTTATAATTTATCTATTTACTTCTTTCCTTTTTCTATAAGACAATTCCTGGAGGGCAGGAACAATGTTGTTCTGTAGTATCATGATAGGCTCCAAATTCTAAATGTTTTTTTAATGAATCTCTTAGCACTTGGCCTTCCCTTATTTCCCTCTAATATTACATAGCCCTTATTTCCTAAAAAAGGGAGCATTAAAAAGTCTGGTGAACAACTAAAAAAAATCAAAAGAAAGAAGTCCCCTTAGCTTGAAACTAATCCTATGTCTCTCCATTATCCCATTCTATACTCAGATACCCTACAAGGTGGTGAATGAAATGGTGTTAATGTCCTTTCAAAGTCTAATCTCTGAATGTGTATGCAAACTTCTTTTGGTCACTTCCTATAACATACAATGGAAAGAGCACAATGAAATACTTATGGCAGAGTTACCCAAGAATTGTAATACATTCTCTTTCATGAAGACAATGAAATTAAAAAACTTTACTGATTTCTCTGATCTCACAAACTATTGCTAATTTACATGGAAGTAAGCATATATCATTCTTTTTATAGTCTTATTTTTTATAATATGAACTCCATGTGTGTATATACATGCTATAAATTGATGTTTGGGGTAGAAGACCATTTTTAGATTTCAATATATTTCATTTTAAAAAGTAAATTAACTTTTTTTTAAAGCCTCTTCATTCACTTAGAGCTGTTCATGCTTTTGTCAGTACAGAGACTAGTAGCAAAATTCAGAATATGAAAAAGCTCAACACAAGACAGTCATTTTAACCCTTTCCATTACTGTCAAACCAGACTAAGGGGGTATGCTGTATGCTTCGAAATTGTGGGGAGATAATGGCATCACAAAACAAAGTAATTTAACTTGCTACATGTGACATTTATATTTAGCTAGTTCATGTTCCCCTTAAACTTTATGATCAATTTCTTATTCCCTATACCTGGAATAGATCACTACTTTGCCCCCTCTTTCCCTTTATTTGCCTTACAAATACAAAATTAATAACCTCTAAGTTCTTCTTAGAAAACCTCTCATAAAACTAGACTATTCTCATCTATTATAATTGTAAAACTTTACAAAATTGCTCATGTCGATCAATAAAGTTCTTTTTTGCTATCAGTGATTGTGGACACATTTAAATTGCCCTCAGAAAAATATCAGGGAAAAGGCAGATGCTCTAATAAGAATCGAAAAATTGTTTTTGCACTCCTTTAACTAATTTTGAAAATTGGCCTGGGAAATTTTTCCTCTTAGGAGATTGTCAGGATTAAACTTGTGAAATTGTATCTAATACTTGCCAAGTATTTGCTGATTTCTGCCAATTCAGGTTGCTGATTTCTCTTCCAAAAATCCTGACACTAACTTTGTATGTCTGAATCCAGATTTGGCCCCCTACTTGAAACATGCTTGTTAGTGAATGTGAAGGAAAAAACCAAACCTGGTGCAACTTGGGTTCCCACCTAATGATTGAGATAACATGCAAAGGCATGGGTAAACCTATTACAAATTACAGTATTTGTGAAACTTCTAGGTGAGAAGCCATTTCCAAAGTTACACTAACATGAAATCCCTTGAAATGTGTCCAACACGGGTAGTAAACTATGAATTAGGATGCAAGGGGTCTGAATTTTCAAAAATTTCTTGTGTGAAAGGCAGTTTTTCCCACAGCACTTCTGATAAGGGAAATTACCAGTTACTGTTTAGAGTTGAAATCTTCTAAATCCTATCTTCAATTTAGTTCCTTCATTTTCAGTTCACCTTAAACGTTGTTACCAAATTAATCTTTCTAGAACACAAGTTTTAATCCCCTTCAAAGCAGTAAGTTGAGAACAGTTAGCCTGATATTCAGTGCCACCAATATTTGGTTGTGACCAACCTTCAAAACCTTACTTAACTTATTCCCCTGCACTTTGAATTACCTAGGCCAGGGGTTGGTAAATTACAACCTGTAGTCCAAATCCAGAAGGCTGACAATTTTTGTATGGCCTGACTGGTAAAAATGATTTTTATACTTTTAAAGATTCGGAAAAGGTTATTTAGTGACATGAACATAAATTTAAATTTCAGCATTCTTAATTTTTTTTAACACAGCTACTTTTACTTATTGACACATTTTCTATTGTTGATTTCATGCTAAAATACCTGCCCCTTTAAGAGCAACTTTGCCAGCCCCTAACCTAGATATACTTGTTTCTCTTTCTTCATCTACCAAGATTTCTGCCTAGAATGTACTACTCCCACTCATTTCTGCTGTCACCTCTATGAGGTGTCAAAGTATAATTTTCAAAAAAATTTAAAACATGAGATCTGGCTACTGTGGCTCAGTGGATTGTGTGCCCACCTGGGAGGGAACCAAGGGGTCCGGGGTTGAATCCTACTTAGGGCATGTGCCTGGGTTGCAGGCCAGATCCCAGTGTAGGGTGCACAAGAGGCAACCACACATTGATTGCCTCTCCCTCTCTTCCTCCCTCCTCTCTCTAAAAATAAAATATATTTTTTTAATTTAAAACATGATTCTCCCACAAATACTGGGTTGTGAGCCAAACACTTAACTCATTGACAAAACCAGTAAGATGGCAAAGCTGGTTCCAGGAGCACTTAAGGAAGTAGGTTTTTATAGGCATAAAAATAATAATTAGAATAAGGTTATAGGTTAAACAAAACTGTCATACAAAGCAATAAAAGTAACTGGGATTAGCCTTTTTTTAAAAAAAGATTTTATTTCTTTTTAGAGAGAGAAAGAGGGAGGGAGAAACATGTATAAGATACACAATTTCCTCTTGCAAGCTCCACTGGGAATCTGGGCAGCAACTCAGGCACAGGCCCCGACCTGGAATCAAACCATCGACACTTCGGTTAGGGGGCTAGCACTCAATCTACCGAGCCACACCAGCCAGGGCGAGGTTTGCTCTTCTATCAGAAATGTACAACTTAACAAGTAAATTCACAACGTCTGAACTCCACTCAAATAATAGAGTCACAGATACCTTCTCCTAGAGAATAATCCTTGGGCAGGCAGGTTAAACTTGTCCCAATATGGACTTAAAGGTCATCTCTCCACTCTGCCTTATTTCCATGTTTTGGTTAATTTTCCTTAATAAGGTCTATTTTAATCCTTCCAGTCAATATTGACTTCTCCTCCTTTTATGCTCCCATTACTTTTTGTATTTCCACTATCCTGATTTGTGTATCTTATTTTCCCCAACAGGCAGTAGGCTCCTTAAAATCAGTATTTAAGAGATGAGATTTAACCTTCCTTTTTTTTTAACGGGATTTGAGCATAGGATCTAATGTTCTAGTTCCTAATACCTGCCTCAGACAGCACAGACACTAAGTCCTTAATGCTGAATATGAAGTTCCCCCTTTCCAAAACGACTTATGGCACTTTCTATAAATCTACCTTGTGTTCTAACTAGCAGTACATTGGTGTATTTCACTATTCCACTGTTACATTGCCTTCCAGAATAAGCAGGTACCGTTTTAGTTCTCTTGGTTACTATCCCTCTTTGTAGCCTAACCCAGTGCCTTGCATAAAGTTTTAGTTCCAGAGAGCCGTGGACCACTGATGGGGCATTCCCCTCCCCCCGCACTGACGTGCCTGGAGTCACGAGTGTCCTGGCCGCTATAACCATTCCCACAAAGTTCGACTCCCCACTCACTGTCTCGCCTACAGCACTAATCTCTCAAACAGGGGCCGACCCCAGCCCCCAATAGCAAATGTCCCTTCTCAGCCAAAGACCTCAAATTTCTGCTGCCCCTGGACCTGTCCCCAACCTTCAGAAAAATGAGAGCGGACCAGGCCTTCGATTCTGAAGTTAACGGTTTTCTGCAACTATCACCAGCCCAGGCAATCTTTTCCCATCTTTTTTGCGGTGGAATGTTTCCTCTGTGGGCTGGCTTGCTCCCTGAAGAATAACCAAACCCCCATTTCACTTTACAAGCCTCCCGGCTCCGCGCATCCCTCCGCCTCAGCCTTCCTCCCGCTGTCAACGCAGCAGTTTCTCGGGAAGATGGCCCACAGCGCGTGGATGGGCGTTTGGAGAGCCAACGGTCTCCAACACGAGCAGAGAGCGCGGGAAGAGAGGCGGGAACTAGTCACGTCCCAGGGAGCAGACGAAGGGAGGGGCCAGCGCCAGGAAGGATCGCGAAGAGTTGGGAGGCCCCGCCCTTTCCGTAGATATCTCTAGAAAGCCGCGCAGCAGCCCGAAAACAAAGAGTGCGCAGGCGCGGCGGCAGGGCCCGGGCATTTTGCTGCGTCACCAGCCGCCGCCCGGTCTCGGCAGCCCTCGCTTGCACGCACGCACGTTCGCTTTCCGTCCTCGCGCCCCTTTTCCTACACTTTCCTCTTCTCCTCGATCGGAGGAGCCGCTCTGTCCGCGCGGTGCATTCTGGGGAGCCAGGTCGAGCCAGCCGCTGCCGCCGTTCGCTGAGGGAAGCGAGAAGAGGCCGCATCAGGGAGAAAACGCCGGAGTCTCCACCGGAGTTTAGTCCACTGCCCTGCAGCTGCCGCCGGAGAGGCCCGCCCACCCATTCACCCGTCCCCCTGCCCCGTTCACGATGTGAGTGCGACACCCCGCCAAGAAAAGGTCGCCGCAGCGGGAGGCCGAGGCCGAGGCCGCGCTGGGGGCTGCCGGGAAGCCGCCCCCTCCCCTCCCCCGCTTTCGGTCCTTCGGCTTTCTCTCCTCAATGGTGGCAGTACTTCTAGCCTGGGGGTGGGAGGGCCATTATCTTTATTGCGGTTACCGTTGGCTGGAGGACTTATTTCGTCCAGATGTCCGATTTCCCCCACCTGTAAACCGTCCCTCAGCTTCCCCCTGCTGGAGATCTCACTCTTCCCCCTTGGCAGCCCGGGTTACTCCTAACTCTCCGAACTTAGCCTTAGGCCTTAATATCCTGGGAGCTTTTTGCCTTGCGGTGCCCTGGAGGCGCGGACCCTCCTGAATTGCCACTTCGTTTCTTCGGCAGTCTGGCTCTGCCGCCCTGCACCAGGCCCTGGGCCAAGTGCACCTGTGGTGGGTGCTACCAGAGGCTGGTGGTGCTCCTCGTAGAGCACCACGCGGGCCTCTGAGCGACAGGGACTGCTAGGCAGCTGGAGGTCGGCCATACCGGCAACCGCAGCTTATTTCCGTCGTGGGTGTCGTGATTTCTCGAGTGGGTCTTTCCAAGCCCTCTCCTAACTCCGATCTCTCGAAGAGAGTGAAGGTTGCCAAAACTCAGCCTTGTCTCTGGCAGCGAGGAGTTACCGTAGAGCAGGTAGTTCCCCACGTGTCGAGTCGAAAGATCGTTGTGGATGTGTTCGGTTTTCAACTTAAGGGGAAGTTTCATTATCCTATATTAATTTAGAGACGAAATAGGTTTGTTATTTTCTTGTTTTCTTAAAGAGCTTAAATTTGTTTACTACGGATTCTTTAGCAATCTTTGCTTTATTACGATAAAGGAGAATCTTAGTGATTGTAACCAAATCAGAATTCTTGGCATTGCCACTTCCAGACCTTAAACATTATATTCGGTAAAAGCTTTACCTTTTCAAATGTGAGTACTGCCGGTTTTATAGTTTTTTGTTTCTTGTTTTTAACTGCTCCCTGAAAGTTATGTGTGGATAGCAATTGAAGCAGAACAATTTTTATTCCTATAAAAAGTAATGCACTTTCGTCCTGGCTGGTGTGGGTCAGTGGATTGAGCACTGGCCTGCTAACCAGAGGGTCACAGGTTCAATTGCCAGTCAGGGCACATGCCTGATTTTCAGACCCGGTCCCCAGTTGGGGGCATGTGAGAGGCAACCACACATTGATGTTTCTCTCCCTCTCTTTCTCCTTCCCTTCCCCTCTCTAAAAATAAATAAAAACCTTTAAAAAAAAAAAGTAATGCACTTTCAAGGGTTTACTTAATAAATAATAATATTGACGGTGAGTATATTGGGCTAGAATTCAAAATAGAAAGGATACACCCATCCAGGTGATGTCGGAGAACAAGCCTCAAGAAGTATATGTGTATTACTGTAGTCTTCACCTACTATACTAGAATTTTAGGAGGAATTTTCCCCAAAATATGATATTTAATAGAAGATTTCAATTTATATAAAATAGCTTTTGTTTTTCCTTTCAAAATCTATTCCAAATAATGCAGCAGGATTGTCCATCTTAAAATACCAACGAGTAGAAAGGGAATCCTCAGATGAAGTGTTACCAATTTTTAAGACTAATGTAGCCAAAAAGTATCTTTTTACAAAGAAATACCCTTGTTTAATATAGTTTGGAATAGCAACACTTTTGGGAGGTCATTTTAAATAGGTAAGAAACGTTAAGCTTCTGAATAGATTTAAAAAGTTAGATGAAAAGTGTAACAATCCCTATTCCAAAAAGCAGTCTATATAGTTTCAAGAACGCTACTTTCAAAAAGAGTGTTTTGAAGAGAACAGATAAACCTCATTTTTAAAAATATTTAATCTATGCCACCTTGCAAATTACTTAGAGGCTATTATTGTACTAATGACTTGAATGAATTTACAAGATGAATATTATGAGTCAGTTATTTGAGTTGGAAAAAACCTTTAATGGGTCATCCAGTCCGAGGAAGAATCTGGCTGGTAAGGATTCATTTTGTTACTGTCTGCTCTAAGCATTTTTTTAAACATGGAGAGAGACATGCTAGATAGGGTTTTAAGGTCTATTTTTTCTTTCTTGAATGCTTGAAGTTTTGACTAGTAGTTTACATAAAAGTTCTCAGCCTCTCACCTATCTTGGAGAAGTCTGGGATTTTAGGACATTCCTCCAGCTTTTAAGACCTGCACAACCAACTGTGGGGGTTGGTGGGGGTGGAGGATGGTGCTTTTTAAAACATTTATTTAATATTTAAAAATTAAGTATATTTTATTGATTATGCTGTTAAAGTTGTCCCATTTTTTTTCCCCTTTGCCCCACTCTGCTCAGTAACCCTATTCCCTCCAGCAGTCCTGCTCTCTTAGTTCATGTTCATGGGTCATACATATAAGTTCTTTTTTTTTTTTTAACTGTTGCAGTTGTATCTAAGTTGGACCCATTAACAATAGATAAAAAGTAAAATATTGTATTAGTTTTGAGCTATTTGAAGTATTTTTGTCTTGTGCTTCAATTATTAAATTGTCTAGAAACATACTGTGATTGCCCCTAAATTGGTTGAAATCTTTGTCATCACTCAGCTTTGTGAGACTGAGTCCCCAAAATAAAATGATCAGTCTTTAGCCTCCAGAACAATTTGTAATTGTGAGTATATGGTTAATTTCTGAAAGTTAAGGAAGAGTTACCATGATGGCATTTGTTAAGTGTTGATTTCCTAACCAGTGTAGCTTGGCAACTGGATTCTCCCCCCCCCTCTGCCCGCCCCCTTACTTAGTTAGACTTTAACTAGAAGGCAGTAGAAACTGGAATTGACAAATCACTATAGTGCAGACCAGTATGTACTCTATTAAGATTTTTATGTGTAATTGTACTTCCTAGCTTTAAAATGTAGAAGCCTTATCATTTCGGGGGCTTAGGTGGTTAGTGATTATCACTTTCTGGAAAAGTAACAGTTTAGAATCAACCTGGCTCTTAAATGCCTAAGATCGTATTTGTTCTTAGTTCTTCAATTGAAAATTGTTGTATTTGGTGTATTTTGCCACAGAAATAATGAAGTTTGTTGTAGTAAACTTTTCATTTACTGTATAGATTGGCAGTGACAGATTTTAAATTGAGGCTGACTTTCCCACTTCCCAAGGACATTTACTTTAAAGCTTACCTTGAGCAATGTCCTTCTCCGTGTTGTATTCCAAAGCCAAATAAAATGTGCTTTCATGGATTTTCTGTGCAATAGTAATCTTGACACTTAGTCATACTTTATTGCTATAAACTGTTTTATGTCAGGGCTCTTTCCAACTCAGTATGTTTAATTATTTTGTTTGAAATCATCTAGTCACAAACAGATGTGATTTTTTAAAAATACTAAATTTCAGGATCTAGTTCTTCAAATATCAGTCCATGCAATGCTAATTAGTATAAGGGGCTGTGCCCAGTTGGATTGAACCTTATTCAGAAACTGGGCATTCCTGAAAGAGGGCTTATTGTTTTCCAGGAAGAATAATTTTTCAGGTGGTCTTTTTCCAGATAAATACATCTTTGTGGTTCAGTTTTCTTACCTAATGTAACTACTGCTGTTAAAACCTGCACTACTTTGGTAATGGAGCTCTGAGGGTCTAAAATTTGTAATGGAGGCAGTGAGAGATTGATCTTGTTGTGAGGAAAAATAATTTTGTCTGCTTTGGGAATGTATGCACAAAGTGGGAATATGGGGAAGTGTTAGAGTTGCTTGTAAGAAAGGCACTGAGGGTTTTTTTTGGGGGGGGGTATTATCTTTAAGAACTCAGCTTTCACCCTTATATTTTAAGAGTGAGTATTACCAAATAAAGGAACTAGCACAAAGGTTCACAAACATTCATTTGCCCCTTGATGTCTTTATAGGTTGGTTGGTTGGTTGTGTTTTTATAGTGTTGATAGACCAAAAGGAATAACCTAGCAGTTCTGTTTATTACGTAGTTGGGTCCAAACCACTCAAGTATTTTGTCTTAACATTCTAGTAACTCTTTGAAAAACGAACATGAGTTGAAAGAAAAATGGAGTTTCTTGTTTAACCATGATTACTAATGGAATGTGTATGCCTTTTGGGCACTGTATAATTACTTATAGCTTGAAGTCAGATTGGATACTACATCTCAGTTCCTATTCCCCGTTGGTATTCTTTTTTTTTTTTTGGCCATTAAATAGCAACCATTAAAAGTCCAGCTTTGCAAAGATACAATTTAATGGGGAGGGATGTAGTGCAATTTACTGTTGAAATTGAACTACTTAGCGTTTGTTTAAAAAATTTTCCCTTTCAATTACAATTTACATGCAATACTGTTCTATGTTGATTTTAGGTGTATAGCACACCGTGGTTAGATAATCATACACTTTACAAAGTGTTTTCCATATTTCCAGTACCCACCTGGCACCATACATAATTATTGCAATGTTTTTTACTATATTCCATATTCCTACATTGTACTTTACATCCCCATAATGCCCATTTGTAGTTAATCTCTTTACCTTTTTCACTTAATCCCCCAACCCCCTATCCTCTTCTGGCAACTGTGATCAGTTCCTGTGTCTATTGAGTATTTCAATTGTATTTGTTCATTTATTTTATTGTTTTAGATTCCACATACAAGTGAAATTATATGGTATTTGTTTTTCTCTGACTTATTTCACTTAACATGATACTCTGTAGGTTCATCCATCCTGTGGCAAATGGTCAAGTTTAATATTTTCTTTGGCTAAGTAATATTCCTGTGTGTGTGCGCGTGTCTGTATGTGTGTGTATATATATAATGTACCATGGCTTTTTTATGCACTTGTCTGTTGCTGGGCACTTAGTTTGCTTCCATGTTTGGCTATTGTAAATAATTCTGCAGTGAACAAAATGGTACATATATTCTTGTGAATTAGTGTTTTGGGTTTCTTCACATATATACTCAGAATCACTGGGTTATAAGACAGTTCCATTTTTAATTTTTTGAGGACCCTCCATACCGTTTTCTATAGTGACAACACCAGTTTGCATTCCAACCAACAGTGCACAAGGGTGAACCCCTTAATTCCTTGATCGAAGTTGAATTCCTCTCAAATATAAAATATCCTGTGGCAGCCATGTGAGTTCCTCCATAGTGTCCGGATGCACCTTGGCACATAATTTGGGACCACTGGACTAATAAGTATAATTCAGTTCATCTTTCCAGAAAGTTTTTACATAATAGTAAAACTTATATACTGAAGACCTGAAAGTACAAGAAGCATGTCTTGGGGTTTCTCTGAGCAAAGAATAGGTGTGTGAGAGTTTGGTTTTAGACATTTTAGGAAGAGTTTTTGATAATACTTAAAAAACTGCTGTCTGTGAACCTGGGACTTTTTCCCTTTCTGCAGCAGAATTTTTGTCGTTCCATATCATTCCTCACTTAGTACAAACCAAAATAGACTTGCCAGTTTTTTTCAATGAGCTTTATTTTTCTATAACTCTTGATATGTAAAGATATTCTGGGATGTATAAAATATTAGTGAATCTCCTCTTTAAGCTTTTCACTTACTAGAAATATGCTTAGCTTATTTATAAACCTAGAAGATATTTACTGCATTATTGAGCCATAGTGAAAAGCTAGTCTTCTGATTCCTATTGTTTTATCTTAGAATTCAAAGTGCTCTTTTGACTCGGACAAATACCATGTTCCATTAAGAATAAACTCATAAGAGGACTATAATTCTGAATAAAGTACTGTGTTGGCCAAAAAGTTGGTTTGATTCCTTCCCCCACCCCCCAAGATGGCTCTAGTAGCACTTAGTTGTCTTTAACTTCATTTGAAACAATTTTGTTAGATTGTATTGTGACAGCTGTCAGATCAGGGTGCATTTAAAAAAACTTAGCAAAATTGGTGAATTATTTTGTAGCCATCTTATTGAAGATGGAAGAAAATACACAGCATTTTTGGCATGTTCTGCTTTATTATTTCAAGAAAAGTAAAAATGCAACTGAAACACAAAAAAAGATTTGTGCAGAATACGGAGAAGGTGCTATGGCTGATCAAACATGTCAAAAGTGGTTTGCAAAGTTTCATGCTGGAGATTTCTTGCTGGATGATGCTCCATAGTTGGGCAGACCAGTTGAAGTTGATAACAAATCAAGACATTAATTGAGAACAGTCAACATTATGCGGGAGATAGCTGACATATTCAAAATATCCAAATCAATAAAGTTACTGGTGAAAATGAAAAATGTCTTTTTATTTTATGGGGAAAACCATGTGGACTTTTTGGCCAACCCAATATGTGAGGTTGTGTACTGTTGGAGAATATCTAGATGTTACCACCTTTCAAAGTACTAACAACCAAGGAATGTTGTCTTACGGTGTTCTACCTATTTATACATTAGGAAAGATAAACCATAGCAAATAATGGACCTGACCCCATATTTCTTAGGAAATTATTTTTGGACTAAATTTTGTCATCTAACTTGAATGCAAACTTAGTAATAAGGGCCAGGATTTTTGTCTATTTTGTTGACTGCTGTATGTCCAGAACAATTCTTGGCACCATGTTTAATGAATATTTGTTTTTTGAATAACATTCAAACTCTAAATGTATTTTAGTTATAAGGCTTGGCTATGTGAGGTGCTTGACATGGTGAGGGTTGGGACTAGCTTTGGGGTCTTCTTTTGGCCCTATATTCTGCTATATTACATCATTAGTTAAATTTAACTATATCTCACATAGATTGGTGGGCAATAGTTGAAAGTTGGTGAATGCCATCAGTAAATCAAAAATCTAGTTTCATATTCTATTAATTGAGGCTTTGCTGTATTTTGGGAAATCTGGAAAAGAACCACCAAATTGGTATATACCTTTAAAGTATATTTGACTTGTGAGCCCTTTATTTTGGGGACATTTGTTGGAATAGTTTATTGATCCCCTTTAATTTTACCCTGTTCCTCCCCCCTAATTTTTTTCAAATCTAAAGAAGTTGACTTACCAGTCTAAATCCTTTTTCCCAAATTTTTCTTTTTTTTTAATTAAGATTTTATTTATTTATTTTTAGAGAAAGGGGAAGGGAGGGAGAAAGGGAGGGAGAAAGAGAGGGAACAAAACATCAGTGTGTGGTTGGTTGCCTCTTGCAGTACCCCAACCAGGGACCTTGCCTGCAACCCAGGCATGTGCCCTGACTCAGAATTGAACCGGCGACCCTTTGGTTCATAGGCCGGTGCTCAATCCACTGAGCCTCACCATCCAGGACCCACATATTTCTGTTTAATTTCTGTAGAAGGCCATTGATAAATCTTAATAGGTTTTAAAATATCTTCCTGTTTCATCATAAAGGTTATTAATTGGCACATCCTTGTATATGTTTTGCAGTCCCTTAAATACTTTTACAGAAGTAGAGCATTTTTGTTAAAGGGTCATTACTGCTATTTCCTCCAGTACATTTATCTGTACATGTTGAAGAGCCTAATGTTTTATGACCAAATGATAGTATTCTATTTTCCCCCCCACTAATTTAGCGGAGAAATTCAAATAGTAATGGTTTGTCACATAGGTATATAATATAATTTATTTATTTTTAGAGAGAGGGAGGCAGAGAAAAATCGATGCTTCTTGCACACCCCCAACTGGGGACCTGGTGTAAACCCAGGCATGTGCCCTAACTGGAAATTGAACTGTTACTTTTTGGTTTGTGACCCAACCACTGAGCAACACCAACTAGGGCTAGACATTTTTTAAAAAAATATATTTATTGATTATGCTATTACAGTTGTCCCATTCCCCCCCCAACTCCACTCCATCCTGCCCACCCCCTCCCTCCCACATTCCCTCCCTATAGTTCATGTCCATGGGTCATGTATATAAGTTCTTTGGCTTCTGCATTTCCTACACTATTCTTACCCTCCCCCTGTCTATTTTCTACCTACCATTTATGCTACTTATTCTCTGTACCTTTCCCCCCTCTCACCCTCCCACTTCCCTATTGACAACCCTCCATGTGATCTCCATTTCTGTGGTTCTGTTTCTGTTCTAGTTGTTTGCTTAGTTTTCTTTTGTTTTGATTTTAGGTGTGGTCGTTAATTGTGAGTTTGCTGTCATTTTTACTGTTCCTATTTTTGATCTTCTTTTTCTTAGGTAACTCCCTTTAACATTTCATATAATAAGGGCTTGGTGATGATGAGCTTCTTTAACTTGACCTTATCTGAGAAGCACTTTATCTTCCCTTCCATTCTAAATGATAGCTTTGCTGGATACAGTAATCTTGGATGTAGGTCCTTGCGTTTAATCTTGGGTAATGTAATTATGATGTGCCTTGGTGTGTTCCTCCTTGGGTCCAGCTTCTTTGGGACTCTCTGAGCTTCCTGGACTTCCCGGAAGTCTATTTCCTTTGCCAGATCGGGGAAGTTCTCCATTATTTGTTCAAATAAGTTTTCAATTGTTTGTTCTTCCTCTTCTCCTTCTGGCACCCTATAATTCGGATGTTGGAACGTTTCGAGGTGTCCTGGAGGTTCCTAAGCCTCTCCTCATTTTTCCAAGTTCTTGTTTCTTCATTCTTTTCTGGTTGGATGTTTGTTTCTTCCTTCTGGTCCACACTGTTGATTTGAGTCCCAGTTTCCTTCTCATCACTATTGGTTCCCTGTACATTTTCCTTTGTTTCTCTTAGCATAGGCTTCATTTTTTCATCTGTTTTTCGAACAGATTCAACCAAGTCTGTGAGCATATTGATAACCAGTGCTTTGAACTGTGCATCCGATAGGTTGGCTATCTCTTCGTCGCTTAGTTGTATTTTTTCTGGAGCTTTGAAGTGTTCTGTCATTTGGGCCATTTTTTTTTTCTTTGTCTTGGCGCGTCTGTTACTTTAAGGGGCGGAGCCTTAGGTGTTCACCGAGGCGGGGGTAATGCTGGTCGCTGCGCTGTGACGCTGTACGTGGGGGAGGGGCCCAGAGGGAGCAATGGCGCCCGCTTCACTCTCCTCCGGATTTCAATCTTTCACTCCGATACCCACAATCAAACTGGGCCCCTCTGGTGCTGGTTCCCGAGTGGGTGGGCTTGTGCACTCTCTAGGCCCCTGTGGGTCTCTCCAACGACCTCTCCTGTGAGGCTGGGAGTCTCTTCTGCTGCCGCCCCAACCCCCACGGGCATTTTCAATCAAAGGTTTGAGGCTTTATTTCCCCGAGCTGTAGCCCTGGGTCCCGCCTCGGGTTTATCTATGTTCGAATGTGGGGCTGAAGTGTGCTACCTGCACTCTGCCTGCCCCGCTCTCCACCACTCCGAATCCGGCCCTCTCGTTTATCTGTGCGAATGTGTGGCTGCAGGGTCTGCTAGTGCTCTGCCTGCCTGCCCAGTTCATCCCACACTCCGCCAGTCTCGGTCCTGCCACAGCCACACGAGTC
Source organism: Desmodus rotundus (assembly GCF_022682495.2). Lineage (NCBI taxonomy): Eukaryota > Metazoa > Chordata > Mammalia > Chiroptera > Phyllostomidae > Desmodus > Desmodus rotundus. The sequence goes on from NC_071389.1 coordinate 148,165,897, forward strand.
CTCTCCACCCCGGTGCCCGTCTCCGCCCCTCCTACCGGTCTAGATGAATGTTTATTTTTTATTTCCTTGGTGTCGGACCCCCTTGCCATTCGATTCTCTGTCAGTTCTGGTTGTGCGAGGAGACGCAGTGTGTCTACCTACGGCCACCATCTTGGTTCTCCGAAATTTTTAAATAAACAAGTCTGATTGGCTACTACCGTAACAGAAGGATATTAAGGATTTCTGGGAGATGTATACTAAAATAATGTAGAATTCTATGGAATGAGTAGATAATATATTTATTCCATGAGGTCAGTCAAAACCATATATTTCAGGGAGCCAAATTTGAATTATTACGGTATTAACTAAAAACTGAAGGACAGACAAGTCACATACTATGGAATCCTATTATATATGGAATTTTTCCCCCTTAAGATTTCTAAAGTTCTAAAGGGATGATAGCTGCAATTAACGTTGTTTTTTTTAACTACCCAGTTAAAGGCTTGAGGTGTTTTGCCTATAATTGAGTATGCCTTGCACATAGTAAACTGTTGAAAAGAATTTCAGTAACTGAGAAATTCCTTAGCAAATTTCTTGTTTGCTTTGCTGATTGTCTTCGTTTTTGGGATCTGCTGTAAGAAACTACCACAGACTGGGTGGTTATAAACAAATTTATTGCTCACTGTTCTGGAGGCTGGAAGTCCAAGATCTAGGTACCAGCATGCTCACCTTCTGATTTAGGGGCCCTCTTCCTGATTTATAGCTTCTTGCTATGTCCTCACATCAGTGAAAGGGCCCTAGGGATCTCTTCTGGGCTCTTTCCCCCCCCCCCCCCAGAGAAAATAACCAAATTTAATACATACATACAGGTGGATGGGGAACCCCACATACATGAGAAAATTAGAGACCCCACATGCAGGAGAGGTTAGAGATAGAAAGGGAACATGACTACTTAAGACATTCTGAGATAAGGAGGAGGTAAGTTGCCTTGGGGGCTTCAAAAAGTCATTCCAGAATGATGAGAGCAGACCTTTAGTAAACTGAAGTAAGCCCTTTCCTATAGATAAATAAATCAAAAGAAGTTATCTGTGATAATCTATTGTGGGCGCATAGCTTCTAATTCACAGTCATCCAGGCAGTCCAGAGTGAGGCAGTTTTCTCCTGAGCTTGCTGCTAAAGTTGCCTTTAAGCCGTGGCTGGTGTGGCTGAGTGGATTGAGCACTGGCCTGTGAACTGTAAGGTTGCCCGTTTGATTCCCAGTCAGGGCACGTGTTTGGGTTGCTTGCTGTGTTTCTTCAAATCACATTAACGTTTCTCTCCCTCCCTTCACCTCTCTCTAAAAATAAAAATCTTAAAAAAAAAAGTTGCCTTTAGTTCAAAACAATCTGCCTACCTGTGGAGTCTTTCTGAGGTACTAATCCCATTCATTCATAAGGGCTCTACCTTCATGACCTAAGCACCTCCTTTTTTTTTTTTTTAAGATTTTATTTATTCATTTTTCGATAGGGGGAGAGAACATCATCAATGTGTGGTTGCCTCCCGCCCTCCCCAACTGGGGACCATGGCCGGCAACCGAGGCATATGCCCTGACTGGGAATCGAACTGGCAGCCCCCTGGTTCACAGGCTGGCACTCAGTCCACTGAGGCACACAAACCAGGGCTGCAACCTAAGCACCTCCTTTTAAGACAAGCTAAGAAATTTTAGTTAGAATTACAGAGGAGAATTTTAAGTTATGCGGAATTTAATTAACTGGAACTGACATAGCCCTAATGTGGAGCTTTGAAGTTCTTGTGAGAAGAGCTTAGAAAGTCCCATGGGGGTGGGGATGGTGCTTTTTGTTTGTTTTAACACTGTCATGGCTTTATTCAGAACAGTTGCAGAGAAGTGTTAACTTCAAAGATTTTTAAGGTGAATTTGAGGAATCAAACACCATATAACATACTGCCAGACAAAGAGCATTAAATAGGACCAAGAACTCCTACAACATATAAAACTTACACTTATTTGTGTGAAACTATCACCCATGAAACTAAACAAGTCCCAGAAAGTTATTTTGAGGCCCTTAAGTGTTGTTTTCAAACCAGAAAACTCTAATTTCGATTGCGTAATAAGATTGATAAGTCAACATATAAATTTAACTTTTTTTTTTTAAGGATTTTATTTATTTATTTTTAGAGAGACGGGAGGGGAGGGAGAAAGAGGGAGAGAAACATCAATGTGTGGTTGCCTCTTGTGCGCCCTCCAACTGGGGGCCTGGCCTGCAACCCAGGCATGTGTCCTGACTGGGAATCAGACTGGGAATCAAACCGGTGACTCTTGGTTAGCAGGCTGGCACTCAATCCACTGAGCCACACCAGCCAGGTGTGATGAGAATTCTTAGGCACTAAAACAGGGCATTTCAATAGTCAGAAAGGAGTAAAGCGTTAGCTGTTTGGATATTTGAATCCTCCCACTAAAGTTATCCCAAGAGTTTTATTTCATTCAGTTGTGCAACTTTTTAAATTTACCCACAAATAACTTGCTGATTTTTTAAAACCCCAAGTCATACATTTTCAAACTAAAAAGGAAGCAGTGCTATACTCAGTAATTTAAATGTATCCCAGTATGGAAGTGCAACTCAGTTAATTTTCTGGCATTAACTTAAAAATATTCAACACAGTGGGGGGTGGCACTCTAGAGAGCCAAGCCAGTCCTGGGCAGGTAGCTCAGTTGCTTAGAGCTCAGTTGGTTAGAGCGTCGTCCCAACAAGCCAGGGTTGCAGGTCAGGTCACATAAGAATCAACTAAAGAGCCTTGGCTAATGTGGTTCAGTAGACTTGAGTGCTGGCCTACGAACCAAAGGGTCACTGGTTTGATTCCCAGTCAGGACACATGCCTGGGTTACCGGCCAGGTCCCCAGTGTGGAGCACATGGGAGGTAACCACACATTGATGTTTCTCTCCCTCTCTTTCTCCCTTCTCCTCTCTCTAAAAATAAATAAATAAAATCTTAAAAAAAAAGTCAACCAGTGAATGTATGGATGGCTGAAACAACAGTTTCTCTTCTCTCTTCCTCTCTCTGAAATAAGTTTTTTAAAAAATTTAGAGAGCCAAGATTAAAGAAGCAATGGCCTCAAACATGGAGCCTCCACAACAAAAAGGGAGGTGTACTTTTCTACTCATAATTAGTAGCCATAGAAGGAAACACATACACACTTTCCCCAATTCAAGTTTTTTCTACTTTAAAAAAATTTTTTATTGAGTTTTACAAAGAGAGAGAAACATTGATTTGTTGTTCCACTTATTTATGCATTTATTGTTTGCTTGTATATTGCCTGATGGAGAATAGAACACACAACCTTGACATACTGGGACAACACTCCTACCAAGTGAGCTGCCCAGCCAGGGCATATTTTCTACTTTGAGTGGACTTCTACTTGGAACAAATTTTAATTTTAATACGGATTTAGTTTCAAATGTTTTTCCCATTAATATATTTCCAGTAAATGCTATATCTGGTAATGCTTTAAAACTATAGAAATAATAAAGTTCTATTTAGAAAAACCAGAAATACTTGCAGAATGTTACATAAGTCATTTGAGAAGCTAACTTAAAATTTAAACTTGAATGTCTCTTTAGTTAACAAACAGGCAATTATTCTGACTTCTGAGGCACACTATTTCGGCTTCCAAAACCCCCTCTCCTTCTTTTCTTTCTTCTACTACACAGTTTGTACATCTTACCAACCAAGAAAAATGTCCAGTAAGCAGAGTCTTCTTGCATAAAACTGAGTTGATAATAATATTCGTATCTCAGAAAATAAAAATACTCAGTTTGTTTCACTTAGCTTATTTAAAACTGAGAGGTCTGAAAAGGACGTTGAGGTGTAAGACTGAAGGTGTTCCTGGGTATTTTTAAGTTTCCCAACTTGTTTTTTGAGAAGAGGGAGAAGAGTGAGACAAGAAAGGAAGGTGATCATAGAGAAATTGCCAAAAGGAAAATGAAAAAATGCACACTTAAAACAAACAACCATTAGCATGTCATGATCTTTATTAAGCCTGAAGAACAAAGGGCTGTTCTGTATGTCTCTGAACGTACTGTAAGCAGTTTTTCCTTCAAAAGCAAAATCTTATTAGCCACCGGGTGTAAAAGGTTTCAGAAGCCTCCCTCAAAACCATGAACTATATTGTTGAATAGAACTTTTAACTGTTTTGCTCTTACTTTCCAAGTTACTCATGTGACAAATAAGCCCCCCAAAAAAACTTAGCCAAAAAGAAAGTCATTGCCTTCAAAACTAAATATTGCTGAGCCTCCTCTAAAAAAATAACCTACTTATTCAAAAGACTTTTTATTTCATGTTCCAGCTGACTGATTTCAGTTAGTTCATAAATAACTTTAAAACCTTATGAATGGAATACACCATACTATGCCTGTGTAAAAGCCATTATGTTTTGATTATGGGCTTAAAATGACTAATACAGTGAGCTTGTGTTAGAAAAATTAAGATTCTGAATAAACTGCTAGGGAATTTCACAGTGGTGTCAAAAAAATTTTTTCTCTACATACAATGTGATTATTAACAGACTAGTAAATCTTATTTGGAATGATAGGCAAAAATAGTAAAACCCACACTTTTTCCTATAAAGGTTACACATTATCTTCTGTAGGGATAGCTATTTATACATGAAGGAACAAGGAAGATGTGATCACTATTACACACCAGGAATTTGGGGGATCTGGTCTTAAAATGATCTATTCATCTTCCTCTCCATCAATTTCAGCATCTTGTTGCCAGTCTTCCCTCAAAGACCAACTTCTCATACGTAGTCATCATCATCATCTTCATCCTGAATTTCCTCATTAAATATGAGAGGCCCACTTCCTCTTCTCCCTCTCCCAGTTCTAACTTTGCAACATCATCATACTCATCCTCTTCTTCCTCTTTGTTTTCCTCTTTCTCATATCCTTCAGGTGAACCAGCTTCATCTTTCTCTTCATCATCTTCATCTCCATCCTCATCCTCATCCTCCGCTCCCGAGGAGATCCATCTAAGTATGTGATTTGCTGTCACAGTTCAAAAATTCTCTATAATCTTCCAGGGTTGTGATCTCACAGTTAAACAAGACAAGACTTCTAAAATTTTTATTTTGCAGAGTTTCCATTGCACTGAGATCTTTGATTTTGTTTCCACTCAGATTGAGGTAGGTAAGATTAGAACATTTCTCTGCCAGGATTTCCAAGCCTCCAGAAATTTTATTGTCACTAACTACAGCTTTTGAAGTTTAAAAGTATCATTCAGGCCCTCGATATCTTCATTGACACAGTGACAGTTAAGGACTGATGAGTCATCTCCTCCAGTTCCTTAACTATAGGTTCATTCTTCTCTTCAGCTCCATGTCCTCCTGCTGTTCTGCTTTGTTATTCTGTCCTTCCTTTCCCACTACCTCCAACCCTCAAATTGTAAAAGATTTAGAAATGAATGACAAGAAACACAAATATAAATGCCCCCCACCACCAGCAAAGTGTGTGGGAGAAAGATGAGAATAGCAAATGGAGTCCAAGGAGTTGGGTCTCTTAACTCAGCTGCCAACAGGTCCTAGTCTACACACCTGCCCATACTCATGCACACACCTTGAAGTTTCTTGCTGTTCAAAGGCTGCTTAGAGACTCTTAGTATTGTTTTAAGTAGTGGATTATTTACATAAGTATACTGAGGTGAAAAAGGTTTTGCATCTCTAGGTATGTTATTAGTGAAGTGAATTAATAGACTTGTACAGTAGTTAAAATTTTGCCAATGTTAGTATAAAGCTGGAGATAAATCCAATATAATTTAGGAGCTCGAGTTAAAGCTAAATCAGTCCCTCTCTGGACTAATAGGAAAAAAAGGTGTAATCTTCATCAAACACAAAAAGGGATTTCATAAATACTAGATTTCCCTTTCAGTTGAGCGAATGTATGTTTATTACTGGTTTTGGTTGTGTAGGGGTCCCTCCTTATATTTTTGATGGTTTGGATCAGGGTCATTTAGTAAATATTAGACTTTGTAGGCAACAGATATGTCTGTCCCATTCTTGTTTTTACAGCTCTAAACATATAAAACCATTTTTGGCTTCTGCGCCAACCTGGTTTATTTTAGATCATTTGATTTTGTTTTTATTATCTGGGAAATTAAGGCTGTCATAACAAAGTACCAGAGATGTGGTGACTTAAACAATAGTTTATTTTTTCAAGTTCTGGAGAGTTTTAGTGCAAGATCAAGGTGTCAGCAGGGATTGGTTTCTTCTGATCCCTTGTTCCTTGGTTTTCCTTAGCTGGCAGATTACCATCTTTTCCTGTATTTTCACACGGTCTTCCCTCTGTAATGGTGTCGTAATGTCTTGTAAGAGCACCAGTCATTTTGGATTATGGCCCACCTTTACACCTCATTTTATCTTAATTACCTTTTAAAGCTCTGTCTCTACAAAAAAAATCACATTCTGAGGTACTGTGGGTTTAGGACTTGAGCATACGAATTTGGCATGGGACACAACAGCCTGTGACAATGATATAATTCCAGATCACTCAATGTGAGTTTGAGGTAAGAAAAAAAGATTCTTCCCTGGTTCCCACATCCTTAATGTGAACAGATACTGAAGAGCTTACATACTTGATTTTTGATAACAGCCATTGTAATAACCAGGTCACCATTAATGCACTCCCCCATTACCATAGACTCTTTATATACAACTTGACATGTACAGGGTAAACAATGCTTTTTACTAACAAAACTAACAGTAATTTCCATATTACCTGTCCATATACAGATCTCCACAGTTCTGGTAATTTTTTTTTCAAAGATTTATTTATTTTTTACAGAGAAGGGAAGGGAGGGAGAAAGATGGGGAAAGAGACATCTCTGAGAGAGAGAAACATCAATCAGTTGCTTCCCACACACCCCCATCCAGGGACCTGACCCCAAATCCAGGCACCTTTCCTGACCGGGAATTGAACTAGCACCGAGCCCACTGAGCCACAGCAGTTAGGGCTTCAGTAATCTCTCTTGTGTTTAGTTTATTTGAATCAAGATGCTGCCTAGGGCACAAATTGCACTTGTTTGGTAACTTAGGTCTCTCAATCTAGAGCAGTTCTCTCCTCTTCCCTATGCCATTGATCTAAGAAACATCCTGGATTTGTTGCTTTCTTGCAGCATTTAAATTTGTTAAGTATATTTTATTGATTATGCTATTACAGTTGTACCATTTTTTCCCCTTTGCCTCCCTCCACCTCGTACCCCCATTCCCTCCAGCAGTCCTGCTCTCTTAGTTCATGTTCATGGGTCATGCATATAAGTTTTTTGGCTTTTCCATTTTCTGTAACTCTTAACCATCCCCCTGTCTATTTTGTACCTACCAATTATGTTTCTTAATCTCTATACCTTTTCCCCCATTCTCCCCTCCCCCTCCCTGCTGATAACCCTCTGTGATCTCCATTTCTATAATTCTGTTCCTGTTACAGCTGTTTGCTTAGTTTTGGGTTTTGTTGTTTTTTCTTTTTAGATTCAGTTGTTGGTAGTTGTGAGTTTTGTTGTCATTTTAATAAATGTTCATGGTTTTGATCTTAAATAAGTCCCTTTAACATTTCACATAATAAGGGTTTGGTGATGAACTCCTTTAGCTTTACCTTGTTATCTGCCCTTCAAATCTAAATGATAGCTTTGCTGGATAGAGTAATCTAGGTTGTAGGTCCTTGCTTTTCATCACATTGAATACTTCTTGCCAGCAAAGTTTCTTTTGAGAAATCAGCTGATAGTCTTATGGGAACTCCCTTGTAAGTAACTGTCTCCTTTTCCCTTGCTGCTTTTAAGATTCTTTATCTGTAACCTTTGACATTTTAACTGTGATGTGTCTTGATGTGTGTTTGCTTCCTTAGGTCCAATTTCTTTGGGACTCTCTGAGCTTGTTGGACTTCCTGGAAGTCTGTTTCCTTTGCCAGGTTAGGGAAGTTCCTCTCTAGCATAATTACTTTGCAAGTAAGTTTTCAATCTTGCACTTTCTCTTCTCCTCTGGCACCCCTATGATTTGGATGTTGAAATGTTTAAAGTTGTCCCAGAGGTTTCTAAGCCTCTCTTTTTTTTTTTTTTTTTGAATTCTTGTTTCTTCATTCTGTTCTGGTTGAATTGTTTACTTCTTCCTTCTGTTCCAAATCATTGGTTTGAGTCCCGGTTTCCTTCCCTTCACTGTTGGTTCCCTGTATATTTTTCTTTATTTCACTTTGCATAGCCTTTACTCTTTCTCTATTTTGAGACCATACTCAACCATTTCTGTGAGCATCCTGATCACCCAGTGTTTTGAACTCCGCATCTGATAGGTTGGCTATCTCCTTGTCACTTAGCTCTTTTTCTGGAGTTTTGATCTGTTCTTTCATTTGGGCCAAATTTTTTTGTCTCAGGTACACCTGTTATGTCATATGGGGCAGTGCCTTAGGTATTTACCAGGGCAGGACAAGCCACTTCTCTGCGATGTGTTGCTATATGTGGGGGAGGGGTCAGAGAGGGAACAATACTGCTTGCTTGGTTTTTCCCCCGCTTTCATTCACTTCCCACAAGTGGAATATGCCCCTCCAGGTGCTGATTCCCTGGTGGGTGGGCTTGTGTCCATTCTAGGACCCTGTGGGTCCCTCCAACAGACTCTCCTGTGAGACTGAGAATTTGTCTTGCCAAGGCAACCCCCAGAGGTTGTTGAGGCTTTAGTTTCCTGTGCTGGAACCCTGGGTTGCATGGTCTGTCTCGCTCTCTAGTTGTTCTCCCGTCTTATCCTCACACAGATGTGGGGCCATGCGGTCCATCAGCTGCCGCCTCGCCTGCCCTGGTCCACTAGCTGCCACCTTACTGCTTGTCCTCACTGCCCCTGCTTCCTGTTGCAGCCCCTCCTACTAGTCTGGATGAATGTTTCTTTTAACTTTCTTGTTCATTGGACTTCCATACAGTTAGATTTTGTGGTAGTTCTGGTTTTTAAATTGATTGTTGTCCTTTTAGTTGTTGAAGGAAGCAAAGCATATCTACCCATGCCTCTTGGCCAGAAGGGGTGGTTTTTTGTTTTGAAGTTAGTTGTGATCCTTCTTATGGTTGTCTGAGAAGGCGAGCCTGTCTTCTATGCCTCCTTCTTGGCCAGAAGTTAGTATCATTTAATTTATTCCTCTTCCTCATATTTCCTGTAGACTGAAAGTAAAGTTTATTGTGAAATGTATCATGTTGCATCAAATTAGGGAGGTATATGTTTGGTTGTCTCACTTTCAGTGATGCTGAGATCAGTTGTTCATCTAGTCATTGTTAATTGTTTCATCCATTGATGATCACTGCCAAATCAATTTAAGGGCTGGAAAATAGTGATTCTCCCCCATCCCATGTTTTATTTCACACTGAAGCTGGAATTCTGTAACATTTCCTTTATGAACTGGTCCTATTTAGGTATGAATAGAAGTCCATAAAAGAAAAACAGGAACAATGCCTAATTCTTTCTCTTTAGTGGCCAATTTATAAAATACTGGAACTGTAGCATCTTCTGGTGATACAGATTGTAGGCAGTTTGTCTTTCTTTTTTAAGTCAATAATAGCTCAGGTTTTTTATATTCAGTGTATTTTAATCAGTTTGCAGGCTTTTTAAAAAATTACTTTGTTGTTCAGTTACTACAGTCTTTTTCTGATGCTGAAATTGTCATTGGCCAAGGTGAGAGACCTTAATTGTTGCCTCCTGGTTTGACCGACCTCGCCTTTCCTAGCCTCATTTGCACAGGATGTCCCAAGGTCATCTATTCCCTATCTCAGGCCTGAGGTCAGCCATTTCTCTGTAGAAATCCTGGTTTCTTTTATATATTTAAGATTTTATTTATTTATTTTTAGAGAAAGGGGAAGGGAAGGAGAAAGAGAGGGAGAGAAACATCAATCTGTGGTTGCCTCCCATGTGCTCCACACTGGGGACCTGGCCCGAAATTCAGGCCTGTGCCCTGACTGACAATTGAACCAGCAACCGTTTTGTTCACTGGTCCACACACAATCCACTGAGCTACATCAGCCAGAACATTTTATTTATTTTTAGAGAGGGGAAGGGAGGGAGAAAGAGAGAAATATAAACATCAATGTGTGAGATATACATAGATCAGTTGACTCTTGCACACCCCCAACTGGGGACCTTGCAGGCAACCCAGGCATATGCCCTTACTGGGAATTGAACTGGCAACCTTTCATTCAGTTCACAGGCTGGCACTCAGTCCACTGAACCACACCAGCCAGGGCTGGTTTCTTTTAGTTGGAAATAATATTTTGGAACTAGGCTGTTCGTTGCCCCAGATTGTTATCATTAGTGCTTTTTTAAAATGGGGCTTATCTAGTTACTTCAATATGAAAGTCTATAAACCTAGTCATTTAAGTTTAATTATTAAGTTAGCAGATATTTTCAGTTACAGACAGAACATGTGCACTGGCTCGTGTGGCTCAGTGGATTTAGTACTGGTCTGTGAACTGAAAGGTTGCAGGCTAAGTCCGCAGTTGGGGGCATGTGAGAAGCAATGGATCTGTGCACCTCCCACATTCAGTGTTTTTCTCCTTCCCTTCCCCTCTCTCTGAAAGTAAATAAATAAAGTCTTAGGAAAAAAAATGAAAGAACATGTTACCCAACATTGAGAATACTGTTTGGGCAATAAGATGAGTAGAAATAATGTGTGATCTTTCATAAAACTCCTAAATTATTTGTTACTTATTTTAACATACTAACATTAGAAGTTTTGGTTCCTTAGTCCACAGAAGTTCAGTTAGATGTCTTTTTTAGAAGCATCTTAAAATCTCATATTTTTGTTTTGTTTTTTAATGTCAATAGATAACCTTAAAAAATAGATTTACCCTTGCTGATTTGCTGGTATTTAGACTTGGGAAACTGCCATCTGTAATGTTTCTGATCTGATATCAATATTCCAGAGTAGAGTAACTAGGCAAGTTTAACATTTGTGTAAAAATGTTGATGAACAATTGTTTGTAACTTTTACTTATAAAAGGGACTTTTAAACTGCTACTTCTTAGGGTTGAGAATTTCAGAGCTTGGAAGCAGAACAGTTCCTTTCAGTTGAGTTGATTTATGAATAGTGTTTGAACATATAATAACTAAAATTTTTAACTTATTTTGAAGTAATCTTAGGTTTACAAAAAAAAAGTTGATTTATCACATGTAATCTTTGACTCTCAGTCAACCATATTTGACTCTATTTGCTTCCAGCAGTTTTTAGCCATATTGTATTGGATGGGTAGAGCTCTAGGCAGCTGATACTATGAAGACAGGGTAATACTGTGTTGTAAGGGACCAAGAGCACATAAATAATATGGAAAAAGCAAATAATCCAGGTTGCTTCTAGAATAATATATATTGGATGCATGTATAGATAGTATAAAGGTGAGGCTGTAAAGAAGTTTAATTCTTTATCTTATGTCATTATTTAGTATCATAAAAGTTTGTCAGAAAGAAGCTGCAGGTGAGAACTTTCTTGAGAACAAAAACTGTCATTTCTTACTTAAATTCCTTCCACAGTTCATAGCATTTGTTGTAAGTAAAAATGTTGAATACTACATATATCTCAGTTGTCAGTGGATTAGTTCTGATTTTTTTATTCTGTGAGGTTGAATTTTAGGAGCAGGGCTCTAAATGAATGGCATATAAATTTTGACAGGACTACCTAGATGGTTAGCTCTCTACTGAACATTGTTTTTAATTTTTTTTTTAATATATTTTTTAAAACATTATTTACAGAAAGAGGGGAAGGGAGGGAGAGAGGAAGAGAAACATCAGTTGGTTGCCTCTTGCACTCCCCCAACTGGGGACCTGGCCCACACCCCAAGCACATGCCCTGACTGGGAATTGAACCTGTGACCCTTCAGTTCACAGCCCGGCACTCAATTGAACCACACCAGCCAGGGCTTAAAACTTTTTTATTACAAAATCAGTATCATCGTGTTTTAACTGGGGTTATAGTTGTTAGAGTAAAAATGTACTTTGTGTTAGAAATTGTAATAAATTGCCTCAAAATAATCAGTGCTCTAATGGAATAGAGAAATATGTTATTTATATGCTAAATTTTGGAGGTCATGTAAATATTCAGTTAATGAATTCCAGCTTAACTTTGTCTAACTTTATCACTCTGTAGGCAGCCTGCTTCTGCAAAGTGGTACGATCGCAGGGACTATGTCTTCATTGAATTTTGTGTTGAAGACAGTAAAGATGTTAATGTAAATTTTGAAAAATCCAAACTTACATTCAGGTAAATTTCCATTTTACATAATTGAGTAAAGCTTTATTTCTGACAATTGAATAACTTTGGCTTGCTTAAGAGTTTTTGTTTTTACTGAAGTTACTATACTAATCTTTACCTCTTTGAAGAGGCTCATCTTTTTTTTCTTTGTTTCTTTTTTTCATAGTTGTCTTGGAGGAAGTGATAATTTTAAACATTTAAATGAAATTGATCTTTTTCACTGTATTGATCCAAATGTAAGTAGTCTTGATGCTTTAACACCTATTTAAATCATGAAGTGGACATGCTTCAATTTCAAGTATTCTCTTTAGCAGTAAGCACTAGTTCTATTTGTCTTAACAATTCAGAGGCCTAGGTAGAGATATTTATGTTTTCCAGTGTTTTCCCCCTTCTAACCACTTATCTGCATACTCATTTTGTTCTTGTTTTCACTGTTTAGACTCAGGGCCATACTCCTGAGTCTTATCATAAATAAGTATAGAATCTTCAAACTGTTCTATGATTGTACCATATTTAATTTTTTTTAAGGTTTTATTCTAGACACCTTATGCAGGAAAGAAAAAATGGTCTTTTCTGCAATTAGGTAGGTTATGAAATTTTTAGTAGTTAGGGGATGCTACTTTGAGAGTTTAGGGAAAACGAAGGAAAAGAAACTAGAAAGGAGAGGTGAGGAATGACAAGCTGCTTTCTAGAATCGTATAGTGATACTGGAGAGATAAAAGGTATAATAGTGCTTTTGTTTTTGCTTTTAGGATTCCAAGCATAAAAGAACGGACAGATCAATTTTATGTTGTTTACGAAAAGGAGAATCTGGCCAGTCATGGCCAAGATTAACTAAAGAAAGGGCAAAGGTTGGTCTCCTTTTCTTATCTTTTCCTTCTCTCTCTCTCTCTCTCTCTCTCTCTCTCTCTCTCTCTCTCTCTCTCTCTCTCTCTCTCTCTCTTGAAAGTATGATATTTTTACTTTAAAAGATACGTGGATATGGGAAACATGTATTTGTTTCATAGCTAAATACTATTATAGCCTATATTCTGTGTTTTTCTTTACTTTGAGATTTACTAGTTTTAACTTAAAGCAGAGTGTAGTCTGAATAAGATCAGTCACTAGCTGATACAGAATGTTTTGCATTCAAGAGGCAGATTTTGCTTAGAAGCCTTTGTAAATTACTCACACAGGAATATATTTTGGTGCTACCAAACAAAATAAGTTAACCAGGTATCTTAGCATAGTTCTTCATCTATGCTAAGAAAAAAATGCTCAATGCTTTCTTATCTGTACCAATGAACTTTTGTTGTTGCTTTAAAACGTAGGTCTGTTTAACAACTGAAAGCAGCATCATGAAACTGTATTTACCATTACTACATTTGATTTCACTGTGATTAGTCCATCCCTTTTTTGTGCTAATTTTATGGCTTACTAGTGGGTATAAACCCACAGTTCAAAAAAATGTAGTCTTATACTCTGGCTTCCCTTCAGGTTGTATAAATCTTTCACCTTTTACAAAAAAAATGTAATCTTAAGGTACATGCCAGTGAATACGAGTTAACCTAATCATAGGATGTTTTTATTGGTCTATAGCTTAATTGGCTTAGTGTGGATTTCAATAATTGGAAAGACTGGGAAGATGATTCAGATGAAGACATGTCTAATTTTGATCGTTTCTCTGAGGTAAGTTCTTTTAAATGCATTCTTCTGCCTTCCCTCTCAGTATATTTCTATGTAGTCATTTTAATTTGTTTTTAAAACACCAAGTGGTATTTAAGACATTCATTACTTTTTGAGGCTAGTATGCAGTAAAACTAAATAAGATCTTTTTTTTTTTAAGATTTTTAAAATTTATTTTTAGAGAGAAGGGAAGGGAGAAAGAAAGGAGGAAACATGAATGTGCGAGATTAACATCGATTGGTTGCCTCTCGCACACCCCTAACCAGGGACCTGGCCTACAATCCAGGCGTGTGCCCTGACTGGGAGTCGAGCCAGTGACCTTTTAGGTTTTCAGGATGATGCCTAACCCACTGAGCTATACCAGTCAGGGCAATAAGATCTTGACAATAGCCATTTAATCCTAAAATTTAACTTTTTTAATGTTTTTTTTTTTAAGTTGATGTAAAAAGACAAAAAATAAACCATAGAGTCAATCAGTGCAGTACAGCTAGTTTTTTGTTTTTGGGGTTTTTTTTTAAGATCTTTATTCATTTTTAGAGAGAGGGGAAGGGAGAGAGAAAGAGAGGGACAGAGAAACCTCAATATGTCATTGCCTCTCGCACACCCTCCCTGGGGGCCTGGCCCACAGCCCAGGCATGTACTCTGACTAGGAATCAAACCAGCAACCCTTTGATTTGCAGGCCAGCACTCAATCCACTGAGCCACACCAGCCAGGACGTGTATAGCTAGTTTTTATTCCAATCCTGGAACAGATATTTTTAGGAGCACTAATACAGTAATTGGCTTAAATTATGGAGCCAGATAATATGTATATAAACCTTTAAACACAAGAATCATGCTGTGCAGGTTTGATGCCCAGTCAAGGCACATACAAGAATCAACCAATGAATGCATAAATAAGTGGAACAATAAATTGATGCTTCTCTTCCCCCCCCCCCCAACACACACAGTGAGTGGTATGTAAGGATTTTTTAATTTGTCAAATCAAGGAAAGGGTTTGAATAAGCCTATTTTTCCCAAGATGTCTCCCAAAGAAATCATTGACCTGCTTTTAGGTAGAATACACCTTATCAAATGAACTGCTGTAAAGCTAATCAGAAAAGAGAAAACATTAGGTTCTAAGCTGAAGATATGCCAATGGAATCCATTTGTCATTGCAATTTGAAAATTTAGTTGACTAGTTTGTTTACATTTCTTTTTTGAAAAGTGAGTACATTTTCAGCATTGCATATGCAACTGCTTATTTAACATTTCTCCTCACATGGCTCTAGCACCTTAATTTCAAAAGACAAAAGGGAAACCCTGGCTGGGTAGATTTAAAAAAAAAAGGCAGGTAGGCAGAATACTATGTGACTTTGCTCAGCTATACTGTTATTTCCTCCTGTAGTAATTGGTGCCACCTTTTACCCACCTGTGCAAATCACAACTTAACATTGTTCTGTTTCACTGCCTGTCTATCCAGTGTACCGTTAACTGCATTTTTGTTGTTCTTTTGTTTTACCTCCTAAATAGCTCTTGAATATGTTCAGTTTTCTCTTTCTGTTGCCATCCTATCTTTAGCACCTCACATGCTTGGCACATTTTGAGCATTTTTTTCTGATAAACTTAACCATGGCGTTCAACATTACCTTCAGACACAGGGGAATCTTTAATAGTTACTCATATTATTCGAGGCTAGGTTGCCCAGAATTTTTATACTGAAAGTTAAACATTATAGAGAAGTTGTTACTTGGAGGAGATAAGTCCCTCCCCGTCTGATAATAGTTTCATCTTTGGCTACTTGTACACTACTTGCTTTATGATCAGAAACAATAAAGATGGGAAATTAGTACTTCATGTAAGTATGTTCTGTTAGTCCCATTTTATTACAAGTATATAAGGGTATTTATATATACAAGATTATTTTCCAATGCGTGTACCTTTTCCTTCAAGCATTATGTTTATTTTCTGCTTTTAACTTAGTTGCTGCTGTTTGACTTTTGATTGAATTTTCAGGCCTTTTTATACAAACTAATTATACCAAAGGACTTTATTATAAATAAATCATGTATTGGTTCTTCTAAAACTATAATGAGAATGCCATAATACATACGTCAGTTAGCTTAGGATATGAGACTTCACAACTACAAATGAATCCCATTCTTTTCCTTAAATATCAGTGGTAATTGCTATTCAGGTTTTGGGTGTTTAGTTTCTATATCATACATAGATACCTTGCAGATGAATTTTAATAACTTGACTTTCCTTTGATGCAACCTAAGTATTAACTTCCCTACAAGTTGTCAGGATTTTACATGATTACCTATAATCTACCTTTTCCAGAAAGGAAGGTATTTAATGTTTATTTTGCTTTTTTTATTGGTGCAAATCTATGGCAGAGTTAAGATTTATTCTGGAGCGTGCAACCTAATAATTAGGGCTTAATTTAACATCATTTTTTAAAACTAATTTTTACACTTCAAATAGATGATGAACAACATGGGTGGTGATGAGGATGTAGATTTACCAGAAGTAGATGGAGCAGATGATGTAAGTCTATAAATTTTTTTCTCTGTACTTAAATAGTAAAAAACAATGTATTTGCAGGTTGTTTGCTATAGGTTCAAGATTTTTTTTCCCCGCTTCTTGATGCTTTACTTTTTTAATATAGGAAAAAGCAGTTTTTAAATGGTTCATTTTAAATAAATAAAAAATATTAAAATGTGCCCATTTTTTGAGGGGTGGGTACCTGGTGTCTCATTGGCCATTCTAAAAGGGACCAGATTTCAAACACATCTTTTCATGGAGACATCATATGCTGTATTCAATTAATGAGTAAGTTTAGGGTTTATTTTTACAAAGTTAAATGAGTTTTATAAAAGCAGGATTGGTCAGAGATTATAGTAAACATAAGGATTTTGTGAAGCTGTAAGAGGATATAATGGGTCACTCTTCTCAACATTCCCCTCTTTGGCATTCTGTTAACGTCCTTAAGAAATTTGTTCAATACAGCTAGACTTCACCAGCTATCATTGGAGTTCACTGTCTTCTATCAGTCCATTGGTCTTTGTATTGAGCCATCTTTTTCCCTCACTGAATGTCAAAAGAGAAGAGAAACCATTTCATAGCCAAGATCTGAATCTGGTTAGCAGGGAGGGATTTAAAGAGTGGGCTTAATTCCTACCAAAAGGCACACAACTTCATCTGTATATCTGTTTGTCTTCAATAAACCTATTCTAAAGTCTAAATTCATAAGCTTGATATAACCACATATCTTTGTTACTTTAGTGAAAAATACAGTGCTTCCGCTTTTTAAGGCAAGCTGTTCACAGAGGAATGCTTGATCAACTTGGTAATGTTTTTGTATTTCTCCTTTTGCAGGATTCACAAGACAGTGATGATGAAAGTAAGTGTCTTTGTGAAAAGTATGTTTTACACAGTGATATTTCCCATCAAAAACCAAACTCTCAAAATGAAGAGGTTAATTTCTTTGTAATTTTTAGGGAAAAAATATGTTGTTTTTTCATGGCCTCTAATAAATAGCCAAAGCAGAAATTTGAATGAGGTTCAAATTCAAAAAAGAAGAAACTATTTAACTCTGGTGCTGGCTGCCTTTCCTATAAGACTCTGGGGTTGGTAGATTATTTCCTTGTACTTTCATACTAATAATCTTTTTAAAATCCTTTCAGAAATGCCAGATCTGGAGTAAGGAATGTCGTCACCGGATTTTGAGAAAGAAAAATAACTTCTCTGCAAGATTTCATAATTGAATTTCTGAGTTGATTACTCTAAAGGCAGATGCTGCATTTGCCTCCTTTAACCCATTTTCCAACCTGTTTGTTTTCTTAAAGGCTTCACTAAGGGTTGAGATGTACCATTGTATGGGGCAATTTTAAGTCAGCTAAGGCAATAACCTTATGCATGAACATTTCCCAGACTTCCATGATGCTGTTGAGGTCCTAAGCAATTGATAAAACAGTTGTGATAAATAAAAACATTTTACCTAAGTCTCCTTTACTTCATAACATAGATACTGACATAATAGGAAGCTCTTGGATTATGGAAAGATAGTTATAGATTTTAGTATATGGACTCAAACTGGCTGAAACAAATTGGTTGATACCTAAACTGGTAATCTGTCCCTCTGGTATATTCTTCAGGGTTGTTCCACTAAAGTTATATTTTTCAAAAAATTTCCTTCACATTATTGTACATAAGTGACCACATGTCAGTGTTCCAAATGTATCTTAGCTAAAACTAGTAAATGCCCTAACTTAGATGGTTTTTGAAGCCTATACATTTGGTATTGTTTGGCCCTTGAACTTTTACATCTCTTAGCATGGAGGACGAAGAAAGGCTGTACATTGTTGCTTGAGAGTCTGTACATTTAGACCAAATTTGTATTTGCACTGTCAGTATGGCAAATGAGTGAAAAAAATGTTAATACACTATTGGATTTTTTCTTTCTTTTCTTTACTTTTTTTTTTTTTTTTTTTTGATCCAGCTTATACCAGGGCTGAAAACCTCAATTTATGTTCATGACAGTGGGGATTTTTTTTTAATGTCTATATTCTTTCTAATAAACTGTTGGAAGACTTATTGGCTGTCCTTTTAAGTGTCTGGTTTACCGTAATTTCATGTATTGCCATTTACTGGAATGGAGTTATTTTTACTTGAGGAAGAGTTTGGGAATATTTCTCTGTTTGAAAAAAGAGGCTCACTGTAATATCACAGCAAACCTTTTAAAAGTGAATCTGTAATAGCAAATTGTAGATGCACTTTCCATCAGTTGGAAAAGAAAGTGTTGTGATTTGATTGAAATAAAACTAAATATGTTGTCCTCCTCTAAATCTTTTGAGCTTCTGCATTTTGGCAGTTTTTTTATTCCCTCCAGTTTCTATATGTATTTGTCATAGCATAGAAATGCTTCATATTTCAGCACTGCTTTGTGTGAGACCTGTGTTACAGTCAGTGTTAAGTGCTGGGGATACAAAGATGAATCTTTCAAGTAATTGCTGCTTTCAGAGCTCACAGGTTAGGCCTTGGGATAGAGGGGAACATTGGACAAAAACTTGGTAGATCAGAAGTACAGTAACAGATAATGCATAGGGCATAAAAACCTTTTTTCCTTCCTCTGTAATGACTTGTTAGAATGATACTCAACACCATATTCTTGTAATGCCACAACTAGAAAATCTTCCCACTTTTCAGTAGCCCTAGTCATAACAATTGACAGTCAACTCTGTTATGTTACAGGAGTACCTTGGGTTCTGGTCCTGTTAAGGGATTGCAGTTTCCTCAAAGACCTAGTGAGAGATATGTTTTCTCTTCAGTGGGAGGAAAGTTTTAGAGAGACAGAGAGTAACATCTATCTGTTGCTGATTTGGGACCAAACCTGCAACCTAGGCATGTGGCCTGACCAGAGTCAAGCCCCCTAACCTTTCAATTGTAGTTTGATTCTCTTCAAAAACTATTTTTTAAAGTGGGGCATCAAACCATTTGATTATGGGGCTTCAGGGGAGAATCAAAGAGCTTAGGATGGCAAAGTACAGCTTGATGGACTTCTGATTCCATCTGCTTTTAAGATGTCTTTAATTTTAAAAATCTGTGTTCACATTTGAATGGTTTAAATTTGAATGTGGGAATAACATCTGTTCTCATAGTTCGCACATTTGGTGAAGATTCAGTAATCATTGAAGAAATATCATAGTGTAGGAAATGTTTTGTAAGTGGGTCTGGGGGCAAGGAAACTAGTGCAGGAATTCAAATGGCAAAAAAGTAAATATCCCTGGCTGGTGTGGCTCAGTGGATTGAGTGACTTGTGGACCAAAATGTTTGATTCCCAGTCAGGGCATGTGCCTCACTTGCAGGCCAGGTCCCTAATAGGGGGTGTGTGAGAGGCAACCACATGTTGATGTTTCCCTCTCCTGCTCTCTCAACAATAAGTAAATTAAAATTTTTTTTTAAGATTTTATTTTTTAGAGAGGGGAAGGGAGAAAGAGAGGGAGAGAAGCATCGATGTGTTGCATCTCATGTGCCCCCCATTGGGGACATGGCCCACAACCCAGGCATGTGCCTTGGGCTGAGAATCAAACTGGCCACCCTTTGGTATTCAGGCCAGCACTTAAACCACAGAGCCACACCAGCCAGGCCTAAATATTTTTTTTAGAAAGAGGTAAATTTTGACAGGGAGACCTGGAAAGGCAGATTCCAGAGAGATGTAAGTGGTCAAATAGGGTTTGTGATAACATTTAAGATGCTGCCAGTCTTGGCTTTGCTCTTAATGGTTTTCTTCGAAGTGAAAACCAAATCATGTCACTTGCTTATAAGTTACATTGTCGGTCTGGATAATTTATGTGAAGAACCTATCTAGAACTCTAGCCTAAATTTCTTAGCCTCAAAACAGTGACCTTCACTGCATACTCTATTTAGCAACCCATTCCCTTGGCTGAATCATAATGATCCTAAGTTTAGGAGTGAGAGAACTGTAAAGCTGTTTCCCCTACAAGTAATAGCTTCAATTGGGGACTATACCTGTCCCTCAAACACTTCTCACAACTAAATAGCCTCTTAGCTCTACTTCCTTCCCTTTCTCTAGCCCTTTGGTGCATCTTGAACCCAATGGTTCCCAAACTGTCAAAATCATGGGGCTTCCATAATGTGAATTCCTAGGTCTCAATTCTAGCAGGTGTATGTGGGGCCCAGGAATTTGCAATTTAACTGGTACTTGAAATCAATGATTGAAGTGTCCCATGCCAGCAGTATCAGTGACACCTAGAAACTGGTTAAGAGTCCTGGCTGCCGTGACTTAGTGGATTGAGCGCTGGCCTGTGAACCAAAGGGTCACCAGTTCAATTCCTGGTCAGGGCACATGTCTGGGTTGTGAGACAGGTCCCCAGTGAGGGGTGCCTGAGAGGCAACAGCACATTGCTGTTTCTCTTTCTCCCCTCCCCTCTCTCAAAATCTTTTTTTAAAAAAGAACAATTTGTTAAAAATACAAATTCTGGGCCCCCAAACAAATCTACTTAATCAAACTTGAAAGGGTTATTCTGATTCAAAGTTTGACAATTGTTTTAGATCTAAAATGCAGATTCTGAATCAGCTGGTCTTGCTGAGATTATCAGTCCCATCCAGTGTGAATTTTTGTAATGAAGGAAATCTGTCCATTGACAGAGTAACTACCAGCCACATAGAGCTATTGAGGATCTGAAATGTGGGTAGTGCAACTGAGAAGCTGAATTTTAATAATTCCATCTATCTAGTGACTGACAGATGGAGGAACTTCATGGCCCACTCATGGAAAAAAAAGTCCATTAGTTTTGGTTTTTATTGTTGTTAAACTACAGTTGTCCCTATTTTCCCACCACCACTGTCCTCCACCTCACCCACCCCCACCCTCAATCCTACCCAACTTTGGCTTTGTCCATGGGTCCTTTATATGTGTTCCTTGATGACCCCTCCTCTTCTTTCATTAATCAAATTCTTATCTAACAATAGGGGGAAATCTTTCCAAGCAC
Source organism: Desmodus rotundus (assembly GCF_022682495.2). Lineage (NCBI taxonomy): Eukaryota > Metazoa > Chordata > Mammalia > Chiroptera > Phyllostomidae > Desmodus > Desmodus rotundus. Next base: position 148,187,285 of record NC_071389.1, read on the forward strand.
CATACAAAAAAATCTAGAAGCTATGAAGAAAAAAATCTGGCATTAAAAATTACCTAGGTTAAAATATAAGTGACATACTAGAAGGAAATATACCATGTTTAACAAAGCATTTGAAGATCACTTAATAATCACTAAGACAAGCCATTAGAGGGGAAATGGGCAAAAGGTAGGGACAGGAATTCACTGAAGAAATAAATGACCAATAAACATGAAAGTATTCCATCTTAGTAGAAACTGGGGAAATGCAAATGTAATTTTATTCCTTTAGTATTAACCACATTTTTAAAAATTTGGCAAGAATTTTGAGGACCTGGCAAATAGCAAGATGGGTTTACAGGGCCATGTGGCAGATTTAAATGAACATAATTTTAAGCCAACATTTTATTTCTAGGAGTTAATGTAAACTGGATGGTGTACGCAATGATGTGTGTAATATCTCTTTTTTCATGCAATATTACATGTAATAGCAATATGACAATCCAAATGATCATTAATGGAGTAAGTTGTTATACATTCTTATGGCATAATGTATAGTCATGATCGATAAAGTAAACGTAAATGTACTGACAAAAATTTCTCCAAAACAAGAATCAGAACTTGCAAGTTTCCTGTAGTGTGCTTCCATTAAAGTTTTAAAAATTTCATTCCACCCTGGCTGGTGTGGTTTGTGGATTGAACGCTGGCCTGCAAACCAAAGGGTAGGTGGTTCTATTCCCAGTCAGGGCACACGCCTGGGTTGTGGGTGGAGTCCCCAGTAGGGGGCCTTCGAGAGGCAACTACACATTCACATTAACGTTTCCCTCTCTCTGCCTTCCCCTCTCTCTCAAAGTAAATCTCTCTCAAAGATATTTTTAAAAAATTCATTCCATTTGGAGCTCCAGTGGCGCAATCGGTTAGCACGTGGTACTTACAAAAAATTCATTCCATTACATAGATATGGAATGGGTAGAAAGTGAGTGGGACGTACGCAAAAGTTTTTTATCCACTTCCACACAGGAAAAAGAGAGAGAGAGAAACATCAGTGTGTGGTTGCCTCTCGTGTCCCCCCCACTGGGGACCTGGCCTGCAACCCAGGTATGTGCCCTGACTGGGAGTCAAACCAGCACCCCTTCAGTTCACAGTCTGGTGCTCTCACTGACCCAAACCAGCCAGGGCATGCAAAATGATTTTTAAAGGTTATTTCTGGGAAGGGGAGTGAGATTTTAGGTGCAGTGGTGAAAGGACTCTTAATTCTTTATACCTAGAATATGTTTATGTACTGTGTAAAAAATACTGTGATCTGATTGTATTGGATTTCTGAGGAGGAACTTTTCAGGGAGATAAAAATTGGGAATGACTGTGGGGAATAGGATGCCTAAGTGAAATGTGAAACTAATTGGAATTGAAGAGATTAAAGAACTCCAAAGCTACAGTACTGAATGCATTATTTTCATGGAATTTGAAAGACCCAAGATGATTGTCAAGAAATGTTGGTTGGAGCATCATTCCAATATGCCAAGATTGCAGGTTTGCTGCCCCAGTCAGGGCACACAAAAAACAATGAAATGCATTAAGTGGAACAACAAAGCAATGCCCCCCACCACACGTCCCCCTTGCTCTTCCTCCCTAAAAATAAAAAATTTTTAAAAAGAAAGAAATGTGGTAGCCCTGACAGCTGTGGCTCTGTAGGTTGGGCGTCACCGTGCTAACCAAGAGGTCACCGGTTCAATTCCTGGTCAGGGCACGTGCCTGGGTTGCAGGCCAGGTCCCCAGTTGGAGACCAGTGAGAGGTAACTGATGTTTCTCTCCCTTTCTCCCTCCCTTCCCTTCTCTCTAAAAATAAAAAATCTTATTAAAAAACTAAAAATGTAGAATCAAAGGACATTCTACCAATTAGCAGAGTACTGGAAGAATGTGAAGCATGATTATCATGGATGGCAGTAAAATGAGTTGGTGGAAAACGCAATTTTCACCTTAAGATAAAATTGAAATGGTTTTCAGTCTTAGATTATGGGGTCAGTCATTTGAAAGTAACTTCTGGTAAGAAATCAGATGTCCGTGGTTCCTATTGTCGTGTAAAGTAACTTGTACTTTACATGAGATGTTACCTGATACCTGGGAATCAAGAAATACAAAGTAGGACCGTAACATGTCAGAACTATAGATGACATTTGTTCAGAAAGACTGCTAAAGCCTATTTCAACCCGAGCTAGTCCAGTATACTTTTATTTTAGACAGTATTACTCAAATTTAGCAAGTAATCTGATTTCACAAAAGAACAGGAGATTGCTAAGGGCAATCACTGACAGCAAAGGAGTTAAAAAAATTAAAAGTTCACACAAGCATAATGAAGAAATGGCTTTATATATCCACCTCAGTAACAGTTAAGCATTTACTTTGCAATGTGTTACAAAGATTTAACCATCCAAATGTCCAAGAAAAAGTTTAAATTACATGATAATCTATCTGCTAAGAGGACAAATGTGTGATACTTTTGAAAAAGCATTGAGCTTCAGTAACCTGGAAATTTATTTGAAATCTTACACCTATATTAAGTGAAGTGTTAGTTTAACTGTGTTTGATGGTTAATAAAATTTTGGCCAAAACCAAAGGATCTTACCACTAAGTCAATAAGTCAAAATACTAGCTAATACAAATTGTGCTATATGCCAGGCATTGTTCCAAATGTCTCTTTCATGTATCAATATACTTAATTCTCAAAACAACCCTGAGGTTATTCCCATTTTATTATCTCTTTTATAGATGAGAAAAGTAATGTACAGAGATTTTAAATAACTTGCCCAATGGCACGGCTCCAGTGGCAGTACTCTTAAGGAGTAACCTATATACAGAAATTTCATCTCTACTAGTTGAGGAGAGCCAGTGAAATGTATAGGTGTCTATTAACTAGGATGCTGCCCAACATAAAGGAAAGAGCATGGATCAAAAATAATTTTTTAAAAAATACATATACTTGGTGTTAATTGATGCGGCTCATTGAAATTACCTTTGACTCACTTCATGGAATAAATATCTGGTTGCCAAACTCAATTGGTCCTTTTCAGCCTTTATTTTATATGATAAAGTGGCTGATACTACTGACCACCTTTCTCCTTAATATTTTTCCCTTGATTCTCTTTTTAAAGTTGATTTTAGAGAGAAGGGAGGGTGTAGAAAGAGAAACATCAATTTATTGTCCCACTTACTCATGCATTTATTGGTTGATTCTTGTTTTTTTTCCTAAAATGGGCAGCTAACTTAAAGACCTGGGATGGAAAGACAGTTTCTTTCACCCATCTATAACCTTTTCAGGGAAACTAAGTTCAAATGGAGTTTTCCATCTGAGTCATTCTCAGTATTAATAATGAGCAGATATACCTTTCTGGAGGAGAGGAGCTGTATCTATCACCTAGCTTCATTAAGGCTAGGATCCTGTACCCCCAACTCAGGGAAAAGGGAAACATAGTTTAGGCTTTTTCCAGGTCTGAGGGAGGTTGTCTCCATGCCTGATGCTTTAGTGATGGGAATTCATGTTTTTAAAGATTTTATTTATTTATTTTTAGACAGGGAAAGGGAGTGAGAAAGAGAGGGAGAGAAACATCAATGTTTGATACAAATACCGATTGGTTGCCTCTTGCACATCCCCAAATGGGGACCTGGCCCACAATCCAGGCATATGTACTCATTGGGGATTGAACCGGTGACCTTTCAGTTCACAGGACCAATCCACTAAAACACACCAGCCAGGGCCATTGGTTGATTCTTATATGTGCCCTGATCCAGAGATGAAACCTACAACCTTTGTGTATCAGGATGGTGCTTTAACCAATTGAGCTACCCAGACAAGGCTCTTTCTTTGACTTTTTTTTTTTTTTTTTTACTTTTAATCCTCGACCTATTTATCATTGCTTTTTGGAGGAGGAGGGGGAGGGAGAGGGGAAATCATTGATTGGTTGTCTTTTGTACATGCCCCAACCAGGGGGTGGAACCTGCAACCTAGGTATTTGCCCTGATTGGGAATTGAACCCTCAACATTTCCATGTTCGAAATGGTGCTCCAACCAACTAAGCCACGCTGGCCAGGGCTCGCTCTTTCTTTCTTTCCTTTTTTTAATTTAAATCCTCACCTGAGGATATATTTATTGATTTTCAAAAGAGAAAGGTGGGGAGAATAGAGAGAGATACATCAAAAGGTTGCCTCCCATACTCACCCTGACTGGACTGGGCATCAACCTTGAAACCTAGGTATGTGCCCTAACCAGAAATCAAACCCCAAACCTTTCATGTGCAGGATGACCCTCCAACCAACTGAGCCAGCTGGCCAGGGACTCCTTTATTTATTTATTTATCTATTTATTTTTTAGAGAGGGGAAGGGAGGGAAACATCAATGTGTGGTTGCCTTTCGAACACCTCCTATTGGGGAGCTGGCCCACAACCCAGACATGCGCCCTGACAGGGAATCGAACCAGCACCCTTTGGTTCACAGGCCAGAGCTCAACCCACTGAGCCACACCAGCCAGGGCTTCTTTCCTTGATTCTTAACATCAAGTTTCTTGGTCCTCTTATTCCTGTACTGTTTCTTTGCTGGTTCATTTTTCTCTGCCTGCTCCATACATGTTGCTGGTTGTCTTGGGCTCTATCCCTCTTACTAGGCAATATTACCATAGGCACTTTCCAATTTAACTTTCTCTTCTATTCCTGTTTTCTCCTTTAAATCCTAAAATAGCTAGCTCTACACTGCCAAACAGGAAACTTTTTGTACAATATACAGAAAAATGAGAACTACTGTGGGGTGGTGATGGAAAGTTTTAGGAAGGTAGCTCCATGCTGAATTACTCCATATGGTCATGTGTATTCTAACAGATTGAGTCTCCCCCATCCTGCCCCCAAATAGCTCCAAATAAAATCCATACTACAGCCCTGGCTGGTGTTGCTCAGTGGATTGAGCGCTGGCCACGAAGAGGTCACTAGTTTGAATCCCAGTCAGGGCACAAGCCTGGGTTGTGGGTCAGGTCCCCAACTCGGGGCGTGCAAGAGTAAACCAATCAATGTATCTATCGCACATTGCTCTTCTCCCTCTCTTTTTCCTCCCTCCCTCTCTCTCTAAAAGTAAATAAATAAAATCTTCAAGAAAAGAGGGAAAGCAAAGTGATTACTTCATTCGTATATTTACTCAAAATTCAAACCTTAAAACAATACTACAGAAAAGAATGCCCTGTTTATTCTATGATTTTTCACATTCAAGGAACACTTCCACATACCTACCACTGTCTAGCATCCACTTCCATCCAAAGTACTGAGACCTGGCTCCTGCTTCCCTTTTTATACTGATCTCTTTACTACCCTCTCTTTTTTTTCTTCCTTACCTCCAAATTTCCTCACCTGTATTTCCACAAAAGGAGCATGCTGTTTGACGCAAACATGTGCTAGGAATAGGCCTCCTTCCTATTTATTTACCCTAGAAATTTCTACTCCTGTTTCACAAGATTTGTCAGCCTCCTCCACGTTTTTTTTTTTTTTTTTAAAAAGGCTTATCAAGTCCTTTGCCCATTTTATTTTGGAGAGAGAGGGAGAGAAGAGAGAAACAACTGTAGGTTGCCTCCTATACTTACTCCTACCTAGAGGCGACGTAATTGCAATCCAGGAATGAGTCCTGAACCGGAATCAAACCCACGACATTTCAAAACTGCAACCTTTCGGTTTAAGGGAAGTTGCTCCAACCGACTGCACCACACCAGCCAGGGCAGCCTCTCCACTTTGTGGCAATTGCCCTTCATCTTTAGGTGACCCAAATTTATCCCCTCCTCCTTCGTGCACCCACTTAACCAGGACCTATCACACTTTACTGCATTGTTTGCTCCTGTCTTTCTTAAAAGGGAGCTCCTAAGTCGTATTTATGTCTCTTCAATGCATAGCACACATCTAATCTATTAAATGGCATTAATTTGCTTCACTGTACAACGTTAAGTAATAGAGATTCTGTCCGGATTCCTGACCTGCTGAGCTTCCAGTCTCACCACTGCAAAAGAAAAATCGTGATTTGTCTCTTAAAGAAAGCTCCTGGCTTCGCCAAGGTCACCGTCAGTGCTGCTTCACGACGATACCATTTCCCTAACTCCCGCCCCTGAAACTGTCATCCAGCTCAAGGTCCTACCTAAGGAGAGAGCCCAAGGGCAGCCAGAAAACCCACGTGCTTCCCAACCGGAAGCTGGCCCCTCTCCTAAACGTAGTTCCGCCAAATACAGCCTTCGACTGACATCCCTGTTGTCCAATTACGTTTTGAGGCTCTGAAGATTGCACCTAGC